>NC_080021.1:50732423-51043945 GCF_030020395.1 Manis pentadactyla
TTGACATTTTGTCTTTAGTCTTACAAACCTTATTTTACACATATATTGAGAGTGTAAATAACTCAAATGTCCATCAACTAGTGAATGGGTAAACAAATGTATATCCATAGAATACAATACTATTCAGCAATAAAAAGGAATGCTTAGATGCCACACATGACTGGATCTCAATAAATTTATGCCATGTGAAAGAAGGCAGACACACAAGACCACATATTGAATGGCTCAATGCCATTTAAGACATATTTCTTGATCCATGTTCATCTTACACATTAACTAAATGTAAATACCAACCAAAAGGTTGGTTGTCATGTCAGAAACTAACACATAGTATGACTTCAAATACAGGAGTTCAGCAAATATCAGTAAAAGCATGTGTGTGAATTAATTGACTATAAAATTTATAATGAACAATATAAATTTTTACTTGTAAATCGTGTTATACCTTCTTTATGTCAATAAAACTTATAACAAACATATTGCACAAATCTATGCACATGCGTGACTTTGATATCAAGTTTAAACTTTAGCCTGCCCATTATGGTTGGAAAAGAGATCAGTAGTTACCTGGGAAAAAGGATAGGTGGCATGTTTTGTGACTAAAGAGTAGTAGCAACAGTGACTGTATTTGGAGATGATAGGATTGTTTTTTAACTTGTCATAAAACTATATACCCCAAATAATGAATTTCATTATATGTAAAGTAAAAAGTAAAATTTAATAATATAGTTGATAGTTGAACTTAGAAATAAGATAGAGCCAGAGAAGTTCATGTCTCTGGCAAACCTGAATATGACCTTCAGAAGAGGCCAGCACTGGTCGCTAAAGAATATCTAAACGTTTGGGATTCTGTTTGACTATTGGCCTTTATCTGTACGGTTCTATAAAAACAAAGCCATTATTCTTTTCACCACCATTTTGTTTACCATCTTCAAACATCCTTTAGTGATTAGTGTCTCCTAGAGTTTGGTGGAAGGGCTTTCCAGAAAAAAAAAAAAAATTCAAAAGGGAAAAATATATTTTAGCTCCAGGGATAATGTACTTTCTCTTCTCCCTGATTTGAAATCACTGGATACTTATTAGTGTGCTGCTTTGAAATAACTCACTGAAAATTATACTAAATAATATACTAAATAATATATTGTATTTTTTAATAAGTTATTTGCATTCATGATTTCCAACCAGAAAATAATGCCCTTGTGTTTTTCAAATATTCAAAGATATAAAATGGCATGTCTAGGGCCTGGGTAGTAGATAAGCTGATACAAAATGCACGGCCCTTAAATTTCCTTGTGTAGGCCTCCTATTTAAGAAATTAGTTCTCTCATGGTAGGAAAGGATAGAAAAAAATAATCTAAAGAGTATAAGATTAACCCCTTGATTTGTAACCTTAAAAACTTTCATCGTATACATTGTGGTATTTTGACTGGCCTCTTTTGCTTAGCATACTATTTCCAAAGATACTACATGTTGTAGTATGTTGCACAGCCCTGAGAACATACTAAAAACCTGAACTGTATACTTTAAATACAATGAATTGCATGGTACATAAAAAAAATACTGGGAAAAAACAAACAAGCAATCATCCTAAACTATTGCTCTCTAACTCTAACTTCAGTCTCTTCTGTATTTTATTTGCATAACAGAACCCAAATTTCTAAATGTATTTGATTGGTTTTGAGATGATTTAAAGAAAGTTTTTTGTTTAATGGGGTTAATTGTTTTAAACTCTTCCTTTTGTTTATGCATCTAAGACATGTGGATTAAAAGAGTGGAAAATGAATCCATTTGGATTTCCATATCCTTCATTAGTAATTCAAGTCAGAAAAATAAGCCTCACTTGACACTTCTCCTTTTATTTAAACATGACTAAACATTCAAATGTTGGAATTATAATAATTTGGGGACTTTATTGGACTTAATTCAAGAGTCTGACATTGTCAGACACATGGTTTATGTTAGTTTAACACATCACAATCTGGCCTTGGTATTCTTGCTTACTGCTTCATCCCAGTAGACAGAAAATGGGGAGAGGGAAGAGAAAAAAAATTTATGGTAGTAGATTCCAGGAGTGTGAAATTATCATGCAATTTCCCAGTGACCTAAGAAAATGAGTAACAATGAAATGGGAACACTAGACATAAAACCCCTCTTCTTATCCTCCCTTTTCCCCTCTCATCCAATCTTTGCCCTCACAATGCCAGGGAAATAACCATGGCAAAAGTTACCACTATTCGCTTTGCTTCCAAATCCAATGGGTTGCTCTGAGTCCAATTACTCAATGCAGTTAGTTTAAAACCCTAGTGACATTGATTTCTAATTTGAGAGGCATTCTTTGCTAGATTTCTGCCTATATAAGAGATATGGAAGAAATCCAGCAAACTTCTTTTCCCTCAGTTCCTTTGCCAACTCCTCTTACTCTACATTATACAAAAATGGTGTTATGAAGGTTGTTACTACAGACCGTATCTCTTCTTCAACATATTTGTCTAGGTACTCTCATTCATCTCCCTGATTTCAATTCCTACCCATACAGTAATGAAATTTTTCAAAAATTTAGGGCCATACAGGAACATCTAGATTAAGGCATACTGTAAATTTCCAACCCGATACTCAAAAGACATGTGAAAATTAAAATGATAAAAAATCAACCCATTTCTTTCCCTTTCTCCTACCAAAAATAAACAAATAGATAAATCCTAATCCTATCTTTCTTTCTCAGTGAATACCATCATAAGCTGTCTGTCTCTCACGTTACCAGAAGCAGAAAAATGATCATTTTCTCTTTTTCTCTCACTTTTAGGTAGTGCCAAGATCCTATTAATTCTATTTCATTACCATATCTTCTATCAGTCCATTGTCACCTCTAAATTTTTCTTTTATTTACCTTACTTGATTTTTCACATAACTCGTTTCTAATATACATACACCCCATATTGCTGACTGAGAATGCTTTGCAGCTCCACCACAGTTGACACGATTACTTTGTACAAATAAGGAAACAGGTCCCTCCCTCAGAACACCTTATTTCCTTTGACCAAAACCTTATAAACTACCCAAACCTCTGATAACCATGAGACCAATGGCACCCCTGAAGCTCTGCAATGCAACACTTGCAAATAAGGGCACCACGGACACTTTTTAATATGCATCTGTTCATGCTGTTGGCTTGTTTGAATCTTTTTAATCTTACCTATTGACTACCACATTAATCTCGTTCTCCATTAAAACAAAATATTATCTAAGATGTGATTTCTATAGAGATCTCTTCTATTGCAGATTTTCTCACGTCCATCTGTAGACTTCTTCATTCCAACTTTATAGAACTACATACAGGCCCAAGTCTCTTATGAGCAAAGGTTAGGTTTTACCTGTCTTCCATCCCCATAACACTGTACTTTGCCAAATAGCAATTGAATGTTTATTTGTTGGATGAATGAATGAATGAATATGTATATAATTAATGTTGGACATAGAAGAGAAAGGGTTGAAGTTATTTCCAATGTGTTCCACCACACTAAGTGCTTTACATATACTAAATGACTGTTAAACTTAAGAGAAATCATATGGAGTCATGGGAATCCTTATTTTTTTCCAGAAGAGTCACTGGCTCAGATAGTTGAGTAGCTTGTCCAAGGATTCTCTGTTGCTTTAAAGCCTCTTCTCTTTCAACGTGTGCACAATGTTGTTGCTCTATCTTAAGAATTGGAGCAGTTTGTTATACCGAATGGAATATTTCATTGTTTCTTGGTCAATAAGTGTATTTTACAATTTCCCTCAAACCTTCCAAGTGTACCTAATGAACACTTATCAGTAGTAGGTTGAGTTTGTTTTCATCTTCTCTTGTCCCCTCTGCAACAAAGAATTGGAAGACAGAGACACAATAGTGAAGCAGAGTGAAGCTTTTATTTGAATACACTCCAAGGCAGGAGTGTGCCAGAGTCAAGGTAGACAAAGGCACCAAACTTTTAGGGGAAGGTCTATCATGTCCTAGCAGAGGCACCTCTTTGATTGACAGGATAAGGTCATTTGATTGATGTAGTTATACACCTATTCCTCTTGGTGTGCCTGTCTTTTCCTAAAATGCACACAGAAAAGCCCATGGTGGGGGTGAACAAAACCACAATTTTTTTTTAATGAAATTGGGTGGATGTGTGGTTTAGGCTGTGCTTAGTTTTGTTCATTATGCCGGCACTGGGACCTGGTTGAGACCAGTTTGTCCTGGTCCCATAGATAAGGAGCTTACCCTTGCAAAGCCTTCCTTGTCTTCACATGGGGTCCCTTACCTGGGCATGTGGGCAGTTTTTTCCTTGAATCTTCTCTTCCCTTTCCCCAGATGCTTATATCTGTCTTTCTACCTAACAGTATGATATTGTCCTATATGGTACAATCACAATAATGAAATAATATAAAAGAACATTTTAATTAAATCAGGTTAAATCTATGTTACTTAGTTTGTATTAATCAAAATCAGGTAGTGTAAAAAACTGACTTTTGAACTGTAAGATGTGTTTCCATTAACAGTTAAGATCTAATTAGTTTTAAACCATTAACTGTCACTCTAGACTTTTCTATTAAGTGCATTTCAAAAAAAATTCTTTTATGTAGTCATGTAGATTAGTTTTTAGAGCCTAATTAATATTTGGTCCTTGAAGATAAGATGTTTTCTGAATTTATCACTGATTTAAAGATTTTGTTTCTTTTCCATACCAGTGTTATACTTGGCTGCTTGCAGCCTCACAAAGCAATGGATATGACCTTAGTTATACCTTAATATGGTGATGTATTATATAAAGGTTGAAAATAATTGGAATTGTCTTGAAGTTATAGACTACTAGACATCAAAAAAAAATCAAACTGGGTTTGCCTTTTTAAAAAAATAATTGCATGATGATTAGTTTAGATAATATGGGTATTCTTGTTCAAGGGTTATCTTTCCAAAATGGAATTTTCAGAATTACATTAAACATCTCCCTTTGTACCTGCACGGGAAATAATAGTGGAAAGAATTACTTGAATTCCTTGCTATTCATTCATTTAGTCATTCATTCATTCAAAATTCTAAAATGACTCCTAAGTCCCTAGCATTGTATTAAAACCTGCATTTGTAATAGTAAATATATTATCATTCAGAACTTAGAGTTCACAGTTAATGAAAACAGTTCTTATGTAAAAGTATGTAGAGCATATGAATAAGCAGCTCATTTATTTTTTCCTGTGGAGATGGTTAATGGGGAAGGGGAAGGAGAGAGAAAATTTGAAAAACAAAACAAGCAAGGGGGAGGGAGGCTGGGGGAGGGGGTGGAGGGGATCCACTTGAATTGAACCTTGAAAGATGGTGCCTTTTTGCCCACCTTCCACTACTTATTCAAAATAGATGCTTGAATATAATTAACTTGGAATAAAGAACAACTCACATTCTCCCATAAATTTTTCATTTGTGCAAAAATCCAGAATAATGCTTTAAACTTGTTAGATTTTAAAGTTTTATTTCTAAAAGGCATTCGTGTTTTATGTTTTATAGTAATGGTTATAATTATTTCCACTTTGAGTCATTTTTCTTACATTTAATAATTTAATAATAACTTAATGCCATGTCAACCATTCATAAAATACACTGTTAGAATGATTTGGGGAGGATATTAAATAAACAAATGTATCTTTTGTTTTCATTGCTTCAAATAAACCACAAGAAAACTGGTGGAAAGGATGAATGAATTTATCAAGTTTCACTAGTTGGTATTAAGTAGTTTGCAATATTTAATGGTTATCAATCACTTTAAATGTGTAGCAGTTTGAACAATATACAGTTAAACTACTAACTACTTTAAAAATCTTTCATTAATTTTGCACACATACTCTTTATACATACAATCTGTGTGTTATATATATTACTAAATTTAGCTATTATTAAGACTTTTTATCTTTTTTAGTTCTTTGTTACTTCTTTAGTGTTTTCTTTAATCTGAAGCTTGGCCAGATTAAAGTTAAACATCATATTTTATATCCAGGGCAAGAATCTAAATAATTTCTAAAAGTTCCTCACTTGAATGATCCTATGTTCAATTATTGTGTTGTATAAAGTGTTAATTTTCATCTCTTTGCTTATGTTTTTATCTATTTCCAGAGTAAGCTTGAGAGTAACAAAACATGACTGATGTTTAATTTCTTCCATGACATTCCTACATTGATTGTTGTTGACTCATACTACATGCTTTCTTTTCCCACATTCATATAGAGGCTAATGGTAAATCTTCTAACGCATCTAACTAAAACAACTTAATCTGACCTTTCTTGGTTCAGGGCCCTCAAACCAGACTTCCTTTTTATACATTAGGAGAACTTTGTTAACACAACTCTTACATGCTTCCAATTTTCCTTAAAATATCACTTCAAATATAATTCTCTGTAATGAATCTCTAAATTCTTTCATACTGAAAGCATTATGCATTTACAGCAATTAAAGCAAACTTTTTGGGTATCAATTTTGTGATTCAGTATTCCTTTCAGGAGAATGTTTGACGAACTACGATTTGGGGTAAAATAATAAGAATTATGTGTATGTGTTAGTTTCTTCAAAATTCTTTTATTTCTAATATACAGATGACACCTGGCTTACGGTGGTTCAACACGTACTTTTTTAACTTTATGATGGTGCACAAACAGGCATTCAGTAGAAACTGTATTTCAAATTTTGAATTTTGATTTTATTTTGGGCTAGCATTATGCAATATGATGCTCTCTCTTGATGCTGGGCAGCACCAGTGAGCCAGAGCTCCCAGTCAACCACACAATCCAGTGGGTAAACAACTAGTACACTTAGAACCACTCTGTACCCAAATAACCATTCTGTTTTTCACTTTTGAGAACAGTATTCAATAAATTACAGGAGCATGTACCAACCAGCAGATAGCACAATGTAGTTTACAGAAAGTCTTAAGGTTGGTGTGTGCATGTTTTAACCTCATAAAATGAAATGAGTACAATATTGACACTTTCATTCACTTTATAATCCTGTTGGGGGCAATCAATTCCACAGCAAATACTATGTAAAAATTTTGCATGTAAATGTGCACATGCTACTTAAAATTTTATATTTCTGTTTCCATATGCTTGGTATGACTAAGGCGGCAGATAAAAATCCTAGGAGTAAAATAGTCTGCATTTTCCTCATTCCTACTGCAAAGCCCACATATGAAGGGAAACATTACTTCTCTAATTCTAACAGACAACGGCCAGCATGAGCCCTGTGACCTTTCCCAAATCCATCCAAGTGCAAATCTAAGTGTAAATTTATCATTTTCAAGTTTGATTTAAAAGCTCTCCCTTTTTAACTCTGCTGTGACACACTATGCTGTGGCTTAAATATTTAAGCACAGGCTCTTTCTAAGATTGAGAGGAAAAAACACACACATCAAAAGTGTCTAATGTTTAATTCAGTGAGGTAAGCTTTCTCAAACTGAAGCTTATGTGGAGCTGTTTGGAATCTCTTCAAGCGTCTTTTTTTCTGTAAATCAGAATAGAATATTTTTTTAAAAACCTCAGTAATTTTTGAAATAAAAAATAGTCCTCTTAGAGAGTTCTTCAGCTTCTGACTTGAAAGAAACTGATAAATGGCAATTGTCTATTTACTTTTACATGAACAAGACATGTTCAAATTCCAAAAGACTTGGTTTTGGTTTTTTCTTATATGCTGTATAGATATAGATGAATCTTTATTCAAGCCAACTAAGATTTCTGCTAGAAAAATAAGGCAAAAATATTTTCTACTTTGAAAACTGTAGAATACATTCTGTATATTTTGACTCTTAAATAGATAAATACCCCCAAATCCACACATAAACAATAGAGCTTATGATTAGGTTTTTACTAAAAGAAAAATCTTCCTTGAGAAAGGAAACCAACCTTAATATATAAAATTTTCCAACTTCAAATGTTTTTCTTTTCCATGTTATTTGTCAAAGGCAAGTCTTCCCAGGCCCTCACTAATTAATCACAGCAATTTGTATTGGAAATAGAATTTTAAAACATTAGGGATATAGGAAGAATCTTCAGTGGAGTGATTCAAGAGGATTCTAAAACTCAGGGATGTTCAAAAACATTCAGATGGTAATCCTACAGTTAACAGTAATAAAATCATGGCAGTCATTATTAACGACATGATAATTATAATGATGATTAGATTGTTTGGAATCCTGGGTGAATCACATAAACTACTGTTATGGCTTTTGGCAGGTTACATAACCTCTCTAAGACTTACATACCTTACATACAATATGATTGTCCACATACTATGGATGTAATGTTAAAGTAAGATAACAATACAAATAATTTACTATCATGCCTAGCACATAGTAGAACATTCCTCGTGCTTTCTTAATTCCTAGTCTCCTTTCCTGCCCTAATCTGTCTTCAAGTCCTATGATAATTAAGGTCTATGATGATGCCTTTTCTATAAGATTCTTTCTAGTCTGTATATATCCTAATGTCTTTTCTTTATGAAGGTATGTGCCTGTGGTCATAACTTTTTCTAGAATACTTTCTTACATGGCTGGCTTTTTTTCACTTTTACTTCAACACATACTGCCTCCTCTTATGGCCCTATTCTGAACCTCCAATATAATGTAATCTCCTCACAATTTGTCAATTACTGTTTATTATTATCTATCACAGTATCCTGTAGTATATTTTTAGTACTTATCACAATTGTTGGCCATTTCAGGAAGAGTTAAACTGTTCCTATAATATAGTAAATATCCAGAATTATTGGTAATTAAAAAACTTGTTACTTATTTGCCTTTACCACTATTTTGTAAATCCTGGAATGAGAAAGGCATGCTCATTTTTTTCACCAGTGTATCTTTGAGAGCCTAGCATAAAGCCTATACTTTGTAAGAATTCAGTGCATATTTGTTAAATAGGTAAATAATTTAATGAATGTATGTTCATAAAAATATGTGGTTCCCCCATAACATTAATATAAGCACATCGTCATTCCTTAAAGAAACAAATTGTATAAACCTAAAGTTGTGACTATATCAATTATAGTATCTTATAACACTTGAGGGTTATGCTGTAGTATTAAGAATGTTCATTGTGTAAATTAGTATGAGTCTTACATTGTGTTACTTTTTACTGTAAGAAATGACTCCCCTATAACAAATTAATTGTTAGAACTGTACTTTGGAATCTACACATTTATATGGAAATATTCAGATATCCTAAGATTATATATGCCAATATGACAATGAGGATGCAATTAACACACAGCTATTAATGTTTTCCAAAAAATTGATTATTCAAAGACCTGTGTGTTAGCAAAACTTTTTATACCAAATTTAGGGATAAAAAGTTTAATTTCTAAGTAATATGGGAAAAATAAGAGTAAGTTAGTATATTGAGTGAATTTCCTGTAAACAAGTCTTCAACATGAATATACTGGATTTAAGACTATCATCTCAGAAATCTCAGACAGTTCTGATGTAATTATGTTAAATGTCAGACTCAGTCAAGGCATCTCTGTTATAATCTACTATTTGAACACATTGTATGGAATAGGAACACAGCAGGTATGTGTGTGTGGTGGGGGGTTATTCATTTTGGTTTGCTTAGCTAGGTCTTAGATGATAAATATTTCTCATTCCAATGTGGCATTTAATTCTGAGCACTAACCTCTGCTGTTCCCTTGCTAGAAGAATGGGAACAAAGATATATTTAATTTCAGAGCAGAGTTTGGTAATGACTTAGACATGCTTCTAAAACTTAGGCAATGAGGCTTGTGCATAGCATTTTGTAAAAACAGATGTGAATTTCTTCTTATCTTTCTTCTGGATATGAGGGATTTAAGGGGAAAGTTCACATTCTAACTTTCTAATGAACACTTTTGGGAATAACTAGATTTTGAGAGAATTTGCAAAAATTGTAAGTGTTCCCATAGTCCCTTCACCCAGTTTCCCCTAGTGTTAACGTTTTACATAACTGTAGTGTATTTGTGAAAATTAATAAATTAACATTGGTACAGTGCTATTAACTAAACTCCAGACTTTATATGAATTTCACTAGTTTTTCCACTTGTATCGTTTTCCTGTTCCAGTATCCAACAGATTGCATTCAGCCATCGTGTCTCCTAAGTCTCTCTGGTGCTGGGGGTGGAGGTCCTTCAGCTGTACAATATTGCTGTTCTGGGACAAAGAAAGCATGACAAAATCAAGACCTTATAACTTGACTCTGGATTAACTTTAAATGTTTTATGCTTACTAAGAGAGGAAAGGGAGGCAGATTGACAGGGGCTTCCAGTTTTTGACCATGCATTTGAAATCATTCAAAGATAGTTTTCTTACCAGCAGAGGAATATGACACCTGGGTTGGCAATATCAAATTTTTATGTAATATTATCTTTAGTAGAAATGACGTTTTATTGAGTAAACCATTCAAACTAATATATCTCCATGTGCTCTGATTCATTTCCTCACTGCCTTAGAAATAGAAGTTATAATTACTGTGGGCCTGTGAGGAACGGAAACCATCCCTGATTTTTAGAAAAGTGTTTTTCGAAAAACAACATAACTATAATTTCATATTCTCACTGCAGATGGGCTCCTCATTGCTGCCCAGCTAGCTTCCCTGTTTCTCCAGTCACCTCTGCATTCTGTTAGATGCAATAGCTATTTAAAACCCTCTTTACTCTTCTCAAACCTAGAACTGTATCACCTGCTAGGAAGAAATCTGACCCCTTCTTTCCCGTATAGGTAAGAGAGATGAGTAAAAGGAGCTCAGCTTTCTGATATTCTGCCTCTGTACCTTTTTTCCCCTTTTCTCATACCATGATAATAGCAAATATTCCTTTTGGCTAATGAAGGATGATCCTTTCATTAGAGACATCGCAGGGTACTCAATACATTACTATCTGTAGAGTAACACCTGCTATTGGTTCCTTCTCGTAAGCAGGTCATCTCATTTATTCCATCTCAGCATTCAAACCAAAAGTGAAGGAATGAATAAAGGAAGGAAGGAAAGAGGAAAGGACAAGGGAAGAGAAGAGGGAAAGGAAGGAACCTCAGATCCACAAACTCTTTCCATTGCTTCCTTTGTAAATATCTTGAATCAACAGTTACAGCTGCTGTCATTACCTCTTTACCTATCCTTACTGTAGTTTTTAAGAATGGGAGTGTTCTGATGACCATATCTTAAAAGTAGTAGAGTTTATCATGACTGTGTGCACAGGCTCAGCAATCGTAGGGCTTGCATTTGAATCCTGATGCCACACCTTGAGATATGAGTAATGCAAATTTGGTCAGTTTTATTAAGCTCTCTTGGACTCAAATTGCCCAACTGTAAAATGGGAAAAATATGCAGTTTCCCCATTAGCATGGAGTTTCCATTACAAGGCTAAAATGATAAATATATATAAAGCATTCAGTTCAGTGCCTTGTACTCTGTGGACACTCATTTAATATGATATATTATTTCTTGTTATTTTTAGATTCTGTTGTTTGATGGCGTTAATGAGTTCTGTATCTTTGCTGATTTTCTGTCTGCATGTTTTGTCCATTTTTGAGAGAGGAGTTTGCAGTCTCTATTATAATTACTGATTATTGTGTTTCTCCTTTTTTAGTTTTTTTCAGTTTTTGCTTCATGTATTCTGCAATTCTGTTGCTTTGAGATATACATTTAGAATTGCTATGTCTTCATGATGGATTGAACTTCTATCATTATATAATGATCCTTTCTTTTTTTCTTTGCTCTAGAGTCTATTTCATCTGATGTAAATATAGCCATCCCTGAATTTTAAAATGAATGTTGCATGTTTTATCTTTTACCATCTTTTTACTTTCAACCTACCTATGTCATTGAATATGAAATGCATTTTGCGTATACAGGGTATAGTTGGTTTATGTTATTTTTCATACACTCTGTTAATCTCTGTCTTTTAATTGTTATATTGAGACTACTTACATTTAATATGATGATTGGTATGTTAGGGCTGAAATCTTCTTTTATTTTTTTGTTTTCTATTATGACTGTTGTTCATTTTTCTGATATGTTTTTTTCTGCCTTTACTTGAAATATATTTTAGAATTCTATTTTGATTTGTCTATAGTGTTTATATTGTTTCTGTTTGTATAGGTTTTTATGGCAGTTGTCTAGGTATTACATTATACAAACATAACTTACCATAATATATTAATATCAGTACTTTACCTCTTAAGTGAAGTATAGAAAACTTACCTCCCTTTATGTCCCTCTACCCTCCCATTTATAATCTAGTTGTCTTAAATATTTACTCTCTATATGTTAGGAACTACATTAGACACTTAATTTTTGCTTCAATGATTAAACACAGTTTACAAAATTCGGTAGGAAAAGCAAAGCCTATATGTTTATCTATATTTTGTTCTTTCTACTTTTTCTTCCTTCCTGATGTTCCAGCATTTCTATTTTAATCTATTTTTTTCTAGTTAAAGGACTTCCTTTAGCTATTATTTTAGGTTAGTTATGCTGGCCATATTCTTAGTTTCCATCAAAGAAAGTCTTGATTGCTCTTTTATTTCTGAAGGAAGTTTTGTTCAATATAGGATTTGGATTTACATTACTTTCTATAGTTAAGGTCTTTTCTCTCTGCTTTCAAGATACTGCTTTTAGTTTTCATAAGTTTGATTATATTGTGTCTTGATTTTTATTTCTTTAATTTTATTCTATTTTGTGTTTAATCAACTTTTTGAATCTGTGGTTTCATGTGTTCTTCCAAATTTAGTAGGTTTTTAGCCATTATGTCTTAACAGGTTCTGAGGTTCTGTTCATGTTTTTCATATAATTTTCTCTCTGTTGTTTGGATTGGGTAATTTCTAGTCTATTTTTAAGTTCACTTATACTTTTTTCTTCCTTTCCATTCTGTGTGCCTATTCACTGAGTATTTTATTTCATTTATTGTATTTCTCAGTTCTAAAATTACCATGTAGTTCCTCTTTATGTCTTTATTTTTTTTTTTATCTTGGTTGGGGTGAGACTTCCTATTTCTTGTTGAGACTTGACATTTTTGTTTCAAGTGTGCTGTCCTTGCTAACTAAAGTATTTTTTTTAATGACTTTTTAAAATCTTTGTCAGATGATCCTGACACTTGTCATTATACTGTTGGCATGTCTTGATTGTGTTTTGACATTCAAGTTGAAATCTTCCTTGGCCTTGGTATGATGAATGATTTTTTGCTGAAACTTGGACACACTCCAGGGGTAATCTGCCTCACTACTGCCAGGTAGAGTTGGAAGCCCAGGTTCTCCATTTAAGTCCATTGACACCTACAGTATTATTGCTGGGCATGGTGGAAGTTTAGAAGCCCACAAGACCTCCACTGAACCATCCTGACTGGGAAGGGCAAGGGAACCTCATTAACAATGCCCAGATAGCCTCCACTGACACTTGGAAGGAAGGGAAGATGTAGCCTCATTGTCACTAAGCAGCGGTGAAAGTCCTGAATCTCATAAAGTCTCCACTGACACCCACCCCAGGTGGCATGAGGACGAGCTTCCCATTATCCCCAACAGGAAATGGAAGTCCAAGTTTCCCATGGGTTCTTCACCAATGTTAGGAAAAGGAAGGGTACTCTACCCAACACACTAAGACCACCCCCAAAAGGAGGTTGAGGCCACTCATTATAATTTGTGGGGGTTGGAAATATAGGCTGTCTTTGCTGGCAGGGGAGAGCTAGTACCACAGTTTTGTTTTGTTTCATTTTTCCTGTTTTTTGACTAGAGTGGAAGAGTTACTGTTTGACACTTTTCTGCCTTGCTGGGCTGCCCCTTTCCCAATCCTTTGGCTAGTAAGGTCAGACTTTTGCTGGTTTTTGTTTGTTTTTAATCTGTGCCTGTTGGCATTTCTAGTTGCTAGCTTCTCCAGTCTCTAATACCCCAGTCTAGAATATAAGACGAGGAAGAAAAAGAAAAAGAGAGAGAGACAGAAAAGAAAAAGAAAAAATAACCCAGGAAATTCACCACTGTGAAATTTCCTTGGGTTCTGAAATCTCTAGCTGGTCTGCAGGCTCTTCTATTCTTATCAGAGTCTTTCATTTTTTAATACATTTTCAGCTCTGAGTAGAATGATTAAGTAAAATACATCTACTCCATCTTTCCAGAAGTGGATGTCTTATCTAGAATTTTTTATCTAGGTATGTTTTAAATATATATTGAAGTGTATAATTTGGTAAGTTTTGAAAAATGTGTGCACCTACACCTTCAGATACTTGTTACAGCAGCACTTGTTACTCAACTTCCCTTCCCATTACCAAAATCTGCATTAGTTTCCTAGAGGTGCCATCACTAATTATTACAGACTTGGTAGCTTAAAATAATAGAAATTTTCTCTTACATCCTGGAAGCCAGAAACCAAAACCAAGGTCTTAGCAGGTCCACATTCCTTCTTCTTATAAAGATACCATCAACAGAAATAGGGACTACCCTAAATCCAAGATGATTTCATCTCAGATTTTTTTTTGACCTTTTACATATTTATATCTGCAAAGACTCTATTCCAAACAAAGTCATATTTTGATGTTATGAATGGATATGCATTTGGGGGAGATATTATTTTGCCCATTATAATGCCATAAACAATTCTTAATAAATTTAAAAGGATTGAAGTGATACAGAGTGTGTACTGATCATATAGCTAAAATAATTTAGAAATAAATGACAGATTTTTGTAAAAATTTTCAAACATTTGGATATTAAATAACAGTTCTAAGCAACTTCTAATTCAAATAATAAATTTAAAAGGAAATTAGAAAATATTTTGAGCTGAAAGAAAACAAACCCAATGCATTAAACTTATGAAACACATCAAAAGCAATACTTAAATGCAAGTTTATAGACTTTAATACAAATACCAGTAATAGATGAAAGATATAAAATTAATGATAATTGTCTACCTTAAGAAGTTAGAAAAAGAATAAACTATATCCAAACAGAATGGAGGAAATAATAATGAATAATGATTGGACATTTAAATAAACAATGAAATAGAAAGTGAGAAAGTAATGAAATAAACAGGTGTTTAAAAAATCTCATTCTTGGAGATTAATTAAAAGCCACATTTATCTGTTTCTTTGGAAAAGAATAGAGAAAACAAATTACCAATTCACAAAAAAGGGAGGGGCTATCAATACAACTATCATAGTTATTATCATAGTTATTAAAATAAAAATGAGAAAATATTATAAACAACTTCATGACAATATATCTGACAACTTAGGTGAATTGGTAGAAATCATTTAAAGACACAATGTATACCAAGTTCACACCAGAGAAAAAATACTGAATAGTCCTGTATTTCTGAAAGAAATTGGATTGTAGATGCAAACCTTCCCACATAAAAAACATAGACCCAGATCACTTCACTGGTGAATTCTACTCAGTATGTCAAAAAGATATAATATCAGTTCTATCCAAATACTCCATAAATCATTCAGTAAGACCAGCATTCCCCATATACCAAATCAGAAAATGTTATTACAAGAACAGAGCATGACAAATGATGGCTTATCTCAAATATGCAAGTTGATTTTACATTTTAAAATCAATCCGTCTTTTTATAGAAAGGTTTAAAATCAATCTATGTCTACTATTTAACAAAGTAAAAAAAGGGGGAAACAACAACAATATGATGATCTCAATAGATGCAAAATGGCATTTGGCCAAATTCAATACACATTTATTTTTAAAATTATTAGCAAATTAGAAATATGAAATAATTTTCTCAAGGGCATCCACAAAAACCAAAATAAGAACAACAGAACACCAAGAAACTACATCTAGTATCATACTTAATGGTGAAAGATGGAATGCTTTCTCTCTAGGATTGGAGGCAAAGTAGGTATATTTCCTTTCAACTCTCTTCTTCAGTATTTAATGGAAGTCCCAGACAAGTCCAATAAGGCAAGTAAAATAAATAAAAGGCATATGTATTGGCAAAGAATAAGCGGAACTTTCTTTATTCACGTTTTACTCTGTAGAAAGTCCTAAGGAATATACAAAAAAAAAAAATCTTCAAGAAATATTCAATAAGTTCAGCATGGTCACAGGATACTAGCTCAATATACAAAAATCAACTACATTTTAATTTTTAATAATGAACAAGTGTAAACTAAAAATTAAAAAAATTATTCATGATGGCCTAAAAAATAGATGTAGGAATGGGTTTAAGAAAAGTAATTTTAGTTCTTTTTTATTGCTTCAGTGATTATTTGTGTAAATTAATCTTTGTTCACACATGATTACAGCTCATAGATATCTAAAAGTGGAATTGCTCAAGCAGAAATCAAGTACATTTTAAATTTCTGATAGATTCAGTCAAAATCCAATCATAAATCAATTTGCTAATGCTGCATTCTATCAGTATATATATATGAGAGTGATGCCTTCTCCATATTTTTGCCAACTTTAGACAGTAAGAGTGTCAAATTTTTAATGGTATTTGCAAATATGAGGAGTTTTATGGGTTGAATTATATCCTCCCCTTATCCATATGTTGAAGTCCTAACCCCCAGTACCTCAGAATGTGACTTAATTGAAAATAGGATTGTTATAGGTGTAATTAGTTAAGACGAAGTCATACTGAAGTAAGATGGGCCCCTAATCCAATATGACGCCTGTCCTTATAAAAAGAAATCTGGACACAGACATACCCACAAGGACAGTATTACATGAAGTTGAAGGCAGAGATTAGGATAATGCAACAGAATCCAAAGAAACAGATTCACAGCAAATTACTAGAAGTTAGGAGAAAGTTGTGGAACAGATCCTCTCTCACAGCCCTTGGAGGGAAACAACTTTGCTGACAGATTTCTGTTGTTTAAGCTACCCATATTGTGGTACTTAGTTACTACAGATCCAAAAAACTAATATAGCATATAAAAAAATCTCCTTTGATTGGTATTTTCCAGTAAGTAGTTAAGTAGTTAGTTGAGCTTTTCTTGAAATTGCCGTATTTCTTCCTTGAATCACTTGTTCATATCCTTTCCACTGACATACATGCATGTGTATGTATATATATAGAGAGAGAGATAGGTATACATCTATCTATCTCTCTTTATATATGATCTTAACATCTTCAATGCTTAACATCTTAACACTTTGATGAACTATTCATAGTTTTAATAGTTTATTAGTCTCTTGGATTTTAAGACAGGATCTGTTGGGCTGTCGGGGATGAAAAGTCATTCCATCTGTGTTTTTGCCTTGTCTTTTAAAATATTGATACCCTACACTTTCATTCAGGTAGCACTTGCCACAATTGTAGTCATTTGTGTCTTGATTCTCATGCTTTATGGCGGTAAGCAACTTGTCTATCCTGTTTATCTTGGTGCATAACGCATTGCCTGACACACAGCAGGTGCTCAAAGATGTTTGTTGAAAGTAATAATATACTAAGAAAAATTATTTAATCTACCAAGAGCACCAACATTTCAGGGCAAAGAGTTATGTCACTGGATTTCAGGTTTTACTTCACTATTTTCACAGCTGGTAGAATAAAAATGAATTCTAAAATGTATCTCATGCCTAACTGAGAATATAAATCTCTCAACCCCTATTCATAATACTGTTAGTTTTTGAGTAAATGAATCCTCACTCTTTATTTTATATAATATTAAACTTCTATGTAAAATATAAAGTTTTACCAAATAAAAAATAGAAAATCCAAATATATCAACTTTATTCTTTTTAATTAAATAGAATAGATTTATCTTATGCATTTGCTGCTATTACATTCTAGGGGCTCATGAACTAATTCTTTCTCTTCTTAAAGAAGGATATAAGCAGTGACCTGAGCATATATTTCCCTTGGGGTAAATAACATACCATTCAGGATTAGTTTTGCTCATTCCACAGAGTTGAGTTCAGTGTCATGCCTACCACAGTATTCAATATCATGAGCTAATGGCGAGAGACTGTAGGGAAGTAATATGAAGATCACATGAAATCACCTAAGAGTGTGACAAAACATACCATATGTTACAATTTCCTTTAGCTCATTGAAAATACCAGGAATATGAAGCCAGAATGAGATTGCCAGGCCTTTAGTTTTGCCAATTCTTGGAATATAAATTAAGGGTGGGATGCAAATGAGAGGGAGTACTTGTCTATCAAAATAATTATTTCAAAATGACTGTAAAGTCATCATTAGGGAAAAAGCAATACTAATGACTCTGCTATCTAAAGGCTTTCCTCTCAAATCAAATAATGTTTTTAATATTTACAGCAGGTTATCATATCCATTTCATTTCAAAATCATGTAGCAAAAGGTTCTTTTCTTGAGCATGGAGTATTTTTCAGGACTCTTCAAGCATAGTAATGTTTTTGCAGAAGGAAAGGGCATTGTCTGTTTCTCACATTTATATTTTGTTGTAAAAAGAATGTTCCTGGAATGATTTGGTAACAAATAACAGGCATATTATTGAAGAAAAGATACCCAGGTCCAAATTTCAGTGAGCAATTGAAGAGCTGATTATTCTAGAGGATAGGTAATGTTTATTACCTACAGATGGCTGGTTGCAGCTCATTTTACAATGAGTTCATCCTTAATTGTGGCAGAGTTTGTCCTGCTGTTTATCTGTCAATGATTTAAAGTAACGCCAGAAAGGCTTTTCTTTTATTTCAACTAAGGGATCAAAATAAAACTCTAAAGAACTTTGAGAGCAATATGATTTGAATGCAACCCAATATATTTCCAATTATGATAGAATTAAACAAAAGAATATATTAAATAATTATGTTCACTTACTCAAAGTAATCTGGTATCTATATAATGGCACAATATAGTGAGGGAAAAAACAGATGTTAAGCAATATTTCTTAGTGGTAACAATATTCTACAGTGGCAGTATTCTCCCACTGAGATGTAAAAGCAGATTATATCCTTGGAATCTGAGTGTTTTTAATATGGAAGGGAGCAACTCTGGTGCATTTATGACTATTTAAAGAAGCCATAATTTTCCAGTCCACTGTTCTGCCCCTGATTTTACATGAACCTTGGAATAGTGAATGGAACATCTAACAGTTACCTGGTTTTGGGTCACATATAATAATGATTAAGCTGTAGGTGTAGACAGTGCAGTTCTTACAGATAAGTTTTAAGAAATGAAATAAAAATAGAGATGGAACTGTTAATTTCCTTGATGACTATGGGGCTCGCTATCATTAAAAAGAGATTTCCAGAAGTATACTGGAATAATGAATCAAGTAAATAATTATAAAAAGTAGTAATACAAAAGGAATTGACATGGAAGGGGAGGATGAAGCAGAGGGAAACTAGTAGATTGTTTTTATCTTATGCCATGATGAGGAAAACCCAGGTTGTTTTCAAATTTCAAATGACCTTACTTGAATACATCTTGTAAAATCTTCAAAAAGGATGGCAGAAAAAAAATCAGACTTTCCCTGCTGAAACTGTAAACACTGACTCTCTAAAAGGTTAAGGTTATAAATAATTGTAACATTTTATTGAATTATTTCTCTTAAAAACTATGTAGAAAACAGTTTTAGTGTCATTTAAATTCCAAGATCAGGACTAGTTTCATTTGCTTTCTACATTTGCTTTTACCTGGCTAACAATTCAGAAATGCTAACGCATATCTTTGTCTAATATTGTTAAGAACATATGATGATAGGATTATATTTTATTAAAAGAAAATTTCTGAGTGAAAATTAGTTTCAGGAAAGAAAATAAAAAAAACAGTTCATAATTTAGAATGCTTATGGTACAATCTCCCTTTTCTGGACTTCTGCTTCCTTTCCTCCATGGGCTCTATTGTCAGTATCCATGGATTTAGTGAGGTCTTTAATAAAACTTGAATAAGGTCTTACTGAGGTTTTGGGAGAAGGTTCTAAAAGAACAGTGGTAGAAAATGAATAGGTACCTTGGTAAATATAAACATGGTTGTAGGGGTGGAGGGGTGTCGACAAAATTGGGGAATACATTCTGATCCAAGATAGAAACCGAATGGAAAACACTAAAGTTACTAACATCTTTCTGAAGGGTATGTGTCCAAATAACTGCTGAACATCAATTGTTGCTCTGGTTCTGAGCAGGTACCAGGCAGCACCTACTTACCTAGCTTTCCAACTTTATCTTTCTTACATGGTTTTCAAATTGCTTTCAAGGTCAAAAGAATTCTTATTATTTATCAAATGCTCCAGAGAAGGACACATTTGCCTGGGTGTGTATAGAAAGATATCAATGAATATTTTTCCTTGCAAAGCCTGTAATACTCATTTTTATAGAATTAGATAGAATGCATTTTTAATGGTAGGTGGACGTATGTTAGTGTATTTTTTTTCTATTGCAGCTTATTTCTAAGTTCTCTTCTTTGTTATTTTTATTTATGACTTGGTTTGTCTGGGAACACAGCAGTTTGAGAGCAAAGACCAGTCACAGATTTTATTTTGAGGCAAATCTCCTTTTCTTCTATTACCATTTCCTCATCTTTTCTATTTTATTATATGGCAAAGAAATTATTTTTAAAATTTATAGTGACAAAGCTAGAATTTTAGTAAAATCCGGAACAATATTTTGTAAGTTCTATTTCATTCTATTTTTATTAATGAAATTCCAAAATATGTGGAACCTTCCTTTGATGCAAATTGAAAACCTCTATCTGGAATATGACTTTTCAAAATATCATTTAATCAGCTAGTGGAACTGTGTAGAAGACTTTTACCCAGCAATTACTGTATTATGTTAAGAAGACAATTACTGCTGTAACTCTGGGGGATAAAGGTGTTCCCAGCCCAGGGCAAATAAACCTTTGAAGCTGAAATCAGTAAAAGAGAAAAATAAAGTGGGACAAACCCATTTATTGCTTACGATAAATCATCTACTCCCTCTCCCCAGTGTCTCTCCATACTGCCTGGGAAGAAGGGTCTCCAAGAAAAACCCTTTGGTCACCATATCCACTTGGCCCTCCACCCGCTTTGAAATCACCTATTGATATGGTGATGAACTACTTCTCCCCATCCCTTTGAAAACACCTATTGATATGCAGATGCACTAAGGCCAGGTGAGAGATTCTGGAAATAATTGCAATTTTACCCACAACTGCTTCAAATAAAACTATGGCAAAGGACTTTAAAATGCTTTACAATTAACAACATGCTCAATAAGTAAATTGGAAATTGATTCTAACGTTCTTACCTTAATATATTGCATGAATTATTATGGGGTTAGAGATTTCTGAAGATTGGACACTTTCTTGTTGACATTTGAAAATTTACAAATATTAAAACCCAGACAATTGAGTAATCAGACATTGTAAGTAGTAAGAAGAAAAAAAGAAAAAACAAAAACATTTTCCTCATTAAGCAAAGAGCTTTCTTTCTGAATGCAGCTCCTTACTATATGCTCAAAAAACATACTATGGAGTCCTTGAAATTATGTTTGTGACTTTATAATAGTTATTTACATGTGTATATTCTTCACTCCTTTATGTAATAATAGCTATTATATATGGGGACTTACTATGTGCTGTGTTTTTATAACCTATTCATCTTATGGGGAAAAAAGCATGACTGAAATCTGGAACAATGTTAAGCAGACAAATACACAGGAATCAGTGTCCAAACTAAAGAGAGAGGGCAAAGGACATGAAAGATATGTGCAATAATAGCCAAATATTTTCAAATTTGATAAAGATTTTAAAATGATAGATCCAACAATCTTAATGAATCCCATGCTAAAAAAAGGAAGACGATTATACCAAGATACATTTTAATTAAATTCAGAATTAATGGAACAATTGCACTAAAAAAGAGAAAATCTAAAAAATCAACCAGAGATTAAAAAGGTGCATTACATACAGAGGAACAAATACAAGAATGGCAGCAGATGTCTCATGGAAACATCCACACAGGTGGATAGTGAAGAAACATTTAAAGTATTGGAGAGAAAACTGTTCATCTAGAATTCTTAAGCAACAAAAATATGTTTTAAAAATGTAGGTTTAATACATTTTTTAGCATGATAAAACTGAAGCTACTGTATGACCAGTAGACCTGCACTCCAAGAACTGTTGAAGGAAGTCCTTCCAACAGAGGAAAATAATGCTAGATGAAATGTTGTTTGATTTCATATGGTACTTTTTCTGTGGCTATTGATATGATCATATGGTGATTTTTATATGTTGAGCTAACGTTGCATTTCTGGGATAACTCATACTTGGTCATGGTATAAAATCCTTTTTATCTGTAGCTTGATTTGTTTGGCTAGAATTTTATAGAGAATATTTTTGGGTATATTCAAAAGCAATATTGGTCTACAGTTTTCTTGTGATGATTTTGCCTAGTTTTGATATCAGGGAAATTTGCATCTCATAGAATGTGTGGAGAAGTCTTTCACCCTCTACTTTTTTTTTTTAGATGTTTTGGTTGTCTTTTTTATTGTTATTTTTCTAGGACACAAGACCATTCATTAATGGATCCAAAATTTATTGTATTCATTTGCATTGGCATCATGGTGACCAGCATGAATAGGAGAGTTGTACGTAATTCATTCATTCATCCTCTACCATTTTTTGGAAGAATTTGTAAAGTGCTGGTGCTTATTTTTCTCTAAACATTTTGTAAAATTCACCAGTTAAGCCATATGGGCTTGAGTATTTTTGTGGGAAGTTATGATGTTTTTGACTCACTGCTGGTTATAGGTCTACTCACATGTGTATGTCTTCTTGAGTCGGTTTAGTAATTTTTGTCTTCCAAGGAATTCTGTGCATTGCGCTGAGGTTATCTAATGAATTGACATTACATTTTCCATAGTTTTCCCTTTTAATCATTTTTATCTCTATAAGTTTGGTTAATAACGTTCCCTCTTTTCTCATTTTAGTAATTTGAAACTTCTTTTTATATTCTTTATCAATTTTTTTTCAAAGAACAAATTTCTGGTTTTATTCATTTTTCTGTATTGGTTTTCTAACCTATACTTCATTTATTTCTTTTCTAATATGTATTATTGGTTTCTTTCTTCTTGATTTAGGTTTAATTCTTTTTCTAGTTTCTTAAAGCAAAGTTTAAGTTGTTAATTCAAGATGTAATTTTTAATATAGGTATTGACTCTAAATTTGCCTCTAGCACTGCTTTTACTGTATCTATAAGTTATGTTGTGTGTTTTCATCTTACTAATCTCATAGTGCTCTCTAATTTCCATTTTGTTATCTTTGGCTCACTTGTTATTTAGGAGTATGATATCTAGTTTCCACATGTTTGTAAATTTCCTATTGTCCTTTTGTTACTAACTTCTAAATTTCATTCCATTGTGGTCAGAGAACATATTTTGCATCTTTGTATGATTTTATTGTATTCCCTGGGTTTTAAGGTTTCTTCCCCACTAATTCTTATCACTGCTATAAATGTGATATTAAACAATCGTCACTTGTTTTTGACACCCCATCAGGGATAAAGGTCGTTTTCAAGGAGCAAGCTCTGGTCAGGTCAAATAGAGACAATCCCTGTGAATGGAGGTTTCTATGGAACTGCTATATAGCCCAAATAATGACTATATTCTCTGGGAATGTTTATTTTGGGAGAACTCCAAACCTAGTTTGTCCTCTCCAGACATTCCTAGACTGGTGGTTTTCATCACTACCACAAAGCTTTTTGATTGCCAGTCTATTGAGAAGCTAGACAAAAGTTGAAGGGACTAAGGGAAAGCTAAAATGCACAAATCTTACTGTTATTACCAAATTTCGGTTGTTTTTCTTGATAAGCAGTCCTCAGTCTGTTACAAGTCTGTGGTTAATTTCCAGAGGTTTCATATTCTTGATCTTTACATTTTCTTGCCTGGTATTCTTACTGATTTCATACAGAAGCAGATTTTCGGAGATCCACAACTGCACCATTCCTGGTACAGCTTTTCTAATATTTTTATAGTATATGTGAAATTGTACAGCCACACTGGAAGGTAAATTGTGATACAAGGTGTATATTATAAACAATAAACTAACCACGAAAATACCTAAACATAGAATTGTATAATATATATTTTAATTATATTAATATCAGATATCATATAAGGTAGAATTCAGGGCCACTAAATTTCAAGGGTTTATTGCGGCCCATTTTCTAATAAGCAGTGAATCATTTCATCAAAAGACATAAAAATCCTAAATA
Source organism: Manis pentadactyla (assembly GCF_030020395.1). Classification (NCBI taxonomy): domain Eukaryota; kingdom Metazoa; phylum Chordata; class Mammalia; order Pholidota; family Manidae; genus Manis; species Manis pentadactyla. The sequence continues at coordinate 50,756,569 of NC_080021.1, forward strand.
CTTATTAATTTAACAACAGAATTTCAAATCCATGAAGCAGATACACTATGTATCAATAGGGAAATGACGAACAAATCAAATAAAAGGTATTCAGCGTAATACCTTTTATTCAATACATTAGTCAATATAATGTCCAATATATTCAATACAATATTCAGGATGCTTTGTAGTTCACTCTGAAAAAAATAAAATAAAATCCTGACTCTTGACATAAACAAAAAAATGTCTATTTTTATTAAGCCCTAATTATAAAATTCAAATTTTTAAAACATTTAGGAGGACATGCAGGATAATGTCTATATGTCTTTGGAGGAGTGAAGATAATCATAAGTAAGATAATAAGACTTCAAACCAAAGAGGACAAGACATCAGTTTTGCTATATTCAAAATGAAAAACTGGTTTGCATATAAAGAAAGCATGTTTTTTACAAAAGTTAATTAATAAGCCCCATATTTAAAGAAGATATTTGTGATGCATATAAATGACAAATCAAATCCAGGATATAAAATAGACTATAAAATAATAACAATTCAAAATAGAATATGGCAAAGTATATAAAGATGTTTTTCTAGAAAGAGGAAGCTGAATGCCCAATCAATATTAAAAAAAAATTCTCATCGTCACTATTTAGGAAATGCAAATGAGCATAACAATTTATTATCAATATGTATATTGGCATTGCCTTTGACAAATAGTCAAAGAGTAAAGCCTGAGGACACCCAGTATTTTTATTTGAAGTTACTTAAAGAGAGAAAAAATACAGACGACCTCAGGGAAGAGAGGCGCCCTGAACCGTTTAAGCTTTATTGCAAGAGAGCAAGTGCACACTTGGAGAAAGGGGAGTGTGAGCTACTTCCTAGAAGAGGCGTGCTGAAAGGTTGGGATAAAGTTTTAAGGCTACACGCTTAGAAAGTGCTGATGACCTCAGAGAGAGGAGCGCACCAAAAGTTTTAGGGTCTGAGGTTTTATAGACAGTTGAAGATTTTCAGGAATGTGACACAGGGCCAGGTGCAGACCTGCCAAATTATCCCAGAATATTTATCTTTGTTAAGACATTACGTTTCTTTTTTTTTTTTTAAGTTAACACAATAAATACACTGCTTTGATTCCTTTCCAGATTATCAGCTTCTGTCTGGAAGCGTTTCAATCAAGACTGTCTGCCCTGCCTCCAATGTGGGCTGAGCCGCCGTCCGTTTGATTAAAATGCAATCTTAGCTTTAAGATAGAATTCTTCCTGAATAAGCTGGGCCTTTTAGCAGGTGCTAAAGTGAATCTTACTTACAGTGGTATGTTCTAATTGACACAGTAAAAACATAGCTATGCTGAGATACTTTTCTTTATCTAGAGAGTATTCAGACTTCTAATCCAAGTTGCTCCTGGCCTTCTGAGCTTTCTATTTTTAACTGGTTAACCCTTTGAGTTCCTTCTAGTGGACTTAACTGGCCTTATTCTCTTTCCACTCCGCTCATATCTATTTTTCTGCCTAACATATACACAGATATACATGTATACAGATATATATACATGTACATATATTTATATTCAAAAACAGAAGTTAGATCACCATAATCATCTAATATAACTCTATTGCATATAATTCTAGCCTAAAGTCAAGAAGCTTTGTATTGAAATTAGCCTACTAGGCCTCCTTAGGCCTTCTTAAATGTTAAAAATAGGCTTAAGTTTTACATTATCATGAAATTAACAGCTAGACATATAAAAGTCTGCGGTTGGCAAACAATCCTAAATATTTGACATCCTGGAACTGGATCTCCATACTAACCAATTGTTTTTCAATTTTCCCTGAAATATATTTTTGATATTCAACCTTGGATAATGTAATTAATGGCAGAAACACCTGCAGTATATTAGTAGGTAAAAAGTTCATGGATGTACTGTTTAACTACTCTTCATATCCTTGAAAGAAAATGAGTCAGTTGCTGCAAAACTAGTTTTCTAAATTATATTCTCTAAGAGCTAATCCTGTGTAAAAATTTTAACTCAGGCTAGTCTCATTACAGCAATTTGTGGTGCACTGTGAGTTCTTTTGTCTTCTGTGATTTTTCTCTATACTACACATTTGCAGTTAGAAGTTAATTCATTCTGTACTTGATTCTTTCTGGCTTGTGATACAGATGGCACCACACGCACAGTTTCCCATCCTGGTATATTATTCATCCTTTGCTCAACAAAGTAACAACCAAAAGATTTATAATTATTAGAATAAATCAGATACGTATAAGAACTCTATTTAAATGTAAATTATAAAACAATCAGTCACATTAAAAAACTGTTTTCTAGACTCCTCTTTAATCACTTTTGCTCTATTCTTAAGTACTTTTGCATTCTTTTTTCCTATAATACTCATGTGTAAGCAATATAGAATTGAACTATAGTAAATGTATCAAATAATTTTGTGAAGAAATATTTGGTTAATGATATATTATTTAGAAGTCATAGGTATCCAATTTGTCTTAGGACAGTCCATATTTCAATTTTCTGTCCTTTCCATATTAAAGAATTAGTGGAACATCACAGATGTTTCTCAGATAGTCTTTCACATAAGGAAGTGCCATGTTTTTTTTTCTCAGATCATAGTCCTAAAAATTTTTGTTTTACCATCATAGGCATTTACTTTGTTCATTCATCCAACCATTAATTTTTTCTTTCATACATTCCTCAGAAAACTTTAAAACATGTTTATTCTGTCTCAGGAATGCTGCTGCCTTCTAATTATACACGTGAATATAGCAGGCAAAGCCATTGTCATTTTCAAGTTTCAGGGGATGAGGTGATAAATAGAAAAAATAACATTTTTAATTACAGATTGGACACTTATTTTCAAGATTGTCAGTTTTAGGAGGTCAGTGAAATTCTCTCTCTGATGGTAATATTTAAGCTGAGCCCTAAAATAGGAGAAGTGGCCAGAATCCGCCCCCCACAGACAAATTCATGTTGGCAAGGTAATTACAGTATTTTTTAAAGTACTTACCACAAAAAGCATGAAGAACTTTAGTATTAAAGACTCATACAATCTTAGAGAATGATTTCTTCACTTCATAGGAAGATGCTACATTTTTTCTTCACTCTATTAAGTGAGGTAATATTGAGGAGGAGCTAAAATATTCATGTAGATTAAAATTCCAGCTCTCTCAATTACTAGCTGAGTGAACTTGAGCAATACTGCATCTTTTTTGTATCTCTGTGAAATCAAAACTCTATATCTCTCAATTATTTGTTATCTTTTATGAGATTTGAGTGAACCTCTCTATTCCTGTTATTTCTTTTAAGAATTTCATAAGTATATATGCATTGCTTAAAAATGACTGACTGTTCCCTTTCCATACATTTTAGCTATTAACATTTTTAAAGTGTATTTTTAACGCTCACTCCCCTGATTCACAATCATGTTTTTTGAGTCATCTTTATTTTTTATATTTGTTCTAAGTCTTTCACTGCCATTAACTCTTTAGTGCCCTCTTACATCACAGCCCAAAATGATTCTAATAGTTGTGACATCTTTTCTGACATTACTTAATGACCTCTGACACTATTAATCATACCAAATTTCTTGAAGGTCTGTTGGCTTCCATGATGTCATCTTACGCTGTTCTAAATTTCTAGCCATTTCTTCTTGGTGTCCTTAATGGATTCTTCCCTTAACAATCTACCACTGACATGTGACTATCCTTCAGAAATCTACACATAGCTTTCTACTCTCTTTATACTCTAATGGTGAACACATTTACACCCAAGGCTTCAGATGATGATTCCCAAGATTTGTATCTAAGTATAGACTCCTTCATGCTACAGATGGTGATTCTGATTTCCTGTTAGAACAATCACCATCTGCATGATTCCCATATGCTTGAAACATAATATATCTTTACTCAGCACAAAATCCTCCACCCTCTGTGTTCCCTATCTCGACCCTCTCACTTGCGAAGTTATCTAAAACAAAGCTTTTTAAGAATACCTCCTATTCCTCCAAAACTAAGAAATCTGAAAGCAAATCCCAGTTTTTCTATTTCCTCCATATCCATCCCTCTAGCCTCCTTCTCTCTTTGTCTACTGAAACAATGTTGCTAAAGCCCTAACTATCTTTCTAGATTTTTTTTTCCATTGCCTCCTTGTTAGATTCCTTCCTTCCATTCTGGGCTCACTTTAATCCACCTGCTGCTCTGTAGAGCTTTTTTCTGTATCCATGTTAATCCATATAAACGGGGTCTTGGATGTAGTAAAGAATGTTTCTAGGATTTTTCTCCCTCTTGTTATTAAAGGATGCCTAAATTTCAAATATAAATTGTTTTGTAAAATAATCTCTAAGAGTGATTCCCATTCACCTATATACAATTTCCTCATTCAACTTCATGACATTTCTCTTCATTTGTTTCTTCCTTTGTGTAGCTTTGCTGAGGCTATTTCACGTGATAAATTCCTTTTCTTCCATATTCTGAGTCTCCCTATGTCTGCTTGGGACCAAACTAAGTTATTTCTGTACCCATGTCTTTAAAAAATCCCTTCTGTGTGCACACCCTTAAGCTACTGCCTGCAGCTTCAGTCTCTCTAATGCCAGGGTCTAATTGAGTTGGCCAGAAACAGAAGCAGACAGTCCCTTTCACAGGCCTGTGTACTTAAACCATTATTTCAAAGACTCTTTTAACATGCATGCTAGACAATACATGAACCTGGGGATGAATGGAACCCAGCAGTTATCAGACACACTTCATCTATGAATTTCACTTTAGGTTTAGCTGGATACTCAGCTCTAAAAATAAGGTACTTTTAATAGTTCTTCCAATTTGGGAAGTAAAAATACTTAAGCACGAATATGGATATAACACATAGGAAGATAAAATAGAATATAATTTTTATCTGTTTAAATATTTCTTGGCTTTATTTGTGATGGTACACAAGAAGTGATTTGGGCTCACCATGAGATGAATATAAACTCAATACTAGTACATAAAATTTATTTAAGATAGTACCTGATACGTAATGAATATTTTTTGAATCAATGAGTGGCTGGTTAAATGTCAAATTGAGTACTGTGTTAATTGGACAAATCCATTTGAATTAGTATTAAGAGGGCAAGGGTAATTCTATGGGCTCAGCAGTATGGCTTTTGGATATCAAAAAAATTTTTAAAAAGCAAGTTATTTCTTGAGGCAACAGGATATAAGATAAACTCTTTTAAGCATACTTTCACTAAACTGCTGTTCTCTTTAATTTTCCAGATGCACCTTTATTCCTAGTCTATGTGTATTCACTTCATGAATAATTAAATCCACTCCTTAATTGCTTGTAGACTTCCTGCAGGACAATTGAATCCAAAATTCTTGAGCTACATATTAAAAATTATTTCTATTTTCCTTTTCATTTCATGAATAAATGTAATAGTCTTTGGTTCCTTTAACTTTTAATGTTACTCTAAGGTACTCAATTTAAGATAATTTTCAATCTGTGCCTCATATTCAAGTTAATTTAGCATATATATCATCATTCTTTTATAGACCTATGTCTTCATATTTACATCCCTTAACTGTATCTGTATTTGTTTATTATAAAGATAATTTATGTAAAGTGTCTGAAACCATACTTGTTAGTGATATTCAGGAAAAGGTAAGTTTTCTCTTCCTTCACAAGGCTCTGTTCTCATTACTGCTATTTCTTCCCTTGTATTTTGAAATATCTTCACCATTTTTTTAAAGCCACTTTTATATTACTTTATGATCTATAATTCCTGAGATATGTTTGATGTTTTAAGTTCATTTTCTTTAACCAATTCTCACTTTTTTTTTTTTCTGACAAAGACTTTATTTAGACTCTTTGGTAGACACACTTTTTAGATGGCCCTAATGATCCTCTCCTGGCATTCACACCCTTATGCAATCCCATCCCTCTGAGTGTAGGCAGGATGTAATGACTTGCTTCTAACCATTTGAATACAGAAAGTAAGATGGAATATTGCTTGCATAATTGTATTACAAAAGATCACAAGTTTTGTCTTGCCTGCATGCTCCCTCTCTTGCTGGCTCTGATGAAGCAAGCTGCTATGTTGGAAAAGCCCATGTGGTGATAAACTGAGGGCAACCTCCAGCCATCAGCCGATGTGTAACTGAGGCCCTTAGCTCAACAGCCCAAAATATTGCCAAGAACCTTGTGAGTTTTAAAGCATATCCTTCCTCACTTGAGCTTTAAAATAAGACCACAGCATATGAAAGACACTGATCAGAGGTCCCAGTTAAACTGCCCAAATTTCTGACCTAGCAAAGTAAAAATCTGTGTTGGGTTACATTGCTAAATCTGGGGGTGATTTGTTATGTAACAATAGATAATGAATACATCATACATCTTTATCTTAGAAGGAGGTTTTTGCTGAATATACAATTCTAAGTTAGCAGTCAATATCATGCCCATCCCATAACTTTAAAGATGTTTTTCCATTGTTTTTTGGATTTCATTTTACCCCTAGTATTTATGGAATTTTTTTCTAGCTACTTTTAAGATTTTATTTTTACCTTTATTTGGAGGAGAGAGATTATGAAATTCTTAGGCATGTTTTTCTTTATATTTATCCAGCTTGAAGTTACCATTCTTACTGAACTTGTAGATTAATATTTTTCTTCATATTTTAAAAACTAAAGTCTTTTATTTAATATTTCTCTATTCTATTCTGTCTCTCCTCTAGGAAACTAATAATATTAACTTCATACTTTTTAAAATGTGTCCTATATATCTTTATACTTCATTCTGTGAGGTTTTTCTGAAGGCTGTATTTATTTGTGGAAATACTCTAGTTTTTATAAATTTTTTTTATTCTTTAATTTTTTAATATGTTAATCAGTATTTTGAATTTCTTGCATAAATCTAATATCTAACTTATCTCTGGGTCTACTTCTGGTTTTTGTTTTGTTTTGCTTTGTCAGTCACTTTTTCTTGCTCTTTTGTATATCTAGAACATATTTTAAGATTTTCCTGTGAATTATTAATTAAAATTTTAAATTCTTTGTGTTACATAGCTTGTCTTTAAAGAATGCTTCATTTTGATCTGGCAGTCAGTTAACTTGCCCTCAGATTATTTTAATACTGTTGGAGTTTAAATAGATTTTGTTAGGAAGGTTTCTTTCAATTCATCTTAGTTCTACACAGAGTGTGGTCCTTAGGGCTGTGAGTGCCTGTTTTGAGACCCCAGATGAAAGCATGGATACTCCTGAAGATCTTTCACTCAGGCTGGGCCAGGATTCCAGTGTCTCTCCAATTCTCTGCTGCATCTATGAATCTGTTCTTTTAGAAAACTCTCAGAGTCTAATGCTACATGTGTGCACCTTTAGGCTTTAGCTATGATTCTAAGGAAATCTTATACAGATTTTGTTATTTTTGGTGATTTACTTCTACCAAACCAATTCCCAATCTAAACTGTTCGAGAAAATCCCCAACTCTAAAATCTGTTTCATATGCCCTGTACAAAGACTGCTTTCTGCTTGAAATCTATTTCCCTCCATGATGGTTTCAAAATGCTTTCAGAGGGAAATTTCTGTTAATGTTTGACTCACAGTGTATGCTTATCTTCTTCCAAAAAGTATAGTTTTCATACTTTGGCAAGATTTTATAGTTCCATGAAAGATTGCTTTGAGGACCCTGGATTTTATATCCCAGTGATGAATCAGGTTTCTTCTAAAGTCAGGTGTAGCAGAGGTCAAGGCAAGAAATTACCTTAAATTGGCTGTATGGATAATGGACATCTCCAAAGAGGCTGAAAGTAACCTGAACACTTTTTGAGACAGCTTTAGAAATTCCTAAAAGTACATCAGAAGCCACTGAGAGGGAGTTGAGATACCATGATATGAAGATGAGGGTAATGATCCAGTGCAATCTCAGATGTTTCTGTTAATGTGAGTTTCCTATCAACATGTCCTACAATTGCTTGAGATTTCCTAGGGAAACCCAGATTACTATAATTTGTATTATATTGTGAATAATTACTACATAATCAAAATCTCTAACATGTATTTGTTCACAATGTGTATTTGGATATCCCATTTGATAGTCAATGGATTGGCTTCAGATGTAGTAGAAGAAAAGCAAGTCCTTAAGAACCACAGGTGTCCTCTCTCTAGTACAGACATGCTATGGCTGCCAAATCCGGGAGCTTAGTGTGTGAAATGTTGTGCCCTAGATTTAAAAAAATAACCAAACTTAGGTCAGATAGATACAAAATCTGAAATATGGGGCTTAATTTTTCCTGTGAAGAGCCAGAAGCAAAAATAAATAAACTAAAATTAAAATTAAAAAAATAAACCTCAGCTCAATACAAATAAAAGAAGCCACAGGTTTCAGTAGAAAGGAGAATTAGAGTTTTTTTCTTGGGCTAGCTCCCTGAACTAAGCCTGGCACTGCTATGCATGTGGTGGGATAGACAGGGTTCTCAGTTAGGGGCAGAAAGTTGAGTAGATCCTAGATCTTCAAGAGTCACATTTATCTTCAAAATGTGATTTTATTGTCACAGAAACATCACTGCTTAGGTACCAAGATATATGGAACTTGACAGATTGCCATTTACTATGAAAAATACTTCAGGAATCATTCACCTAGAAGCAAAGGAGAGCTAATTTTCTGTCAACCCAGTTTATGAAGGCATGACCTTGGGAAAGGCAAATCAGTAATCAAGAAAAATACCAAACAAATATCAACAATATCTGTTAGATTACTTATTTATTCTAAATATGTCAAAGGCTGTTAAGGCCTCTGGGAAATACGTTACCTCATCATTGCTAAGGAGGATCTTAAAAATACTGTATTTCATATTCTAACCAAATTTTCCAGTATGTCAAATATCACCACCTAAGCAATTCAAGGTTACCCACCAGAACTGAAGAGGATAGTTGCAGGTTATAAATAGATACCATTAAGTTAATAACTTGACTCTAGAGAGATAAATAAGTTACTTTATGCTTTTTCAAGAAGAATAATTCTAAAGCATTTATCTACTAACTCTGCCTCATGGGACACATCAGACACTGAAAAGGAAGAACATTTAGAACAGAGTTTACAAGGTGCTAATGCCTTTTATTTTTGAAACAGAGACCAGTGCAAATCCTAGTAAAAATGACTGTCAATTTATCTGTAAGTAAGTTAAACATTTATAGAATTTCTAAGCTTCTCAAAACACCAGCCTCTCAGACACTAAAATTGTTAGTACTCTGTATCTATCTTTGAAAGATAAAAATCTAAGTCAACTCTGTGGGGATTTAAAATTATGATTCCAGGGAATCTGTGTATTTTGAACATAGTGCAGAAGATAAAATACCCAGTTTCATTTATAATATAAAACTCTCTGCTATACTATGGCATGCATTTCTTTGTATGGACTGTCCTTTGGATTTTGATGACTAATTAGAAATATAGTTATCATGAAAAGAAAATGAGATTCCAGCTTCCCACAATAAAAGACATCATAAATATATAGTCTTCAATCGTACATTTCAATCATTTTACTTCCTTAAACTTATCTCAATTAAATGGGTTTTTTCTGTACATAAGTATGTTTTCCATTGCATGTTTAATTCCTTCCTAGAGGAAAGAGTTATATAAATCTTCAGTTTTGAATTTTACCCACAAAATATCTGTCAAGTAGTAAGCAGATTGGCTTTACCATTATGTTTTATATAGCAGTGTTAAGTCTCTCCTTCATTTGTTGCCTGCACATTAAAGCTCACATGGGTATCATTCTCACAGACCCAAATTGTGCTATTTGGGATATTTTAATATGCCATAAAGGAAAGATATGCCCCTGTTAAAGATATGCCTCTGTTACAGGGCCTGGATATGAAATATTAAATACCAAAGATTCTTCAACTGCTTTGATAAGGTACAGCTTAAGACAGGTAAGGATTCGGGAATTTTTCAGTCCCATTCTTACTTACCTTTTCAGAAGCATTTGACCCAGAAGATCACATGGTGCCTTTTTGAAACAGTTACTTCTCATGGTTTTTGTCTCCTTTGATGGATTCTTCTCCTGGACGTTACTTCTACATGTCAGTCTCTGAAGGTGTTATCCCAGGCCTTGTCTCTTTCATTCTCTCTATTCTCACCCTAAACTCTTCTTTGGGTTTCTATGTCAGCTACATACTAAAGTTTGGAATGAGGATTTAGGAAAGAATTTCCTGAGGAGTAAGTATTTAGCTAAATTGTAATGCTTAAGTAGTTTTTGGGAGTTTGATAGCTAAGGAAGTAAAAGTGGAATTTGAAAAAAGGAGTGAAATATTAACGAGAAAGTGTTAATGACCTGAAAGACTTAGAAAGTTCTTGGTTTTAAATACGAGCTGTGATCCAAACTTCTCATATGTAAATATCAAGTTCACACCTCTTCTCTCAGCTCTAGGACCATCTATCCAACTTCCAACTTGACTTTTCCTCTTGGATCCTCAAAACTGTCTAAGATTTATCATATCCAGGAAAACTGAATGTACTGTAGGTCTTGTTCATCTTAGTGACTGTCCATCCACACCCAGGACCTGGAAGTCATCATAGACCCATCCTAGTGCCTGGAAGTCTTTATTAACAAGCCTTTGTCCTTTAAGTTCTAATTCAGTAAGTACTAGCATGTACTACCTATAAATATACCTGAATATACCTAAAATCACTCCTAAAACAGGCTAAAGTCATTTTTCATCTGGAATAAGAGAGTCTTCAGAGAGTGTACCCATTTCCATTTTGATCCTTTCAAAATCATTCTTCATGTATTAATTATATTAACATAATAGTGGAGAAAAACCATATAATTATCTTACAAAATCAGTATGTATTCATGATAAAACTTTCCAAAAAAAGATTATATGAGGGAATTTCTACAACCTGTTAAAGAGTATCTGTAAAAAACCTATAGTTAAAATCATACTTAAAGGAGAAAGACTAAATTCGTTCCTCCTAAAATTAGAAAAAATTCAAAGAAGTTTGCATTCACAACTCCTAATCAATGGTTAACTGGAGGTTTATATCACCACAACAAAGCAAAAAGTCACAGAGATTGGAAGGGAAAAATAAATGTATTTGCAGGTGACATCTTCGGATAAAATTCCAAAAGTCACTAAAAAGACACAAAAATGTTAATTTAGTAAGGTTACAAAATACGATGTCAATACATCTAAGTCAACTATATTTCTTAATTGTTAGGGAAGAAGAGAAAAACGAAAATTTAAAATATCACTTAAAATAGTGTTAAAAATATTTAATACATAAGGATGATTTAGCAAAATATGTGTGAGACCTGTGTAATAAAACACATGAAATTCTGCTGTTATAAATTGAAGACATGAATAAATGGTGAGATATTCCTAGTTTATAATTTAGAAAAACATTTATAAAATGCTTATTCTCCTTAAATTGATCCAAAGAGTCAATGCAATGCCAGTCAAAAATCCCCATAGGATGTGTAGTTTTTTAATTAGTCAACTCTTATTGAAGCAAAATTGACATATAACATTTTATTAGTTTCAGGTGTACAGCATAGTGAATCAATATTTGTGTATTTTGCAAAATGATCACCACAACTAGTCTAGTTAATATTCCTTAACCTATACAGCTACAAATTCTTGTCTTGTGGAGAGAACTTTTAAGATTTACTCTCCTAGCAACTTTCAAATATGTAATACAGTATTATTAACTATAGCCACCATGCTGTACATTACATTTCCATATCTTATGTATTTTATAACTGTGTTTGTACCTTTGGACCCCTTTCGCCCATTTTTACCTACTCCCTACCCCCTGTCTCTGGTAACCACCAATCTGTCCTGTGAGCTTGTTTATTTACTTGCTTGTTTTTAATTCTGCATGTGAGAGAAATCATATGGTATTTGTCTTTACATTATTTCACTTAGAATAATTCCCTCAAGGTCCATCCATGTTGCCACAAATGGCAAGATTTCATTGTTTTTTTTTATGGTGCATAATATTCCATTGTATATATGTATATCCACCCCACATTTTCTTTATCCATTCATCCATCGATGGACATAGGTTATTTTCAAATCATGGCTACATAAATATGTAAATTATTTAGTGTGTGTATGTATACACATATATATGTGTGTGTGTATATATACATATATATATAATTTTATATTATGGCTATGCAAATAATGCTGCAATGAACATGGGAGTGCAGATTTGTTTTCAAGTTAGTGTTTTTGTTTTCTTTGGATAAATATCCAGAAGTGGAATTGCTTGATCATATGGCAGCTCTATTTTTAATGTTTTGAGGAGCTTCCATACTGCTTTCCATAATAGCTGCACTAATTTACATTTCCACCAACAGTGTATGAGGGTTCCCTTTTCTCCACAACCTCAACAACTCCTGTTATTTCTCTTTTGATACCATCTATTCTAACAGGTAGGAGGCAATATCTTATTGTGGTTTTGATTTGTATTTCTCTTGATAATTATTGATATAGAGCACCTTTTCATGTACCTGTTGTCCATTTGCATGTCTTCTTTGGAAAAAATATCTGCTATTAGATCTTCTGCCCATTTTTTGATCAGATTGATTGTTTTTCTGCTATTGAGTTATGGGTGCTCTTTATATATTTTGGATATTAACCTCCTTAAGATATATAAATTGCAAATATCTTTTCCTATTCAGTAAATTGCCTTTTCATTTTGTTGATGATTTCCTTTGATGTACAGAAGCTTTTTAGTTTGATGTAGTCCCACTGGTTTCATTTTTTGCTTTTGTCGCCTTTGTTTTTGGTGTGAAATCTAAAAAATCATTATAAAAGTTGATGGAAAGGAGTTTACTACTTATGTTTTCTTGTAGGATTTTTATGGTTCAGGTCTTATGTTTAAGTCTTTAATTCATTTCAAATAAATTTTTGTGTATGGTATAAGATAGTAGTCCAGTTTCATTCTTTCACATGTGACAATCCCCATAGGTTTTTCTTTTGTTTTGTTTCACTTTACGTTGCCTTTTGTAGAGATTGTCATATTTATTGTAAAGTTTGCATAGAAAAGCTAAGAATCTGGAATAGCAAAAACAATTTTGAAAATGAATGAAGTTTGAGGACTTTATTTCAAGACTTTAAGATGGCTACAATAATGAACAGAACGTGATACTGATGTCAAGAGTAGCCGGACAGAGCAATCAAACATAAATGCTAAAAATATATTATTCTTGCAGGAACATAGTGGGGGTAAAACACTTTGCAAATTTTTGATGTTGTTTGTTTTATTACTGTTGGTGTTCTTTAATAGGAGTGCCCCAAAGCATGAGCCATTTAAGAAAAATAAATAATTTGGGCTTTATCAAAATTTAAAGATTTCCTCTTTGAAAGAGATCCAAAAGAAAATTAAAATGCCCAGTAAAATTGGGAGAAAACATACATACATTTGAAAGGGAACTAGTATCCAGAATAAATAATTAATTCTTATAACTCAGTAATAAAAAGAGAATCAACCCAATAAGCATGGGCAAAGGATTTGAGCAGACATTTCATACAGAACATAGAAATATTATGATAAGCACATAAAAAGAAGCTCAGTAACAGAAAAGTGCTACAATGATAAGTTCAATAAACCATATAGAGATACTACTTTGTAGCCATAAGAATGCCTAAAAATAAAAAGATGGTATCTTAAGTGTCATCAAAGATGTGGAACAATTAAAACTCTCACACATTGGGGGTGGGGATGTAAAATTGCAGTTATGGTAGACAACTGGCAGTTTCCTTTCTTTTTTATCGAAGTATCATTGATATACAATTTTATGTTGGTTTCAAGTATACAGCACAGTGGTTCAACAGTTACCCTTATTATTATGGTTATTATGGTTATATATTAAATCCTCAATCTCACTTGTGCAGGTACTATCTGTTGACACAGGATGATGTTACAGTATCATTGACTATATTATCCATGCTGTACTACCATCCCCATGACCAACTTATATTATGATTGAGAATTCTTGTGCCCTATTATCCCCCTCACCGTCCTCACCCACCCACCACAACCCCTCCCCCATGGTAACCACAGGTCACTTTTCAGTGTCTATGAGTCTACAGCTATTTTGTTCATTTTGTTTTGTTTTTAGATTCCACAAATAAGTGAAATCATATGTATTTGTCTTTCTCCACTGGGATAATTTCATGTAGCATAAAACCCTCTATTTCCATCCATGTTGTTGCAAATGGCAGGATTTCTTTTTTAATGGCTGAAAAATATTCCATTGTGTATATGTACCAGATCTTCTTCATTCATTCATATATTGATGGACACAGGTTGCTTCCATAACTTGGCTATTGTAAATAATGTGGCAATAAATACTGGGGTTCATACATCTTTTCTAATCAGGGAATTTATTTTCTTTGGGTAAATTCCTAGAAGTGGAGTTACTATGTCAAATGGTATTTCTATTTTTAGTTTTTTGAGGAAACTCTATATTGCTTTCCACAATGGCTGCACCAATTTACATTCACACAAACAGTATAGGAGGGTTCCCTTTTCTCCACATCCCCACCAATACTTGTTATTTCTTGTCTTTTGGATAGTGGTCATTCTAACTGCTATGAGTGTCTCATTGTGGCTTTGATTTGCATTTCCCTGATGATTAGCCATCTGGGGCATCTTTTCATGTGCCTATTGGCCATCTGTATTTCTTTTTCAGAAAAATGTCTGTTCAGGACCTCCACCCATTTTTTTAATCATGTGATTTAGGGTTTTTTTTTGGTGTTGAGGCATAAAATTCTTTATATGTTTTGGATGTTAACCCTTTATTGGATAAATCATTTATGAATATCTTCTTCCATACTGTGAGTTGCCTTTTTTCATTCTGCTGATGGTGTCCTTTGCTGTTCAGAAGCTTTTTAATTTGATGTAGTCCCACTTGTTCATTTTTTATTTTGTTTTCCTTGCCCAAGGAGATTCCACAAATAAGTCAAATCATTTGTGTCCAGGAACTGGCAGTTTCTTATAAAGTTAAACATATACTTAATGATACAGAAATTTTACTTCTTGTTAGTTACCAAAGGAAAATGAAAACATACTTACACAAAAAGACCTTTGTAAGAATGTCCATTAAGGTTTCATTTACACTAATTTAAAAACTAGGAAAAACTCTTCCATCCATCAATGGGTGAATGTATAAGGAACTATCATATATTAAAACAATGAATAATTGTGCATCAATAAAAAGGAAGAGATTACTAATACACAAACTATTGTGAATAGATTTCAAAACATGGTGAGTAAAATAAGATAAAAAAGTATACATTACATGATTCAATTTGATTGAAAGTCTAAAATAGGCAAAACTAAGCTATATTTCTTAAAGTAGATCAATACTTGCCTGAGGCTGAAAAGGGGCAAAAGGAATTTTTTCAGATGATGGAAATATTCTATACTTTTATCATGCTGGTGGTGGTTACACAGAGATACAGAATTGTCATCCTGCTGTACACTTAAACTGAGGTCTTTTATTGTATATAGCAAGCAGTGTTACTTTTTAAATCATTAGTGAAGAAAAGGGAAGAGAACTAAGTTTTTTGATTTATAATAAAAAGAGCTACCATTTATTAAGTACTTAGCATGTGCCAGGCCTTTGTCTAAGCATTTTAACTGAACTCTCCCACTTAATCTTTACAACATCCCTAACATGCAGACATTATTACAATCTCTGTTTTAGAGATGAGGGAAGTTTTAGGGAGCAACACAGTCCAATTTTTTCTTGGGTTTAAGGATTATTTAGTATTTTCTTAAAGTTTCTAGAAAGCTATAGAATTTCCTGTTTCTACTTTTTAAATTGCCTTTTCTTGGCATTGAGATTTAGCCAGTTCCTATGGAGTGAAATCTTGAAAATCAATATATCTATTTAACAGTGAAATCTCTGGAATTCTCATTGAGGCTTTCTTTATATATATATATATATATATAGGCCAAAATGATGTCAACTATTATCAAATATAAAATGAAACCAACAAATGGAAAAGTAGCCTAGCTTTGAATGTAAGATATATATGAATACTTTAATCTATAGCTAATATTCTAAAACATTTGAAATAGGCATTTTGAGGATAGGAAAGTTAACAAGATTGGCATTAAAGATTATATTTTGCTAAAAGAATAGCATTTTGATGGCAGAAACTCTTACATTTTTACACAGAATGTATGTTATCAAAAAGGAGCTCTTGGAGGAATATTTGATATTCCTTGGGCCTACTTCCTTTGTATATAGAAAAGAATCAGAATATTATTTATCCACAGTGTCCTCAATGTCTACTGAAGGTTCCTTCTTCCCACGTCTTTGCTCTTTCACAATTATTACTAGAAACAAGTATCAAGCATGTAAATAAAAATAAAATTTATTTTCCCCAAGAGTTTAAGATTGGTACATAATGTTTATAAAAAGAAGAACATGTCCCTTTACAAGAACTTACGTCACCATCAGAAGTTTTTTGTGCAAAATTAAGAATTTCTCACTAAGGTAATACATTTCAGAGAACAAGGAAAGTATGCTAATCATTTTTTAATATCTTTATGACCTTAGTTTTTTCTCTGCAAAATTAAATTGTGTTCCTATTACCTTAGTCAGAGAAATATATGCATATAAACACACACACATATAGACATACACACACATATATGCATACACACATATTTGTGCATGTCTATATTTTATGTTTCCAGCAATATTCTAAATAACAAAAATATAATATTAGCAATAATCTAACTTCTTCCTTGAAGTTCATTATAATCATACCTAACAAATAGTATCTTACCACAGCAAGTGTTGTATTTCTAAGAAATAAGAAAGCATCCTACACAGAGTTTTAAGAAAACCCATGATCAAGGAATAATTTTCATAATGTATAATGAGTTTTCTACAAAGAATAATTTTGAATATTTTTCCTATGCACTGCTTGACCATGTAACCTGCCTTGTGATTAAGCAATAGCCATGGGTCTGTGTCAGGCAAGCAAGCGAGACCACACAGAACAACACTAAACCAAAGCCTCCCACAGTGCTGATATTTTCTCTTCCCAAAGAGCAGAGCAGAGAATGTTTGCTGACCTTCTGCATACAGACATAGGAAAGCAATTTCTGTTTGCTTTTCTTTTGTCTTTAACAGGGCTGATAACTCCAATTCAATATTCACCTGAACTCCTAAGTCTTCCAGTGATCCCACAAAAACTGAATTCTACAAATTTGAGGATTCAGAGGGATAAGAAGCATGATATGGTGGAAACTACCTCTTTGTGTGTGTGAAAATCAATAACCTCAAGAAAATTTTTTGACCTTGTGGTATGTGCCAGGCCTTGAGGTAAGGCCTGGGGATAGAAGAACAAGGCTGATTTTGTTCATGCCTTCATGTAGCTTCCAGTCATCTACCGAAAGTGCTGGGTTATTTTTACTTACTCATAAGCATACTTAGTAACATCTATGGTCCATGTTAACTTCTGGGAGTAGAGTGATGGATATTAGCTGAGGTCTTCAAGGATTAACAGACAAATTAACAATTAATGTTCAGCGTGGTTGGGAGTGATGTGAATGATGGAGAATAAAATAATATGCCATGAGAGAATATAAAGGACACAACCACACAACTCCCTTTAGAGGCTGGTTTGCAAGCAGGACTCACACTTTAGCAAATATTCAGAATAGAGATGAGTGCATAATAATGTGTCTTTTCTAACAGCTTCAACTCAGCATGGATATTGTGGAGAGTAAGTTCTTTGCCAGATCTTATTGGCCCTTTTAACTGAATTCGAGACAAACTGATGCTTCGATTACTAGGCTCCACATTTTAATTTATAGGTACAGAATTGGAAATTATGTTTGGTTTTTTATTTCAATACAGATTTGACACTAAGTGACTGTGGTTCTGACAAGTCATTTAAACTCTGTGCTTATATTACCCTAGATGTTGAAGAGGGGAGTATTTATCTTCTCATCTGTTTTACAAAGTGTGCATGGTGATGGACAGTATAGATGGTAAAGGAGCAACACAGGAAGAAAAATGGCACACAAGAACAAAATACTCTGCCATCATTTGGCATTACAGGGAAAGAGTAATAATAACTTCCCCATTTTTACCTTTCAAAAGACCCGTCTGTTCACTAAGCTGTCAGTGACAATGGAGGAGGCTGTTCCGGGGCTGCAGTGAGGACAGGTGGGAGTAAATTCCTCCCAGTCCCAGACTGGATTTCAGCTTTCATGTGGAAAAGTAAAAGGACTCTGAGCTCTTTTAGAGATGGTCAAAGAAGAGTACAGCTGACATTCCTCCTCTTGAAAAGCAGCTACTGAGCATTTTAACCACAGAGAAGCTCGCTCGTTAGTCCAACTCATTACTGCTCACTCTGCAGCAAACCAGTGACAAATGTGACGTTGAAAGTGACTCTAATGTTTCCTTAGGCATTCTTCTAAAAGAATACTTTATGATTCTAAGTTACCGCCTGCCCTACCTCTTTACAGGATTACCAATGAATGAGTATACAGTAGGAACAAGCAGCACAAACACATAATAGTTTCAGATTTAGATGGTCAAGTGTGAAATGGTAAGTTTAAAGTAAATATTTCAGATCATATCAGAGGTTCTTGAAAGAAGAGAGGAGGGAGAACATCAAACTACTTCTGCTGATATACATACAGGACTGCAGAATTCAGTCCTGACACAGTTTCATGTGTACGCCACAAAAACAGCTTTACTCTTTCACAAAAATGGTTTCAGTGAAATTCCACATTAATACGTCTGCTGAGCTAAGTAAGCAAATTATGGTTACCCAACAGTATGTGGCCTATCATTCAGTTTATGCAAACTGAAACCAATAATGGATTTAACAATTAAAAGGCACCTTTACTCAAGCCACCTAAGTGTATTACATATGTTGATACTGTATTTTGTGAATTTCACTAGAAAGTGAGAATGAGAGGTATAGAGAGGCAGAAGGAGAAGGAGGGAAAATGAGAGTTCAGGAATTAATATAAATAAAATTAAGTGACTTAAACATTCCCTCCTCACTCTTCTCATTTCACAACTCTGGCATGCAAATGAATTCTTAGACTTACAGTCAGCCCAATTTCTCTCAGTCAGTTTATCAAAAGCTGCCCTCCCAAAAGCTCTGCAGTAATACATTTATAAGTTACAAAGGATATAAATCCACATGTCATCTTTCCCAGGGAATAAGTGCTAAATCACAGAAGACTTTGAACCCTGTAAAAGGAATTCTTGGCACCTGTTGAGGAAGACTAAGGGGAAACAAATCAGAGCAAGTATCGAATGCCATGTAATTCACTGCATTGAGAATAGAGGGCTACATTTTCTATGTGTGTCTGGTAAATGAAGTACAGGTCAACTTTGTGATTCATAAACATCTATAAATCTCATTTAACAATTGTGTTTATAACACCCAGAATGGTTTGGAGACAGTAAGGGGGCATAAGGAATAATCCTTTTCCTTTAAATGTGACCAGGGCAATCAAACAGATACACACATAATATTTAAAAACTCTAAGAAATGCATAACAACAAAGTGTCGATTTATTACTAAATTTCTCTTTTTAGCTCACACATAAGATTTTCCCTGTGATGGAACATCTATTTTTGTTAATGTTTATGCTCGTAAGAACTTTATGAACTAGTTTTCTACTTGCTATGTTAAAAGCAGAAAACTTCTTAGTGATTATGGTAATAAGAAAAAATAAATGATTTTATCCAGCAGTGTTTGATAGCTGCTGGTAACATGATGAAATCATAATATGAACAAATAAAAACACGAAAACATTTTTTTCCTTTAGTGGGAAAAGACAAATTAAACACTTTGTATTATGACATCAGAAGCAGATACAACCCAGTCACTTTTTATTTTATAGCATTACAGGACGTGTAAGTAAACAAGTGTACTGAATTAAGAACCTAAAGAACAAGACTCTAAAGGTGAGCTCTATGAGTCTTAGCTTTCTCATGTATAAGATTGGTAAGCATTATTTCAGTAAGGAGCGATTAAGATAATGTATGCTAAATCGTTTCACTTGTTTTGATTTTATTCTAAGTATATGCTTAGTTCTTAGAAATGCATTTGTAACACACAAAAATGCTTTTGAAAAGAATTTTGTTTGGGCTATGAGATTATTTTAGTGTTAACTTTTGATATATGGCAGGTGAAATCAAACCCCCTGGATATTTGTATTTGAATGGAAAAGTGAAGAAACATAAAGCTTTGTTTGAAATGAACATTAAAAAAATCACCTTCAAAAGCCAGTCCTTAGTGGATCTTGAATTCTTCTAAAACTTTCACTGTTATTCAGATTAAAAGGGATGAAGTCTGAGAGTGTTCCAGCAACTCTCTGCATATTTTCTATGACCAAAAATTATAAGAGCTTTGCTGCTGACAGAGGTGGTGGTGTTCATAGTTTGTGTATGTATGCAAGTGAACAGGATGGAAAAATCTGTAAAGGATGTAAATGATGAGGATTTATGGCCCTTGGTTTGCTCTTCTGAATCCCATGTTGTCAGAGACTTACATGAGTGGCCAAGGCTGGAAAGTCTGCTTGCAATAGTTACATATTCCATATACCCAACATTCTCAAAAATACACAACAGTAACTGACTTCTTTCTAAAAATCTTCAAAAACATTTTTAATATGTGTAGCTCTTAGTAACAATTTATTGCTCCCTTCCCACTCCTCACCCATTTGTTTTCTCTTTTATTCAAAGTGTGTGGAAGAGTGGGCACAATTTGAATTTCTATCTTGTGCTCCAAGAATCTGACATCAATCAAAACACAGTGCAATTTTAATTAGACTCTAGTATGCATCTAACATCTGATCAACCCTCCAAAAACCTTAGTGTCACATACTATTGAACATTTAAAATTGGGTCACGCTATTAGAGGCCTCCTAAGTTTTCATACTCTTTCTTGTAAAACATGGGAGCAGGTTTGCCCCTAAGGGATTATCAGCCTCCAGGAAAATGCTTTGGGGAGGATGGGGGGCACCAGTAGGAGCAATCTCCTTGCTAGGCTGACATCCTGAATTTGGCCTGGCCCAGACCCCTTGCAGAATCTCATGGATGCAAGTGATAGAGATCCTCAAAGCATCTGTTCTGTCCTACATGGGAGTGGGTTGAAAATCACCTCCAAGGGAAAAAAGGACAAGGACAAGGCTCACATGGGCTGGGGCCCAGAGGAGAGTACCAGAATCGCTGGGTCCAAGGCACTAAAGGGGAGCTTAAACATTTTCAAGGAAGGCATTTTACGATACAGGGTCAGGGTAGGGTTCTAGTTATCAGTACATAAGGGGGATACTGCCTGGTGGAAAGTCTATTCAAAATTCAGGTGAGTCTATAACTGGAGGAAGAAAACCACCACCTTCCATACAAAACTACACTGGGTAGGATGACACTCTTTTTTCTATGTATATAGGCAGACAACTATATAAACAATACTATACATATCAACATTGAATCTTTGGAAGTGCAAAGGATGGTCTTGGGCTCCATTTCAGGGTAGACATGGAAAGATCTTAGCAGCTTTTAAATTAAAAGGAAAATTTAATTTTTCCTGCCTTGAAAGTGCCCTACTCAAAATAGATAGTAAGAGAAAGTCAATCAAGAAAAGGAAAGAACCAAAGTATGTTTGAAAACAAGAATTTAAATCATTCTAAAGAGTTATTGTAAAGAGTTATAGATGTAACCCCCTTCTCCTTCATTTAGGAATATATATGACACAAACTAAGATGCATAGGTCTTTGTGTTTTACTCATCATGTGTCAGCATGTGAGAAATGTCTCACACACACAGTTAGTACCTCAATAGTTGGTTAGGGCAGAAATAAAACAACAGCCACCAGACGCAATGCAGAGCACAGAATTCAACAGAGACAGGAAATCCAAGACAAAGAGTTCCTGAGAATTCTAGAGGCCTTCTGGAATTCTCAGAAACATTTTTTTTTTTTAAGTAAGACAAAGGGAGGTGGTTCCAATCACACTTACTTAGATCTCAAGAGACAGAATAAACTCTGCTAATGGTCAGACTTCAAGTGTCTCCTAGGCCTTCTTTGGGTTCTAATTTAACATTCATGTTTGAATTAGCATACAGGTTAGGTTTGTCAAATAAAATAAAGGAATCCCAATTAAATTTGAATTTCAGATGTAAAAAAGTGACTTTTTTAATGTAAATATGTCTTGAATAATACATGGAACATACTTATACTAAAAATGATTATTCATTGCTTATCCTAAAATCATATTTAACTGTCCTGTACCTTGGTTACTAAATCTGACAACCATAACAAAGATATAATTTTTTTCTTATTTGCCTAAGCTTAATTTTTGCTTGCTCAATTTGTCTCATTTGTCTCATTCATCCCCCCATTTCTTGTACTAGAGTTGCTTTCATCTTACTCATCAGTTTGAAGCTAATATGTCAATGAGTGAATTATATTATGGAATGTCATTTAATATGATAGTTAACTTAGACTTGCCTTGTGCCTCTGGTTGCCAAATATATATGGGTTCCTCTTCATCAAGGAATGACTTTTTGCCATAAAATATTGCTCTGAGATCCAGAAATGAGCTAGAGATTCCAGTTATTATGGTTATGGTGAATACCATATTTGATTCATCTTTTCATTTAATAAATGCACCATTGACCAAACACAATCCTAGGTAATGGAACTAGAAAGTGGAAGAATTAGACAAGGTTCTCATCTTTTAAGTTTTCACATTGCATTTGGGTAAAAGATGAATGAATAAGCAAGTGCAGCAATAGAGATTTGTACAAAAAGTGGCAGCTAAGTGAAGGAATTTCTGCCAGAAGATCAAGGAAGATGTCTTTTCTGAGACTGTAATTCTGGAAGATGATTAGCAGTATACACACAAACACATATGGTTTTCTAAGGAGAAGGATAGGATTAGCAAGGGCAAGAAAATGTGAAGTGGTTCGGCATGTTCTAAGATATGAAAGTTACTCAATATTTCTAGGCCAATAGAATGCATCATTATAAGATAAACTGGGTGATAGATCTCAAAAACTGTTTATACAAATTTCTAAAGAGTTTGGCCTTTTTTTTGTAAAAGTTGTCAGGAGTGAATGTCTCTTAAGCAAGGGCTTACATTACTAGAAATTCTATGTGGGTTAGAGAGAGAACTCTAGTAGTAAAGTTAGAAGGCAGTGATTAGAGGGCAAAAAACTGAAAGGAGGGAGATGTATGAAGATGGTATTTCACAGTGTGGGACTGGGAGACACGAGGGCATAAACTAGTCACGAAGAATAAGTAGGTTTGAGGAATGCGATAGATTGAAAAGATAGTTAGTGGCTGTATTAATAAAATTTACTCATCAGTTTTGTGGAATGATAAGGAGTAGCTGAGGGGAAGGTGAGAGCCTTAGATCATTCTATTGTTTTGGGGTCAATGGTAAATTTAATGAGATTAGAATGAAGGAAGAGCTGTCTGGGTAAGAAGCCACTCAATTGACTCATTCTCAGGACCAGGGCTGTGATGGGACAAATGATATCCTTGACTCAGGCACAAAATTTATCTCATTTCAAATCTCTTTGTTTCTGTTGCTAAGCCTCCATTATGAATAACCTATGCAGTATTTCTATTTGCTCACATACTTTTTGCTCAAGTCCATCGACACCCATTTATTTCAGGGAAGAACTATTGTTAAATTGATCTCTGACTTAAATACAATATTTATCAAATACAAACAATATTTATCAAATTGCATAGAAGTAAAACAAACTAACTCTAAAATTGATAAAGCCAGCAGTAGTGCGACAATAACCAATATGTTACTGGTGAAAAAGAATGAGGGGAGTTTCAATATTTGATATTAATACTTATAATACCATAGTAATTTTATATTAATTAGTATTATTTAATATTACTTGCATTAATATTATTTATAATGCCATAGTAATTTTAGCATTAGTGCTTAAATAAACAAATAGATCAGCTGAGCTGTATAGAGAGCTAAGAAACCTATGCAGATGTGAAAACTTTATTCATACCTAGTGGGCATTAGATATCAGTGGGGAAAGTTCTGATTATTCAATAAGTAGTGCTGATATACCTGATGACCCATATAGAAAACGCAAATTGTTTCCTACCTTATACAATGCAACAAAGCAATCAGTTTCAGGTAGCATGATATCTTAAACATTAAATGCAATGTTATAAAACTTTAAGAAATCAATAAAGGATATTAACTTTGATTTTGGAATAGACAGTATTTCTTCAGACAAGAAAATTTGTTCATTTGAAGGCACTAAACTGAGAGCAAGAAGGCAAACTACAACTCATATATCTGATAATGGATCGATATTGACTTACATAAACAAGTGGGTCCTACAATCAATAAGAAAAATATTATCAGCACCATAAAAAATGGGCACAAAATATAAGCAACAAATTGAGAGGCAAACAAATAATGGCAAAACTCTATTAATAGGTTATTGAATATCATTGTTAAACAGACCAATAAAAATAATACACAATAAGAAAATATTATATTTTCCAGAATGGCAAAAATTAAAATGTTTGATGATACCAAGAGTTGTAAGTATATACATACATGCAATATGACTATTACTGTTTGTTAAGGTATGACTTGGTGAATAATTTTTGAAAATATTCTGGCAATATGTAGTGAAGTTTCACAAGCACAGACTCAATGATCCAATAAATCCAATACAAGTCACATATTCTGAAGAAATTTTATGCTTGTGCACCAAGAGACATGTACAAAAAGCTAAAAGTATCAACTTTCATAATATCATTTTTTTTAAAACTAGAAAAATGTGAATTAGCAGTCAAATGGATGGATAAATTGTAGTTTATGCATTGAATCAAATACAGAGGAGTGAAAATGAATGAAGTACAGTTGCACTAGTCATTGGGGGATAAATCCCAAAATAGTATTTAACAAGGTAATAAAAATACATATTGCTTCATTTATATGGAGTGCAAAACAGACAAAAATGGAAGATAATCTTGAGAAAGAAAGAGGGACACAAAGTGAAATCCAATGTACTCCCAATGCTTATTCTTTTTCTTTTCTATTGCTGTATCTATTTCTTTTTATTTTTTATTTATTTTATTAAGGTATCATCGATATACACTCTCATGAAGGTTTCCCAAGAAAAATAATGTGGTTATTACATTCACCCTTATTATCGAGTCCCCCCCATACCCCACTGCAGTCACTGTCCATCAGTGTAGTAAGATGCCAGAGTCCCTATTTGTCTTCTCTGAGCTACACTGTCTTTCCCATGACCCCACACATACCATGTGCACCAATCATGTTACCCTTATTTTTAAACTAAATAACCTGTTAATGAATGTTCATTCTACTTTCAAACTAATGATATGTTATATATATATACTGTTTTTGTAATGCTTCTTTATATAATCACAATAATTAATGCCTCAGTTGCCTTACTGGTAATGTCTTAGCTAAAATGTCAAAGACATTTGGATAAACATTGTGATATTCTTCTGGATATTCTGTGTGATAATTGTTATCACAACTTTCAGATCCATTTGTTTCTGGCTTCCATTGTGAATGCCCAAACAACTCTTTTGGAACTATTGTGAATTATCTACTAGTTTTCTCCTTTCTGATCAGAGATCCTTGTCACAGTGCCCAGTGTTATCATTGTGGCTTGGCTGGCACTTTTGTCAGTGCCCAAATGTAGGCTAGTTATTGTGTGAGCAAAAGGTTTGTGGTTTGCATTTTTGAGGTCATAAAGTTTTTCTTTTTCCCTACAAGCTGTCATATCTCCCTGTGCTGACAGACTTGTAGATACCTTGACAGTTACCTACCTGCAATCAATTATTCTTTGTCTAACTTTTATTTTTCTTTCATCAAAATGTCTTGTCTTTCTGAATGCTTGACATCTATGTCAATTGTAGTCATTAAATTTTTTTGTTTCCGCTTTCCTTGTTAATACTATTGGAGTGGTTTGAACCTAGAGAATGCTTCCAATCCTTAAAAGATTTTTGCTTCAAAAATGTCATGCAGTTTCTTACCACAAGTCTAATAACTTTAATCATGTTGCCAATATTCTTTCTTCAACTGAGGCCAGTTTAATAACTTAATGCATTTCCTCATTGAACTTGACTGTAGTTCAACACACATGTTTTTAGACAATGAAAACCATTACTTCTTCCAGATAATGATGGAGATATTCTTCTACCTAATAATCATTTTTGAAGGCAATCTAGACTTGATCTCAGCAGAGAGAGCCAGTAAGGAAGAGATTTTGATAAAGTAGATTAAACATTTGCCTGCCATGTAAGGAGACTAGTTGTATCAGAATAGGGAGGGTGAGTATCTCCCATTCAAATTTTGACTTCCCAGCAAAAGATGCTCTGATTTTGGCTTTTCTTAAGAGAAGTCCCTTTTTGAGGTAATAACTTTGACAAATAGAATCTGCTGATCCCTTGAAATCTCAAGGTCCCATTACCCTGCTCTCCCACAGATCATTCTTCAACATGTAATTTCTATACTTCACTGTGATAAGCAGAAAGTTATATTTGCTAATTATTCATTATGGTCTTATTTTGGATTTGTTGGAAGTATGGATAAAACATAGCCAGATAAATTAAATCCAAAAAGTCCTTAAACTGGTGTGGTGGGAAGAGAACAAATCTAGAAAGATACGACATTTCTGAAACTGTATACAAGTGACTAGACCTTTGAGAATTAGATTTATCTTTCTAATGTAGCTATTGTAGCTACCACCAGCAATATCAATTCTCATAATTAGTTGAAACTTTTGAGAAAAAGAAAATAAAAATATGATTTGTTGTGTGTAAGTCTATTTTATAATCATTTTATAAATAGAAAATGTAATACAATCACATACACCAAATTTGTTAGTTTTTAATTTGGCATATTCAGAATAAATGCTATACTTGTTAAGCTCCACAAAGCTCACATAAAAACTGTTTCGATCTGGGGTTTCACAGTGTAAACTCAAAGCCATTACCTTGTGGATTGACCTTTCATCCCTGAGTTGAATGTGTTTGCAAGTGGCTTTGATCAAAACTGAACTGGAAGAAAATCCTCCCCTGCCTATTGAGTATCAGGTCGATCTGGAACAGGGTGTTGCTAAATCTACAAAGTCCTGACTAAATCTAGGCTCAACTAGATAAAATACCCATTTTATTACCATATTTCATTTTGATGCATAAGCTGCCCAAATCTAGTTGTATACCTATATTATTGATTATTACTGTCATATAAATGTCAAAAGAAGTTCTCAAAGCTAAATTATTCAAGAGGGGAAAAAATATTAGAAAGAGCACTGGCTTGGAATTTAAACACACTTGGCTTCAAAATCTTTCTACAAGTTACTATTCACATGATCTGAAGCAAAATACTTAGATTTTCTTTTTGTTTTCTCCAGCCTGGAAGTGAGGATAATATTATTCGTATTAGTACTTTGCAAATGTTTCTACATATGGCACACAGAATTAAACTAGAGGCAATTGATAGGTGTTTATATGAGGCTTGGTAAAAACTATCATTATATTATATATTCACTAGAATAATACTGTAAAAGCATTAAGTACAATGCTAAAATTTTTTGTATAACCCTTCCAAATAAGTTTTTCATAAGTAACTTCAACTTGATACATTAGCATAAGCATTGGGTTTTTTTTCAAGTCTTAAGCTTGATTAAATTGTTTGTTGATCTCTTCAAAATGTTAATTGTCATCAACATACACCTTTGCACAAATAGGTGAAAATGTAAACCCTTTTAGAACCATTAAAAAATGTACAATTGAATTATATTTAAAGGCTTGAATATCTCTTTATTTTTATTGGTGAATATATTAAATTTATTGCTGTACTGTGAAGGTATTTTGCTATAACTGAACTTCTTATATAATTAATTTCCAAGTAAGATAAAACTTTTATTTTAAGATAAAAGCAGAATTTTGTGCATATTCTGGGCTATTAATTACTCTGGAGAAAGTTTTGATGGCAATATTAATTCCAGTTATCTATTGCTACATAATAAGAAACCCTTACATTTTATGGCTTAGAGCAACAATATCTGTTTAGTTATCTTAAATCTGCAATTCGGTCAGTGTTCAGCAGGGATGGCTCATCTTTGTTCCAAGTAATATCAGCTGGGATAGCTTGATGGGGGCTAGAAGATCCATTTTCTAGAAGGATTATTCACATGGCTTACAGGTTGGTGCTGGCTGCTAGCTGAGAGCTCATTCCTCACAGCTTTGTTTGGTTCCATGTAGACTTCTTAGGATTCTTTGAGCTTCCCATGGCATTATAACTGAGTTCCAAGAAACAGGAAGTAGAAGATGTTAGGCTTTTATTTCCTGGTCTCAGAAACTGGGCATCCATCCTTTCTGTTCCATTCTGTTGAAGAAGCAGTCACAGAACCATCCAAATTCAAAGGGAGGGAGCATAGTTACCCCACATCTCAGAGAGAGAAATGCCAAGGAATTTGCAGCAATATTCAGTCTACAACAATAGTTAAAGACAGAGATTTGAAGGTGCTAGCTGTAGCTCTGCCTGTCGTGAGACACCTGTCCAGCTCATTTCTTCACCCCACTCTGGTTCCTCTTTGGACTGTTCTCTGTGCTATATGGGACTCTGAAATCAATGCCTTTCAGCATTGTCACCAGTTCCTTATGGGCAATGGGCAGTAGTGAAATCTACATTTAACTATTAAAGTAGATGTCCATGTAATAGAGCATCTTCTTGGCTGTGCTCACAGTATTAAAATGTAAGTAAGTACTTATTCTACTCTCTGCCTGTGGAGACTATGCAGTGACCATTTGCTCATGCTATATTCTGCCTTCCATCGAGTACTTTTCATTGACAGAAGACAGGTCCAGTGGTTCAAGTTTGCTTGAGAGTAGAGAGATTACAACATCTTGCTGTATACCTATAACCAGCTGGGTCATATCAGGAGCAGAGACTCAGGAATGGGGAATGGAGCAAAGTAATATCCTCAGGATGAGTCCAAACAGGCCCATAGATACAACCAGGTAATGTTTAAGAAGCAAAGGACATCTGTTGATATAAGCAGAATAGATTGCATATCTGTAGAGGTCAAAGCATCATTAGAGAGTCATAAAAATTCAGTCATTTGGGGAACTTTGTCAAGCAAGACAATGAAGACAGAAGAAAAGGTCAGTTCCCTGGAAATGGGGGTTGGCAGGAAAAAAAATGAAGCAGGTTTGAACCAGATGGCTGAGGTCCTGGGCAATATTTCATTCTCACAATATCAGTGCTTTGGAGGAGGTTATCAAACCATCCCGGTGTACCAAAGGCCTGTCTCAAAAGGGGATCTAAGAGAGACTCTGAAGTCTGACCAGAGAATTCAGTGACCTGTGTGAAGGGTTTACTTGGACCTTTTTGGATGCTTCTCCTATTGGAAGAGCAGCAATAATCTATGAATGGTGATTGTGTGGAGAGTCGGCTGTGTGCTGCTGTTATTTTCCTCCCCAACTAGTCTCTGAGCTAAAAATCTTAGTTTCTCTTAAATGCCACAGGGACACTGAGGATCTGACTTCTGCTTCTATAGAAGGGGCCCTGTACTACCTCTAGCAAATCTTCACTGAATGAAAAAAGGGTAATTCCTAGAAGGGAAATGTAGGCTCTATTACAAAGGGAACTGGATGAAATGCAGCCAAAACATGACAGCATCTGCCCTAGCACTACATACAAGCTCTCAGCAGGGTTTGTTAATTAACCACTTACTATTTCATATTTATTCCAAATCCTTCAATCTTTCAAGAAGACTGTCTACTTAAATATTCTTTTCAAAGAGAGACCTTTTGGTTTCATTGATCTAGAATTTTGGATTTTTCTTTTGTTAAAATATATGTAATGTTTAAGTCTTCTGTATCTTCACCTCTTTTCCCTGTAATTTCCTTTAATATCTGGAAGATATATATGAACATTCTACAAGTTGTTTATGGATTTGTCAGTTTTTCCTTATGTATTTCAAAGTTAAGTTGTATTTATCTGGTATTAATTTTAAAACTTCCTGTAGAACTCTGAAGGCCTTCTAATATCTAGTTTCACAGGTGATAATTTCTCATTTCTTAGAGCAGGATGGGTAAACTTCCTACAGACTCCGATGGTAAATATATTTTATGGTTTGGATGTCCTCTCTTGCAGCTACTCAATTCTGCCTTTGAAATGTGAAAGGAACCATAGACAGTATGTAAACAATCCTCTACTACTTTGTTGACTTGATTTTGGAATTCCAAGGCTCTTCTGGAAAACTTTGTTTTTAAATGTGAGTTTTATTGCCTATATAGGATTAAATTCCCAGTTCTAATGAGTTTCACTGTGAATTCGTATGATACATGTTTAACAGAAATTTTTCAGTATTTCATTCTGCTTCTGGCTTCCTTTTACTTTTCTAATGTTTTATGCCTATTTAAAAATACTTACCCTCTTATTTAATGAGATATGGGATAAAAGCAGAGGCAGGTACTTTTAAACAGTTATCTTGAACCAGAAAACTTCACCTGAGTTTTACAACAGTATAAAGTTCCAAAAAATTACTAATTAAAAAAATTACTTAGGGACATATAACACTGTCTGAAATTTTTACTTTAGAGAAGTATGTGTGTTTAAAGAAAAAATTCTCTAAATTTTTACTTTAGAGAAGAAGGGTGCAAATGTGCCTGCATATGCATATCTGGCCATCCAATTTCTTTTTGTTCTAGCATGAAATTTTACTCTTAAGTATATTTATATTTCAGTCTTTCATTAAAGAAATTGAACATCTACTCAGTTCAACATTTTCTTAATGCTGGGTATTTAACAGGGAAATGACAGGAAATCACTGCCATTATGTAGCTTACTTCTACTAAGGACATTCTATAACCTAAATTTATAAGGAGAAAAAAAATTCAAATATGTAGATTAAACAAAATTAAAGCTCACAATCCCTTAAAAAACTTTGACAAGTAAAATACTTATCATCTAAAAATCAATTCCAGATTAGCCTTTTTCAAATTTATGCAACCTTCATATTTTCTTCCATGCAGATTTCTTGTAGATATTCTGGTAAATAGAGGATGAAGTTCAATTGATTGACTTTTGTGTAGTCAGTACCATGTACATAAAACCATGACAGTAGATGCACAAACAATTAGGCAAAGAATATCTAGACTTAAAACAATTATCAAGACAACACTGTAAGTGATTAAGTCTTTAACCCATAAATTTGATGTATGGATAAGCTTTACAAAAGTTCAGAAGTTACATAAGAATATATATTAAATACAATTATTGTTAACATTACAATGAATCAAATCTAACTTTTCATTTAGCAATTTAATAAAATCAGCATATTTTCTTTTCCTCAAGATCAAATTATGAACACTGGAATGTGGCACAGTGCATGGAAGCACAAAGATATTTTTAATTCATTGATTATATAATGAACTAAAATTTAAAAGAACATTTTTCAACAATAACACTTACATTTTCTCTTGTTTACTTATCTAAATACTTGATGTATTTCCTACTTTAAACACTTGCATTATGATTCTTTATTTTATTTTGCAAAATATCGTTTTGTTAAAATAAGAGAAATGTGATTCTTTTATTTTAAAGCTTATAATGCCTATCATCTAATGTCTTCCTACATTGTCTATGATGATTTCTAGAAAATAATATGACTTTCTACACAGAAAGATTTTGGAAACATGCACATATAATGATGGCATGGTATATATGCAAAGCT
Source organism: Manis pentadactyla (assembly GCF_030020395.1). NCBI lineage: Eukaryota > Metazoa > Chordata > Mammalia > Pholidota > Manidae > Manis > Manis pentadactyla. Next base: position 50,788,305 of record NC_080021.1, read on the forward strand.
TATGTATTTCTGAACTATCTTATTAGAATAATTTTTATGCCATTCAATGTTAGCAAAATATAAAGATAATCTTATTTTGAAATTCCAAGGTTTATAATACTGTCCATTAGATATTAAGAAAATGAGTGTGACTCAAATGATGGTGTTACTATGAAATTTTAGGTCATGTTACTATGAGATACTTCCTGAGTCTTTTCCTAAAATGTTACATGGGGTTGATGCTGGAGAGTTGACAGGAAAATTACCAATTCAAATATAATATTGGCCTTTCTTGAACTATTTTTCTGACAATATAAGAAAGTTTAACTTGGGGTATAATATGTAGTTAAATATCTTTTCTTTCAGTGTCATAAGTTTTGATCAGACATGACAAAGATGCAAATCCTATAAGGCAATATATCCAAGATATGTTGTTATTTCCAATTAAATATTTGGTGGGGAAAGGTAGTCAAAATAGGGATGAGCTTAAGAGTTTGATACAAAAATGAATACTCCATATCCCATTTCCTACTTTCAACTGTCTTCTCTAATTAAAGTAGGGAGGGTAGAGTAGGAAAAGATACAGACTAATTTGACAGCAGAGGTGAATCTAGAATTAATTGGGCTCAGGAAATAAACCCAAGCCAAAATTTTCCTGATATAGTACTATTTTTTCCACTAGACTTTAAGTTCCTTGAAAGCAAGGATAATTTGGAAATAAACCTTTACTCCATCTACAGTGCAATATTCAATAAGATATAAGTTATCTCAGTTTTTTTTCTCACATATTCAACTATGATCAATCTTTCTTCTTATTATGATGAAATATACAGCACATGGTGTTTGTTTTTTAACCATTTGTAAGTATACACTTCAGTGGCATTAAATGCATTCACAGTGTTGTATGCCCATAGCCACTATCTGTTCCCAAACTCCTTTCATCATCCCCCACATAAACTGTGTGCCTGTTAAACAGTAACTCTTCCTTCATCCCCACAACCCCGACTTTAGCCATTGGAAACCTCTACTCTGCTTTCTGACTCTGAATTTCCTATTCTATGTATCTCTTATATGTGGAATCATACAATATTTATCCTCTGTGTCTGGCTTATTTCATATCATGTTTTTAAGTTTCATTCACATTGTAACATGTATCAAAATTTCATTTTTTTAATGGCTAATTAGAATCCCACTGTGTGTGTATATATATATATATATATATATATATATATATATATATATATATATATATATATATATATATATATATATATGTATGTATATATGCCACATTTTGCTTTTCCATTTATCATTTGGTGGACACTTGGGTTGTTCCAGTCTTTCAGGTATTGTGAATAATGCCACTATGAACATCAGTGGACAGATACCTGTTCCTGGCTTTTAATTATTTTGGATTATATCTAGTAGTGGAATTTCTGGGTCAGATGAGAATTTTCTTTTATTTTTTTAAGAAACCATCAAACTGTTTTCCACAGTGGCTGCATCATTTTACATTTCCACCAACAATACACAAGGGTCCCAGTTTCCCCACATTCCTGTCAATATTTGTTATTTTCTCTTTTTTCAATGATGGTCATTGATAGTAATCTTACTGTGGTTTTAATTTGCATTTCCCTAATAATTAATAATGTTGAGCATCTTTTCATGGGCTAATTGGCCATTTGTAAATCTTCCTTGGAGAAATGTCTACTCAAATGCTTTGCTTATTTTTTTGTTGTGTTGTAGATGTTCATTATAAACTGTAGATATCAATATTTTATCAATTACATGATTTAAAAATATTTGTCTCATTCTGCAAGTTTTCACTTTCTAGATAGTGTCTGTCCTTTGATGTACAAAAGTTGTTAATTTTGTTGAAGTCTAGTTGATCTGATTTTTAATTTTTTTGCATGAACTTTTGGTGTTATACCCATGAAATCGTTTGCCAAATCCAATGTCAAGGTGATTTTCTCAATGTTTCTTCTCAGGCTTTTATACCTTCAGCCCTTAAGTTTAGGTCTTTGATCAATTTGAGTTAATTTTTTTTAATGGTGTAAAGTAATGGTCCAATAATTCTCTTGCCTATGGACATCCATTTTTCCCCAACACCATTTGTTGAGAAGACTGCCCTTTCCCCCAGTGAATGTTCTTGGCACCCTTGTATAAAATCATATTTGTGAGAGTTTATTTCTGTACTTTCAATTCTATTATTGGTCTACATGTCTGTCCTTATGCCAGTACCACATTGTTTCAGTACAGCCTTGTCATAAGTTGCAAAGTCAGGAAACGTGAGTCCTCCAACTTTATTCTTCTTTTTCAAGATTGTTGGCTACTTAGGGCCCTTTGAAATTCTGTGTGAATTTTAGAATCTGTTTTCTATTTCTGTGAAACAAGCTGTTGGGGTTTTTATAGGGATTGCATTAAATCTGTAGATCACTTTGGGTAGTATTGACTTCTTAACAATGTTGTCTTCCTATCCATGAATATGAATGCCTTTCCACTTACTTAGATCTTCTTTAATTTCTTTCAGCAATATTTGTAGTTTTCAACATACAAGTCTTACAACTTGGCTAGATTTATTCCTAAGTATTTAATTGTTTTAGATGCTATTTTAAATGAAACTTCTTTCTTAATTTCTTCTTTGGGTTGTTTATGGTGTTGTATAGAAATAACTTGTTTTTTGTTTGATGTTATTTACTGTAACTTTTCTGAATTCACTTATTAGCTCTAGTAATTTTCTTCTGTATTCTTTGGGACTGTCTATGTACAGGATCATAACATTTGTGAAAAAAGATGGTTTGCCTTTCCAATCTGAATGCCTTTTATTTCTTTTCCTTTTTTTTAAAGCTCTGAGTTGAACTTTCAGTATCATATTGAATAGCAGCAGTGTTGGAAGCAGGCATCCTAGTCTTGTTCCTGCTCTTAGGGAGAATTCAGTATTTTGCCATTTAGTATAATGTTTGCTGTGGGTGTTTCATAAATAATCCATAGCATGTTGAGGAATTTTCCCTCTTGTTCTAGTTTTCTAAAAGCTTTTATCATAAAATGGTGTTAGATTTTCTCAAATGCTTTTTCCACATCAATCAGATGTTCCTCTGTGCCCCATACCTTTGTTCTGTTGATGTGATGTGTCCTCATATTGAACCATTTTTACATTTTGGTGAAAACCCCACTTGGTCTTACTGAATCATCTATTTAATATGCTATTAGATTTGATTTGCTAATATTTTATTGAGTATTTTTGCATGTAGGAGATATTTTCTGTAATTTTTCTTTCTCATGATGTTATATGTTATTATCTATTTTGGCATCATAAAATGAGTTAGAAAACATTCCCTCCTGTTCTATATTTTTCGGAAGAGTTTGAGAAAGATCTGTGTAAATTCTTTAAATGTTTGGTAGAATTCACTTGTGTAGACATCTGGTATAAGACTTTTCTTTGTTGACAGATTCTTTATCTGTTACAGTTCTGTTGAAATTTTCTATTTATTTTTGAGTCAGTTTAGGTAATTTGTGTTTTCCAAAGGATTTGTCCACTTCCTCTGTATTATTTAATTTGTTGACATTTGTTGGTTTATGTTATTCAATAAATAGTTGGCATATAATTGTTCCTATAATTCTTTTCATGTATGTAAGTTCAGCAGTAATGTCCCCAGTTTAAGTTCTGATTTCAGATATCTGTCTTTTTCCTTTGTTCTTTATCAGTGTAGATTTTTTTTTTAATTGTCAATTTTGTTGATTTTTTCAAAGAACTGACTTTTGGTTTCATTGAATTTTCTCTATTATTTTTCTATTCTCTTTTGTTTATCGCCACATTTCTACTATTTCATTACTCCTGCTAGCTTTGGGTCCATTCTGCTTTTTTTTGTTTTCCTTAAAGTGTTAAGTTAGGATAGATTTGAGGTCTTTTTTTTAAATGGAATAGCTATGTCAATCTTTGAGTAGACTACAATGGCAGAAATTTTAAAAATTAAAAGGTTTCAATAACTTAAAAAAAAATCTTTTGGAGCAGTTATTCAAAGAACTGTGCAATATCAAGCTATTTATTCTAAGATGTTTTGGAAAATTGTTTTTCTGCTTGAATTTTCTAGAAATATATCATTTTGATTCGCTTTTATGATTCATGAAGTTATGTGGAAAATAATTTAAATTGTTTTAAAAGCTGCTGATGAGTCTACCATCATCATCATGGTTATTATCATTACCCATTTTGTCAAAGTACCAAAAAATGTGCTTCTTTGGGCTGGCTTGCTGTAGCAATTTCTCGTAGTGAGTGAATGAAATCAGAGCATGGATGTGCAAATTACAAATTTAGAATTTGAATGGATTGAATTGTTACTGCATGATGGTATTAAGAAACAACACTAATGAAGGGGTAGATTTGGTTGAAGAAAGCCAAGCTAGGGACTAAGAGGCTAATAGGATGACCATATTCCAGGATGTCATCTCAATATAAATTTCAATGTATGTATTTTTTGGAACCAAAATTAGTTTAATAAACTGTCTGTGTTGAAAGTGTTCATGCTGTACTGAATATCTGATGCACCTTTCTGTAAAAACAGGTATGATGCCATACCAAAAGAGAGTTTTGGGACCCTGTCAGAGATTGGCCATTTGACCTCATACAAAAAGTAAATCATAAACTTAATGAATGCCTAGTTGTTGTCCTCTGTAACTATAGTCACTCATCTCATCTGTTTCTTTTTTCTTTTTGTATTTTCATCCCTGTGACTAATTTATTTTATAATTGGATATTTGTACCTCTTTATCTCCTTCACTTATTACATTCATCACCCCACGCCCTCTCCTGTGGCAACCACTAGTCTATTTTCTGTGTTTAAAAATCCATTTCTATTCTGTTTGTTTTGTTTTTTAGATTCCACATGTAAGTGTAATCATACAGTATTTGTCTTTCTCCATCTGGCTAATTTCACTTAGCATATAACCTCTAGGCCCATCCATGTTGTCTCAAACAGAAATACTTCATTCTTTTTTATAGCTGAATAATATTCCATTGTATATATGTACGAGGGCTTCTCTATCCATTCTTCTATCAATGGACACTTAGGTTACTTCCATGTTTTGGATATTGTAAATAATGCTGCAATAAATATAGGAGTGCATTTATCTTTTTGAATCGGTGATTTTGTTTTCTTCAGGTAAAGTCCCAAAAGTGTAATTACTGGCTTATATGGTATTTCTACTTTTAGTTTTTTTGAGTAATCTCCATACTGCTTTCCATAGTAGCTGGACCAATTTACATTCCTACCAGCAGTGTACGGGTTCCCTTTTGCTCAACCTCCTCACCAACACTTGTTTGACTGATGTGAGGTGCAATCTTATCGGGGTTTTGATTTGCATTTCCCTGATGATTAGTGATGTTGAGCATCTTTTCATGTGCCTGTTGGCTGTCTGTGTATATGCTTCAGAAAGTGTCTATTCGGGTTGTGTTTTCTTTTTCTTTGTCAGTAACTATACCTTTTCCAAATCATTCAATGAGTCAGTTCATAGGTTTATGACACAGTGAAAAAGTCCACTGCTCTTAGCTGTAATCAGTGTTCAAAGGACTTTCACCCATGTTTTCAAGATTAATGGCATGATGTCCAGTTAAGATTACCTAAGACAGACAGACTGTATCATCACCCAGAATTCTGATGTCTCATAGGCTTGCTGAGACAGAAAAGCCATCAATATTATTATATTACCTTCCTCATCTATGGCCACCCAGTGACCTCTGATATTGAACAATCAATGTTTAAAATCACTACTCATCTTTTCTAGTTGCCACATACCTGTCTGCAAAAGAAATGTATCTTGTAAGCTAGTCATCTGTTTGTGATTTTCTTATTCAAATGGCAAAGTGCCTTGCTGAGTCAGAGCCAATTTAGTAGACAAATTTCAGAAAAACCACTTGACATGTAAATATTTCAAATACTCAAATTTTGAAAAACTGTCCTATAAGTGGCAACTTATATACTTTTGCTATTACGTAAACTTTAAGCAACTACATGGCACATCATTTCTCAGTTTCTTCCTTTATAAAAAAAAAGAGTTTAGATTATATAACATGACAGGTTCCTTGAGCTCCCATTCATTGATGATTCTTCTCTTTTCCAGCTTCACTGAAGTTTATTGTTGACTTTGTCAATGGAAGGAAAGCCATTAGGGATCGAGGCAGTTACTGTTCTTGTTCATGTTCATTGAACCAACCAGTTTCCTTAGGTATCTTTGGTATGGTTTAGACTTCTGCCTGTCCAGGGTCAGTTGAAAAATAATGTATATTATCCTTATGTTCTCAAGGCATCAAACTTACTGATCATGCTGCTCTTTTGAGATCAAAATTAAGTGTTACATGGTTATTCAGAATGAAAATTTCATGGAATATTACTTAGATCCTAATTTCAAGAAAAATAAAGTCTACTTTTAATTAGAAGATTAGCAATTTAACTGTTATTGGTAACGAATTAAAGCATGGCCTCTTGGAATGAGTGAGGATTTAGATTTAGAATTGAACATGAAACTCTTCTCTGCCTCTTAACAGCTGTATAACTTTGATTTTTTTAAAATTTATTTTCACAGCCTCAGATAACTCATCTGCAAAAATATATAACAGTAGCCAACTCACAATGCTGCACAGTTTGAATCAAATAATGCATGTTTATTAATGGGTCTTTGGAGAAAAATCTCAAACAACTATAAAAATCACAGTGGATTAGAAGAAAAACATATCTTGTCCATGTTACATGAAGGATGCAGTTTAGCTGTTGTTCCTCTGAGCTTTGCTGGACTTTATCTCCTCAATCTTGACCCCAGACTGATGGAGTAGCTACTGACTGGGGTATTTTTTCTTATGGGGAGGGCAGAAGTAAGGGAAATGGACTCAGCCACATGCAGTCCTGCTAGAAGTTGACATTCATCCTAACTGCCCACATTTATTGAAATGTGGCAAATTACATGGCCAAGCCCAATAGGGCACAGAAAAGTAGTCTACCTACACAGAAACATGGCAAAGGTAGAGAATTAAATAATTGTTAACAAATAGTAAATTCTATCACAGGCTACTCTCCTGTTTATAAATATTAACTTCTCTCCCACGCAAAAAATATATTCACCTTCACAAGATGCCTCAAAAGTGTTATCCAATCACTACTTCAGCCTCAAAGTCTAGGATCTTGATTTATAAAATATTTATAATAGGTCATTTTGGTTTATGGTATCCTATACACTCAATGTGCAATAGTAGAAAAGCGACAGAAGAAACAACAAGCATTTGGAAAGGGAAGTAATTATTGGTGCTTAGGTATTCTGAAGCCCTACAGCACTGGTTAAAATGACTGTGCTGTGGGGTAGGGAATGATCCTTAGTTGTATCTCTGACAGTAACTCCCCAGTTCATTGTTCTCTATGGATCCTGCCCTCCCTCTGGGAGGTTCTTTTTCTACTAGCATCTTTGTCCAACTCTGAAGAGATCTTTGGAGAATATGCCCTCCTCAGTCACTGAGCAGCTTTGTAGGTCTTTAGAAAGTTGGATGTTCAAGGGCTGCTTTAAATCTTAGTCACAATCTCTTTACCATCCAAGCTGGTAGCACTTAGATACTTTTCTGATTTTTATCTATTTGATTCCAGTCACCTTCAGGTGCCAATAGTTCTGAGACACATTTGTCTTTCTGGACTGAGGCTCATGTCTTTGAAAATTACCAGGCTTCTATGAGACAACTCCACTGTTCTTTTTACCCTGACCCATTTTGTCAAACTAGAAGTATTTTTTGGAGCCACATTAATTCAATTACAGACTTTAATAAATAATTTGGAAGTCATATCCTTAATTGAATCTTTGCCCTTAAGACATGCCCATGGTTAGGATTTTGTCTTGGGACTAAATCACTGAATATTTTTTTCTAATTGGAAAGGAAAAATAGATGCATCTTTCAAGTCTGAAAGTTCCCATAAATTCTAGGTTTTCCTTTTGTGCTTCTTTTCCTGCTTATAAATAAGCGAATTCTTTTTGAACTAATCTCTTTCTTATGAAGGCATATCAAATACAGCTAATGAGAATGAACTCATTTTAACAATTTTTAAAGAAAACTCTATAACCAAAGCTGCAGTTTAATTAGGTATATTTTCTTTCAAATTATTACAGCTTTATCAGCTTTATACAACATTTACCTCAATTTTCAATCCAAATCTAGAGAAACATTTTAAGAGATTTTTGTTACATCATCATCCAACTTCCAGTGTAAATGTCTGTGTTATTTAGCTTTTTCTGGATCAACAATCAATCCAAATACCAGAGACTTAAAATTAAAATAGAAAATATGTATTTATTTGTAAGTTTAGAGGAAGGCTATCACTCAGCTGGCTCAGATGGACTCTATTCATCTTCTAAAACCGGGTTTAATGAGTGGTCACTGTCTGGGACACGATGCTCTCATGGTCGAGAGCAAGAGAGAGAAAAACACAAATGCATTTTAATGCTTCTGCCAGGACATGGCACATTGTCATGTCTGATCCCATTCAGTTAGCAAGTGCAAGTCACATTTGGCCAAGAGGAAACCAATGGGTAAGAATGCATCTTCCACCTATAGGAAAGCATAGTAACAGAGGGGAGGAATTAGTACTTGTGAACAACCAAAACAATCTATGCATTTGAAATTCTCACCAATTACATAGTAACCCTCAGTCTGCTATGTATATATTATTAGTAAAATAACTTGACATTTAATAAAACATGATTTGGGGTAGCTTTTTTTTATCAGTCTTAAGTACCATGATTTTCTGTAAATTAATTAATCATTAAAAGTGTGTAGCATAAGAAGTAATACCTGTATATTTCAATTTAAAGAATAGCATTCTGCTAATACTGTTGGTAAAACTTTATTTACAGGGAATACAGTAGAAAGAAGACAGTAACAACTTAAGGGTTTTACATAAGGAATTGACACCACTTTTCTTAAATGCATCAGTGGTCCCCATGTTATATTTGTGCTTGGGAGATAAGCCAAATGCCATTTCACTGACTTAGAGTGGTTTGTATTTTTAGAAAAGATGAAATAACCAACAGTTGCATTTTTACATCTGTGATATGAACCAATAACGCCATGAAATTGGATGAGCACTAAGCTTCTGTAAAAAATGATTAGTCCCATGTACTAAGATAAAAAATAATAAAATATGAAAATATTTGAAGGAAAAGATTTCTTTCTTTAAGCAGTGAATTAAATTTCTTTGAGAAATTGTTGAAAGGCATACATTTTCCACAGAAGATGAGAAACTAAGTTGCATTATTTGTTGTTTTTTAATTTAGTAGAGTATAGAAGAGTTATGTATTTCCCCCTACAAACAATTTTCTCCCTAGCATTTTATTCCAATGCCTTTCATTGCTATGTATAGACAGAGCAATAGCACAGAGGCTGAGTGTGCCAGTGGTGATGGCAACTACACAGGAATAAAGCTCATGGGTTGATCTAGAGGCATACAAACCAGAGCAGTGTAAGGATTGCTGAAGCCAAATCAAGTCTTATTTTTCTGAAGAAATGTGTTTCTTTACTTGAGGCATCAAACATTACAACATCACATTATTTTCTAGAAAGTCTGTTTGGAGAGCAATATTCTTGAACTTCAATCATGAATGTATGCTTATACATTTTAGTGTGAAGGTTTAATCCTCATCTGTCACTGTATGTGGATATACTTTATAATTTAAATTTTACTTCACATCAAACATTAATGTTGTGACACCTCATGCTTACTAAATTAATTATATGTTGTAAATATGGGATATATGCTTATTAAAAGTTAAAGGAATCTATGTCTACCTATATAATATTACCTCCTATATCCTAGTGTAGTAGCAGGTAATTAACAATAAAAATGAAGATGATGCCATAGTCATTATGATTTCAGAAATTCTAATTTTGGCCTCTTGGCTTATGCAGAAAAATTAATGGAAGAAATGTGAGGAAAAAGTGCAGAAAATTAATATCATGCAAAATTATCCCTAGACTCACTAAATTTGGTAGCAGTTTAACAAACATGCAAATAATACAACAATGTTTTATAAATTGGCTTTTTCTTAAGAACCAAGGTAAAGTTTAAAAAAACTTAATAGCTTAATGAAACACTTAAAATTTCCATTTAAATATATTAAATATACATTTAGTTTACTAATGGTGCTATAACTATATTCTTAAATGAAAATAATATTTGTTGAGGAGACAGCAATATGATTTAAGTTTATCAATTCCAAAATGTTGGTCTGATGAGAGCTTAAGGCTTTATTTCCTCCACCCTTTATTAGCTCAAAGGTATCCTGGGAAAAAACAAAAGCACTAGAATTTAGCTGAGAGAAAAGGAGTCTCTAAGTAGTATCTTCAGTATGTTTCTCTAGAATTTGGGAAGGAAATGTGTTTTTAGTTGATGTCCTTCAGTCCTTCCTTCTTGCCACTGAAATCATAAGATTCTAAGGGTGAATGGAAAGGAGGTGAGGAAGCCAACAGAAGTTCTCCAACTTGACATAGTTCAAACAGGTTCACCAGAGGAGCCTACAGGGGGTGGACAGGGAAGGAAGCCGTTAGTTCCTCTAGAAGCTGATGTTCTCCCAAGTGATATTCTTCTAGTAACTTCATACCCCAAAGATGATCATACAGATTAAGTCCACAATGCTACAGGGCCTCAGAGTTAGGAGTAGACATTTAGACGTGATCTTTTAAAAAGTTGGAAGACTGATTATGAGAGAAGAGCTCTCTATTTTTGGATTTGTCTTGGCATCATCTTCATTCTTTGTAACCAGTATAAAAAGATTGTATGAAATCTTTGGAGAAGATCTGATCTGGTCCTCACTGGGGCTTTCCTTCTTACCTGGATTTGACAGGTGGAGGCAGGAGACACAACTTCATTATCTGCATTGAATTGCTCATTATTTTAATTGCTTTTGTACCATTTTGTTCTCTGGGTTGCTTAATTGAATTTTTATTCTGCTATTTTTTGTCTATTTTTTCTTACCTCTTTCCCATTTTATGTGTTTTTTAGAATAGATTTTATTTTTAAAGTATTTTTAAGTTCACAGCAAAGTTGAAGGGTAAGTGCAGAGTTCCCATATGTCCCTTACCCTTGCAGGCAGAGCCTCCCCTGCTGTCAATATCCCACACCAGTGTGGTACTTTGTTACAGTCAGTGAACCTACATTGACATAATGTCACATAAAGTCCATAGTTTACATTAGGTCTCACTCTTGGTATTGCTTTCCTTGGAGTTGTGACCGCACTGACACATACAGGTACAGTAATACTCAAAATATGATCTTGAACATGATGATGACAGAAATCATGGAATATTATGGAATGACATATTATCCATGAAGAACCTTTCCTCATTTCCTTTTCAAAGGGCTATTCCCAGCATGAGGAATAGGAGAAAGAATTGGGTGGATTCTATCAAAGATACTATAAACTTTCTGTGAAAATTTTCTTCTCTTAGTCAGTCTTGAATTATGGCATTGTCTACCCCCAAAAACTAATCACTATGGTGGATACACTGTAACTTATAATAAAAAGTCTAAGATATGAACCAAAATCCCTTCATTCCTTTTTGAGTTACCTAAAACCTGTAGTAGTAAAAGTCACTCGGGTAATGAATCCTACTGGTGACACCCTCTGTTTTACATTCCCTTCCTGTCCTTGCCTTATTCTCCTAAACTATTCCTATTCATTTTATAAAATTTAGTTCATACATCGCCTTGTTGAGGAAGCTTTCTCTTGATATTCTATGATGACAGAGTTAATCACTCCTCGTTCTCTGCTTTATACATAATTGTATTGGTGTACCACATAGTAATTTCTCTGTTTACATGAATATCTCCTGTAATAGATTTCCTTAGTTGAAAGTAGGAAGCTTCATTCATCTCTGTATTATAGCATAAAGCACAATGCCCTATCCACTGTATGTGCTGAATAAATAAATTTTATTTGAATTAACTAATGGTTTCACCACAGCTTATTTTTTTCATTCTCTTAAGTGATACTTATATTTATTTTCCCATATGGCTTTTTTATGATAGTGAATTGAATCACAAAAATCATTCATTGTTCAGATGTTCAAGGAAAATATGGCTTTTAAATTTTTATTTGATCTAATATTTATCATAAGTACCCACTCAACTGGAAACTCAAGAAATTTAAATCTGGTCCAATTCAGTAGTTAATTTTGATTATCCAGACTACTTGCATGACCCCACCAAATAATAAGTCTTTGAGATTTTTATTCTGTGCTTATTTTCAAGATAGAATTTGGTGGAGATGTATGGTGGGACTTGGGCTTTCAAGACCTCGTGGTAACATGACCATACTATCTCTGCTGTACAGGCAGTAATCTGTTTTTTTCCTTGGACTAGTGACCAGTCTAAGTTGGTCTTATCAAATTTTGGGGGGGAAAACAAGGTAGAATTCATTATTGTAATCCCTATTTCTTATCACTGGTCTCGTCTATTTTTCACTCATTTCCACTTCATCATTGTGATCTAAGTATTTTGTCAGTGACTTCAATAGTTTTCATTGAGTTAAATATATGAATCTCATACACACACTGCAAATATATGCAAAACAAGTGTTTAAAATGTCCTTAACTTATTAAATGAAGGAAATAGGAGAATGGTAAAGCTTGTTGAAAGGACTTTAATTCAGGGAATGGAGATTTATATAGATGTTCACTAAAAATATTCTGAAATAGCTTTTCTAATAAAAATTGTTCATTGTTCCTTCAACCATTTAAAGCAGAACCTTTGAGGTTATATTTTCTACTAAAGGGAAATCTACAATTAAACATATGACTTCACATAGAGTCTGGATCCTGATCAAGAGTTAATAATATAACAAATACTGTATACCCTTAGAGAATTAAATGATCTTTGGGTGGGCATTTTAGATAATACTTCAGTACAGTATAGAAAGACATGCAGTCATTCTTTTGATTTATTTCCAAGTTTCAGATCATTTTTATTATCAGTGCTCAAGCTCTAACTATTTTTTAATTCTATTCACTGGATCACAACTGAACTTCTGGATTCTTACTATGCCATGTGTAGGGTGTAGGAAATAAGAAGGCATCCAAGAGTCATTTTCCCAAACTCATCTAACAGCTCCCTCATGTAACTCCTACTCTATTGCTTAACACATTAAAAGCGTGTGCTTGCAGCATTTCTCCAAAAGATTGTAGACTTCTTCTTTTAGATTTTTATGGAGTATACCATTCATCTCATTTTTTATCTCTGATTTCCATTAGACCTGTCTGCATGTTTCTACCATGCCTCTTTTACCTTGTGGTATAAAGTTGATTGGGATTGGGAGATAAAGATGAGAAAGAAAATTCACTCAACTAATCTCCCTATTTTTCTGTATCCTGAGGCCAAGATGATATAGCTTTCAGGTTCTCCTTCCTTTCTGGATAGGATATTTTCTATGTAACATCTATGTTCAAGTATGCCAGGCTTGGCTATTGGTATATTAATGAAGGATATTTGGAAATTATTATCCCTTAATTATTTTCTTTCCAAACTCTGCCTTTCATGAATTTAGTCTCATCAAATAGAACAGAAATCAACCTTAAGTCCTAAATACTTCTTTTTTTGAAGCATTCACAATCTATGAAACTTTAAACCATTACTATATTATTTGATGCCTTCATAATAAATCCCTAGCTTCTTATTAAGACAAACAAAAAAGATATACTCTGGCCTCTTTCTAGACCTATTTCTTACCAGTTTCCTCATTATATTCAATTCTCTAATCAAAATGAGATCTTACATTCCTCTCTATGTGCTTCTGAATTTAGCATGCCAATCTTTTTTTGCATGAAATACTATTTCCCTGACAATTCTGGCCAAATTCCAGTCATGTTTCTTGTCTTAGTTTAAGAGTGATCTGTAGAATGCCTCTGTATGCTTCTCTAGTACTGTGTGATTCACACAGTAAGCACACAGCACTCTTCTGGTTGTCTATTTCTGTGTAATAAACAACTTTAAAATGTAGCGTCTTAAACAATCTGGGCTCAGACACTGGAAGAACATGACTTTTACCTTATGCAGATGAGCAGGTAATCACATACCTTACCAAGATTCAAGAAGAGGAAACACAGAGCCATGAAAGGAATTGTGGAAGGAATATACATTTTGTAGCCACGTGTTTGAAACCATAACCACATTATATATGTCAATTGCCTATTGACTTTTTTTGTAGCTTCCACAAGAGTATACACCATTTTAGAAGTTGTACTTCATATTGGGAAGTTTCTATTGATTTATCTTTAAGCTACTGAATTTGCTGGCCCATGTCCAGTCCATTCATGAGCCTATCAAAGGCATTCTGCTTTACTGTTATAGTGATTTTACTTTCTAGCATTTCCTTTTGATTCTTGTTAGAGATTTTATCTCTTTCTTTATATTACCCATCTAGTTTTTCATATTGCCTACTTTTTAATTAAAGCCCTCAATGTATTAATCAAAGTTATTTAATTCTTATCTAATTGCTATCTAATAATTCCAACATCCGTGTCCTATTGTTCCATTGCTTGCTTTTTTCTTCAGACTTTGTTTTTTCCTGCTTTTTAGTATGCCTTGTAATTCTCTTGTTGAAAGTTAGACATGATGTACTGAGTAATAAAAATAGAAGAAAATGATGCTTTAATGTGAGTACATATGTTAATATTGCTAGGAATTAAATTTTATTTAATACTTGCTGATGTCAGCATTTTGAAATTTCTCTAAAATTTGTCATTTGTGACAAATTTAATCCTCACAAGACCCTCCTTTTAAGGTAGGACTCTCTTGGCTTTAAACTTTCCTAAATATACCTCCTCAGAGATCGTCTGTGTCTTTCAGCCTCTTTCAGCTGTAATCTATTGTTATGTTGGAACACTGTAGGGGAGATGGTATGAAGGAGAAGAAACACTGTATCATCTTCCAATTAAATTTCAATCTCTTAGTTGGTGTATTTCTTCAGTTTTGCAAATGTTTCTTCTTGCCTAGAGTCATCCTTAAGTGAAACCGGAAGGCTAGAAGGGGCTGGAGTAAGAGGAATGCTTATAACTCATAGCTCTGGACAAGACTCGGGTAGTCTTCTTCCCTGGAGAGTAGGCTATTGTTATGGATAATGCTTTCTGTGTATTTGTTCAGGATTAATCTTGCCCTCCCAGTGGTAGAGCATAAAGAACCCTTTCTTGGACAGTTAGATGGAGAATGTGGTGGGATCACTAGAGATAAAGAACAGGAAACTGTGCCTCTCCCAAGGCTGTATCCCTAAAGAGTCTCTCACTTTCACACTAGTCCAATTTAATCTCCAGGAATCGACACAATTATCATTTAAGTGTTCTTATCAGTTTATAGGTACAAAGGCTTATTTTAGGAAAGCAGATTTTTGCTGCGACTCTCTGGATTCATCTATCTCTCCAAATTTTGGTGTGGCTGTTTGCCCCATAAACTCAGTTCTTTGATGCATCTAAGAAAAGTCATTTTTGTCTAGTTTTCCTTTCTGTATGTATGGGATTGACAACTTCTGAGCTCTTTACATATATGAACTGAAACCACAAGTCACCTCAAAATATCATTTTGAAATAACACTATTTTTTAGTAATACGATATTAAAAACGTATTGAATCATGCAGGAAAAAGATTTGGCATTAACCATTCCATCAGACTTAACCTCCATAATCCCTTTAATGTTTACCAAACACAAAAGACAGATTTGGAAAAACCAAGGGAATTTATGTTTAGCCTGCTTACTTGCATGCTGTACTATGAACTCAAGCAGCCTGTCAAGTCTGAGCTCATCATCTGCTTCTTTAACATGGTACCCACAATCCAGTATTTATTTCTGGCACTAACACTACCTATTTTCCAACCTCTCAAATTATTGAATTGGGTTATTCTATACTTTTCCTACTTTTTCTCATCTTATATCTAAAAATACATATTTTAAAATATTTCTCTCAGATTTTTTCCCCCTGCTTTTCCCTTCTCATTTTCTTCACACCAAACTAGGTCTGTTTATCCCAATCACAGACCACCACTGAAGTCTTCTAGTAGGTCTGCCAAAAACATTTTACCCTAGAATTTCCTCTTTAATTCATCATTTCTTTCTCCTAAAATAAAAGAGCCTAAAATAATCTCTGATTGCCCCAGCAGCTTGCACAAAGTCCTTTCCTAGATGTCAAACACATATTCGACCTTTGTCATGCAGTTCCAGTCCATTCATGTGACTTTTCCATTGCATCTGAAGACAACTTTTTGATTTCTACGTTCTGTTTGTTATCAGGCATCTGCATCTAGGGACTTCTCTCCCTGTGCACTAGGTGAGGCCTCATACTGGATGGGGGAGTGTTCTTGACTATGAATGAGAAAATTCTCAAGCAGGTTGGAAGAGTATAGGTAAGGAAGGAATTCATTAAAGTGAAGACAGCAGGGAATGGCAGATGTTTTAACAGAGAGCAAAGAAGAACAGAGGGAGGAAAGGGAAGCTCATTGAACTCCTGCTTGGCATAGGGCAGATCCCTTGCCAACTCCTGAAGCCAGGGTCACCTGGTGTCCAGTGTCCACTTGAATCTGCAGGGCATAGGAGCTACACTCTTACCATCCCAGGATTTGGGGGAGCCACAGAGCACTGGAGGGAGTGAGATTATGTACTGAGAACTTCCCAAAGACAAAGAAAGAAGATCTTCAGGCAGGCTACTAAGGAGCATGATTGTACAGCTACAGTCCTGTCTGGGTCACCCAGGTGATGGGAATTTGCAAACACAAATCAGAGATCTCAGTAGCCCCTCCCTACTTGTCTGACATAGGACAGAGAAAGTGAAGACTTGTGCTTAAGTCTAGGAAATAAAATGAAATAGCAAAGTATCAAAGACACTTACCACTGAAAGAGTGCAGATACAAAATGCATTAAGTTGAGCAATGAGAAGTCTTTATTAAAGGCAAAAAGTACACACTTGAAGAACAGGGAGTATGGGCAACCTCAGAGAGGAGGCATGCTTAAGACTTAAAATTCTGTCTTTTAAGGCTTTCAATAGGGGCAAATGGTGGGGGCAGGGGGTGTTATTGGATATAGGCTTCACTTGTGATCTCATGATGCCTCTCTGCAGTGACAGACATTATGTCACCATCCATAGTCTGTCCTCTAGATATTCTGTAAGATAAACTAAACACAAGGAATTTCTTGATCTTGTTCCTCTCCAATCTGGGGGGGACGTATCCTCTAGCCATGGGGACATATCATTTAGGATGGCTTCCTTGCCTGAAGACAGGGTAGGTTATTAGCTAATCATCATAAAATGTCAGGAATCTTACCTCCTACCACCTTTGTTTCTAAAATGGAATCAGCCTCAAAATGGAGTCTCTCCTGTTCTTACTATTCTGCTTGTATCTTGGCATTTTTCATCATAAGCAGGAAAAATTAATCATGATGCTTATACCATGTCCCTGCCCTACCTCATGATATAGGGTCTTTTTGAATGCTTTTCCCTCAGAATTGTAGTAGTCATGTTTTCTTTTTTATTAATAAAAGTCCACTTGTTTTGCAGAAAAGTCCTTACCTACTTATAAAGATATATTTGATAGTTCATTATCATCTGTACCTCCCATCTCCTATTTCTTTAAATAACAAATGTACTGATGGTCAGAGAGAAGGTCTACGGGGAGAAGGGACCAATCTTTATGGATTGCCATGCTAGAATTTACATGTTATCTTACTTAGTCTTAAAAACAACATTGTGTAGTACTGTTACCAGGCAGTGGATTGTGAAATCCCTCAGTTCTTATCTTCTTGAAGGAAAGAATTCAGTAGAGAGACCCAAAAGAGAGTTAAAGTCACAGCAAATTTTTATTTAGCGCATCTAATAGTGGGAGTAGGAATCTGAGACACAGCACCAGATATGTCACAGGTCAAGTTTGTTCTTGGTTCTTGTCTCTGGTGAAACAAAGAATTTTTTGCTGAAACAATAGTGAAGCAAAGTGAAAGTTTTATTTGAATATACTCCAAGGGAGGAGTGGAAAATAGTCAAGGTAGACAAAGGCCCTGATCTTTTAGGGGAGGGTCTGTTTTGTTAGCTGGGAGGCACCTCTTTAGCTGACAGGATGAGGTCATTTGAGTGACAGTTTTATACACCCATTCCTTTTGGTGTGCATGTCTTTTCCAAAAGTGCACACAGAAAAGTCCACAGAGCAGTAAACTGCTATTTTATTTTAAGGATATTATGATGAGGTGTGGTTTCGGTGGTTCTTAGTTTTGTTCGATTGTGCCTGCATTGGGATCTGGTTGGGACCAGTTTGGCCTGGTCCTGATAAGCAAGGAAGTTATCTCCTTGCAAAGCTTTTGTTATTTTCATGTGGGACCCCTAACTTGGTGTTTGTTTTCCTTGAACCTTATTTTCCCCTTCCCTGGCTGCTCATGTCTATCATTCTACCTAACAATACTATGATTATTCTATATATGAACAAATTTCAAAATGCAAAGCAGGCGACTTGAAAAAAGTGCTAATGTCTCAGTATTAGACAATAAATACCAGATGATGGTGACTTAGTAAACAAAAAGGTAGAAATAAAATTAGGTCCTTTAAGGTAGATGGATTCTTTTTCACACTTCAAATAGTGGTAGTAATATTTTAAAACAAAATTCCCAGCTTTTAATGTGTCCAGGCATTTATTCTATCCACCTTTCTAACTCCTTTTGAACTTTGCATTTGAAGCATATCTGACTAGAGAAAAAATAAATTACTTGATAAATTTCATGTCATAAAACTATACTGAATTTACTAGCATCTCACTTAAGAATAGGAGCTTATTTTTTTCTTTATCAATGCCCATACATATGTGTAATATGTATGAATCCTGTTTGAGTAGAAGAATTTTCCTCTACCCTTCAAGGTTCTTCTGGCTGGCCTAAGAATCAAGTTGATATGGGAGAGATTAATAGGAGAGAAATACACAAAGTTTAATTATGTATTTGGGGAATCCATAGACAGGAGATTCCAAGGACAGGGAAATTGAGGTTTATATGTCATCCTAAACTAAGAAGAAGAGGTTAGGAGACTGGGACTTCAAAAGAAAAGGGAAGCAATTTACAGGAATATGAAAGAGTAAATGCTTGATGGGCCACACAGAAACAATGGGACATAGAGAGGAATTTTAACAAACAGACTTTGCCATATTCCTTCCTGCCTATCACACCTAGTTAATATTATAATGAAGTTAACTGCAAGTGATAGCTCTTTCCCTAGAGCAGGTCCTCTATCTAAATTCTTTTTATACAGTTGTAATGAGGAGGTCAAGGTTTCCTTCTGGGTTTTTTGGGCCTTGATTATTCCCAGCTCTGACATAATCTGCATGCCAAGGTGGTACATCTTGGGGCCACCTCTCCTTGGACCCTACAGTACTCGGCCCTTTTAAACCAGATTCCAGAAATGTATCACCAGAGCTCATTGACTTATAAAGGTGTAGCATAGTATTTCTTACCCAAAACTTTCAGAAATAAGTACTTACGTTTCCCTAATTTTGTTTCCAGAGAAAGTGGCAGACTGAAATTTGGGTAAATGCCTTTCAGTCTTGGAGTTTTGTTTTGAATCCTCATATTTTATGAATGACTGAGGTGAGTTTTTTTTTTTTTATTTTTTATTGAAGGGTAGTTGACAACAGTATTACATTACGTTAGTTTCAGGTGTACAACACAGTGATTCAACATTTATATACATGATAATTCTAGGTACCAGCTATCACCATACCAAGTTGTTACAATATTTTGACTATATTCCTTATGCTATACATTGCATCCTGGTTACTTATTTATTTTACAATTGGAAGTGTGTTTATATATATATTTTGTGAGGGCATCTCTCATATTTATTGATCAAATAGTTGTTAACAACAATAAACTTCTGTATAGGGGGGTCAATACTCAATGCACAATCATTAATCCACCCCAAGCCTGATTTTCATCAGTCTCCAATCTTCTGATGCATAACGAACAAATTCTTGCATGGAGTACAAATTCTTACATAGTGAATAAGTTACATGGTGAGCATTACAAGGGCAGTCATCACAGAAGCTTTCAGTTTTGTTCATGCATTATGAACTATAAACAGTCAGTTCAAATATGAATATTCATTTGATTTTTAAACTTGATTTATATGTGGATACCACATTTCTCTATTATTATTTTTTTTAATAAAATGCTGAAGTGGTAGGTAGATACGAGATAAAGGTAGAAAACAGAGTTTAGTGTTGTAAGAGAGCAAATGTAGATGATCAGGTGTGTGCCTGTAGACTATGTGTTAATCCGAGCTAGACGAGGGCAATAAACATCCATGTATGCCAAAGATTTCTCTCAGAACATGAGGGGGGAGGTTCTAAGCCTCACCTCTGCTGCTCCCCATTTTCTCACCAGATGGCCCCCTGCGACTGTGCCTGTCTTAGGTTGTTCCTCCCTTGAGGAATCTTACCCGTCTCTGGCTAACCAGTCATCTTCTGGGGCCATACAGGGAAATGTTGAGGTGAGTTTTTGAGGATGTTTTTCTGTATGATCCAAATCCATTAGCAAAATATGGTGTTGCAAAATTTTAAGACTATATAGAAAAGATTAATTCTTCAAAATGAATGTACTTTCATTACTAGTAATAATGTAATAAAACAAGGTTTATTGCAATAGCATGATTATAACTGTATACTAAGGGAAATTAATGATTAATTTATAAAATGTGTTTTGTTTTTATTATTGTAAAGAAGATTTTAAGTTGTTTTTAATTTTAAATACCACTTGTGAAGCTGAGTGATAAAATAATAGTGAAGTTATATAACATACACAATACTACTAATTCTCCTTGAGGCTCAAGGTGATCACGAACCAGCTGTTATTTTAGAAGGAAAAAAAAGACACTATACAACACAAACTTTGCTTTATGTTGGAGAATGTACCTGAGTTGCCCCCGTGGAAATTGAATTAAGAAAATAAAATGTAATTGTACATAAAATACCTAAAGGCCAAAATAAATTTTATTATGTACTCCACAGTACAAAGCTATATGTTTTCAATCTTATATTTTAAAGTCAAGCTTTTGGATTTGCATAACTTGTAAAGTAAGAAAATATTCTTGAATCTTTAAATGTGCTTGTTTATTGACGTTTAAAGAATTGATATGACTGAAGGGGAATGTGACTTTTAAGTAGAATTTGATCAGTATTCAAAAATTAAAAGTAAAAATCAACTTGGGTGGGATTTTTGGCATTCTATTTGAAATATATAAATCTGTAAAGAGCATTATTCTCACCCTAATAAAGAGAAAAAGCAAATAATCTACAAAATACAGGTTTTTCTGAATCCATTACATGTTAGAAACTATGAAATTGTTATGGGCTGAGTTTGTTTTCATTGGTGCTTGTCCCCACCAAAACAAATAACTGAAAGGCAGAGACATAATAGCAAAGCAGAGCAAAAAGTTTTATTTTAATACACTCCAAGGGAGGAGCAGGGCAGAGTCAAAATAGACAAAAGTCCTGACCTTTTAGGCAGGAGTCCTTTATATTGCATTCTGGCTAGGAGGCACCTCTTTGACTGACAAGATGGGTTATGTGATTTGCAGGTCCATCTATATTATCATCTCTTTCAGAAAGCAGATCCTTCCAGCAGATGAGGTGTGATTTGGGCAGTTCTTAATTCCGTTTGATTGTTGCCCCAGTGGGTTCTGGTTGGGAAGGAAGTCATCTCCCTGCAAAGCCTTTGTTGTCTTCACATGGAGCCGCCTGCCTGGGCAGAAGTTGAGCAGCTTTTTCTTTGAACTTAATCTTCCCCTTTTACTGCTGCTCATGTCTATATTTCTACCTAACATTGCTAACAGAATGTTGACCAAAAAAAAGTTTTCATGTGAATATGATAATTAATATTTGTCAAAACTGGGAAGGAAGAACATGAATATTTCTTTAAATATTTGTTGTTCATTTTGTATATTTAAAATATCTCATGAGTAAAAGTCTGAGTGTCTGTTAGGGCCAGGAGAGAGAACATTAGACTCAGGGATGGGGTTAGAGATTTTGGTCTAGAGTCTGCTATGGATGTGAGCTTTGGTTTCCTATTTGTTTTGTACCACATTCAGTTATGCCTTCTTAGATTACTTCTCTTTGATTTTAGGCAAGTTTTACTTGCTTTCTCTTAACGTTTTCCATTGTTTGAGGATGCCTGTATGAGAAGTAATGTTACCCTGGTATATAACTTTTATGTCCATTGTGTGTGTATTAATATAATCCTAACTGATGCTTGCATCTGGGTGCAGTACATTCCAATCTGAATGATTCCCGAATTTGCATTTGAATTTTGCAACACCGTGTTGTACTTGCAATTATTTAGAAAAACATATATCTTTGTCCAAGGTACACTGACTACATATCATATGAGAGGATACCATAACCTGATACTTAACCTGGCAGGATCAGGCCACATATTAATATGCATTTTAGCTTATTCTTGTGATGATTCCTTACTATATGTCTAAAATGTCTCATTGCATGCAATTGTAAAAAGGATGCAAGGGAAAAAATGAATGTGAATAAAAATACTGAGCATTTCCTTATGCGGAGCAAAGAAATAGCAATCTGGTTAGGAACTATGATGTAGTATACAGCTGCTGGAAAATCAGATTTCCTTGAAATACTTTGAAAGCTCTGTTGAATATTCCTATAATTAAGACATGGGTTTTAGCAACTTAAACATCTTTAAATTTGGAGGCAATTTACCACAAGAGGCAATGTTTTCAATAAACCTTTTATTTTCTTAAATTCCAGGCTTGCTTGGTGCAGAAAGCATTTCTTCAAAATTTGTTTCCTTCTGATATTTGTAGAATTTGTAGAAAAAATATTTGTAGAATTTCAAAGTTCATTCCTTATTTACTCAATAACATTAACCAAAAAGAAACAAAGTGAAGCAAGTGCAGTCTCTAAATGCCAATTTATGTCTGTAGTCAACATTTGGAACACTATCAAAAATTGAAATTCCAACAAACAGCATTCTCTTAAAATAATTCTGTACACCATGGGCCAATTGCTACATTTATAAAGGGTAAATGGGTAGTAACTCTAGTTTATTTGGGAATTTTCATATAAGAAAATAGGACAGAGACTGAAATTATCCCAAAAGGTAAATTCTGTAAAAGGCTGATAAAACTGTGTGCTTTCTGTATTCTTCCAACCAGCCAGTTGTTCCCTGAAGAATATTCCATGAAATCTTTTTCAAATGTTCAATCAACTCCCAATCATCCAGCAGTAATTACCTAATTGATGGACCATTGGAAACTTTGCAAATAGCCTTTATCCTCCCACTCCCCAATAGTTGGGCTTTTTAGCTATTATTTCCTTTTAAGAGTTTGTAGGGAACATTGAGTTAGTCTGTTTCTACAGGTGAAATATATTGTAACAGGGCAGGAAAAGATTTCTGAAACAAAACTCAAAAGACACAAATTATAAAGAAATGATTGAAAAAGTTTGACTACACCAAAAC
This sequence comes from Manis pentadactyla, assembly GCF_030020395.1. Lineage (NCBI taxonomy): Eukaryota > Metazoa > Chordata > Mammalia > Pholidota > Manidae > Manis > Manis pentadactyla. Next base: position 50,811,801 of record NC_080021.1, read on the forward strand.
CAAAAAATTTGCTATAAAAGCAAAGCCACTTAGGAGGAGAACATATTTGCAATACATGCAAGTAGCAAATGACTTGTTTGTTTCAGAATTCCATTGCAAATCCTTACCCCACCTTTCTAGCATTTTTATAAAAGGCTTTACCTCATTCCACCCACTTCAGTGTCTCCATCCTAAAGGCTGGCCTTAAACCAGCAATTCACAGTGTCTTTCCCTTGCTTACATTAAGGATATCCTCAGATTCCCAAACCCATACCAGGCTTAGCTAAGATCTGGCTTCAAAGAGAGGTTTGTTCCCACCAGCCCATGACCCCAAGTAATTAGGAATAGCTTTTATGCCCACCCAAGATCCCAGATTATAGCACTGAGCTTGGTCGCTGCTGCTTTGAGGTGTGTGTGTGTGTGTGTGTGTGTGTGTGTGTAGGTTGGGTCAATTTCATTTCCCATTACTTCTACAGAAGTTGAGTTCCACAATTTGAGTAGATTCCACAGTGTTCAGTTTTTGATGGCAATACTCATCTATTTGATGGATGTGGTTATGTCAGTTACCTTTTAACTTTTGCCTTTCAATATTCTATCTTTGCTACATGTTTTCATTAGAATTTTCTAAAAGCATGTTTTTACCAACTGCATTCTTTTCACCAAAATTTCAGTCCTCTGCTTTTACCCAAACCATTTCATGTCCTATAAAAAACATATGACACTCTTATTTAGAATGTGAAAGATTTTAGTGAAAAGACTGACTAACCCTTAACTACAATATTCATTTACACTAATAGTGAAATAGAAATTTTCAATAGTCTTACCTTCCTCATTGTTCTCATTTTATGAATAAGCAATTCTGGTTCTCAGCATGAGATAGCATTTCAAGTGGATAATTCTACCGGATATTATGATTTTACTGCTATTTAAAGCAAGTGAGTCTTTGTGACAGTTGTGTCAATGGAATGGCTGCAGGCCAGAATTCTGTTTGATATTTCTAGCAGGAGGCTACATAGGAAATTTAATATAAATTGATTGAATCATTTCACAAACACAAAAGGTTTAAGAAACAAAAAGTTTTTGGCTTATTTCTCCCATTGTCTTCCAGCCTTTTCTCTCATTATACTGTACCAATTATTTTCATCATTCTATACTTGATTTCATAATGTTTACCATAAAAAGATTAAAAAATGTGCTCACATTAAATCACTATTTAGAGTCAATGACATCTTCCGACCTTCCTACTACTAATTTCTGCTAATGTATTAGAGTTTAGTTTTCATCAATAAAAAATATGTTAAGCTCCCTACATGTAGGGATATAGGCAATAAAACACACTGGTGAAAACTCAGGGTTCAAATCCTGCCTCCATCAATGACTAGCTGTGTAACTTCAGTGAGTATCACCCTTCCAAGAACTATGGCAGAGGATTGTGTATGGTAGATGTAAAACACTAGAAATATATTCTACATGTAGTATGTACTTTATAGATAACAGCCACTATTTTTATGGGGATTATATCTTACTATTTTTAAATCCTCAAATTGTTACCAGGCAGCCACATCTGGGAAGGCCTCTCCCTGGGCACTAGGTGAAACCTCAGCCTGGATGGTGGAGGGCTCTTAACTCTGACTGGGAAAGAATTCCCAATCAGGTCAAACAAGTGCCAGCAAGAAAGGGATTCACTAAAGCCAGAGTAGTAGTGAGTGTCAGCAGCCGTGCAGGCAGCAGAGAGCAAGAACAGAGAGAGGAAAGGGAAATTCATTGAGCTCCTGCTTGACTCAAGACAAATCCCTTACCAGCTCCTAAGGTCAGGATCACCTGGCATCCAAAATCAGCTTGATATTCACAGTACAGAATTATATTCCTGCCACCCCAGAATTCAGGGGAGCTGCAGAGCACTGGACAGAATGAATGAGAATCTGAGAACTTCCCAAAGCAAAGAGACTTTTCAGGCAGGCTGGCTAAAACAACCTGATCCAACTGTGCATTTAAGACTAGAAGCTGAATGAAATAGCTACGTGACAAAGAAACTTACAGTGGTGGCTTTCTTTGTTGCAAGAAGGAATTCAAAGACAAGTACATTGGGCTTAAGCAGCAGAAAGTTTATTCAAAGAGACAGTACATGCTCAGAAATGCAGGACACTTCAGAGAGGAAGAGCACTTAAAGATTTAAGATTTGGGTTTTTAAGGGTTTCAAGAGTGGGGAAAGGGGTCAGGGGAGTGTACGCTAACTTGCGCTTCCTGATGTCTATCTCAGGTGGCAGAGATATTATGTTGCAATCCATGGTCAGTCCTTTAGATGTTCTGTAAACGTCCACAAGAAATGTATTAGTCCTGTTCTTTTTTCGAGGTAATGGTTACCCTCAAACAGTGGAAGTATACCACTTAAAACTATTTGCTCTGCCTCAAGATAGGGTTAGTCGTTGGCTATTCTAAAATATTTTAGGAATATTATCTCCTAACTCCCTAGTTTTATAATGGAATCTTTATCGTAAATTGGAGTCCCTCCTTTCTATAGTTAGATCTGTCTATACTATTTATATCTTGGCATTATCAAATTAGTATGTAGGTTTCTTAACATTGTCTGTGGAGGTCTGTGTCTTTGTCCTAGTTATGCTCTGGAGGTTTGTCCCGTTTTCTAATACAATACCTTTTAATTTATTAATGCAGCTGGGAGAAAGAGCAACATGTTAAAGGTTGAGTTAAAGAATAAACTAGGCCTTTGTTCATCATAGGCAGGAAAAATTAATCATGGTGCTTGTCTCATGTTTCCACTCTACCTCAAAATGATCCATTACATATCCTTACATATTATAATTACTTATTAGATTCTATATCATTATTTGGCTCTTTCCTAACAAATTTTAAAACCTTAAAACTTTTCATTTTTTGGTTCTGAAAAATATTTCAGTGTAAGACACGTTAATCATTAAAGTGATATTAGAAAAAGAATAGGTATTGTGTTGGCCTGGACTTTCTATTAAAGATGATGATACTGAATGTGACTATCAGGTGTACAAGTGGTGATGGTTAAAATATCCAGAAATGCGAGCAGCAAACATCTCTCCTTTGCATTGTATACATATGAAACTTTGATATTGTTGATTTTGAAATAACTTGAGTTTTTGTTTGCTTGCTTGCTTCTAAGATTTAATAATAGCTGGGATAAATCTTTGTCCTCTTAGTAGTAAAATAGGGTGGTTGTGTTTATTCAATTTACTCTTTACGGAAATTTTTCAAGTTCAGATGGGACACAGAACAGAAAGGTTAAGTGACTAGATAGCTAGGCCAGTGCATTGTCTTCTGAATATTACTGCCTCTGTTTCCTGGTATGAATTTGAAAATGTATAATCCCTCTGCAGAAAAAAAAATGGTTCTTATTTAAAGTAAATAGATAAAAGTACCCAAGAACATTAGCATCAGTGTCTATACTTTGCTCTTGTCTACTTTACCTGAAATTTCAGCATTTTGAAAGGAGGTAATTGAGATATGTTCATGTTTCTTTCTCATCCTTTCTCAGTAACAAATCATTACTTCTTAAAATCAGCTTGATTCTTTGGGAACTAGGTTACTCCCAAAACTGGGGATACTGATTTTCCAAAGAGTTTATAGTCATGGGAGTTGTAAGGAAATAATTTTCCATATCTATACTGTCTGTATGTATTCTTTCCTAAAATCATTCCTTCCAAAAACATACTTGCAATCTCCTATTTACTTTGCATATCAGCATTCAGCATTATCTTTACCTCATTTATACAAGCAACATATGCCTTTTACCTGTCTCAGGCCTAAGGGTAATATACTCCTCTACTGGTATGTACAACTCTGTGGTACCAACCTCAGGCACAGATAGAGAATATATCACTCTTGAGAGAGTGTAGCATGGATGGCAAAACACGGAGGGCTCTGTTATGAAACAATGAGGGGGGCAACATCTTCATCTGAGGCCTGCTATATACTCACAGCTAGTCTCCATGTCTTTCCAATCCCTTTATTTGTCTGTCTATATATAGAGATCCATTCCTCAATGCACATATATTAGAATTGTCAGAAGTGAGATGTCTATCATGATGACTCATGAACATGCTTATCTGAATATTCTGACAAAGAGAAATGGTTTTGCCTACTAGTTATGTGGCAGCATTTTCCTTAGATTCAATGAGTTAAATCCACAGTACCAAGGTCCTAAGGAATATATATTTGAAATGTACATATATATATATATATATATAATTTATATAGTAATATATATTTATTTCAATCCCTTTAAGATTCTATATTAGACAAATACAAATGTATCCTTCACTTAATATTTATGCTTATTTAGGCTATTTTTTTCTTTCTTTTTTTTGCTACTATAAAGAAAAAGTACCATAAGCATCATCATACATATCACCCTATGCACGAATGAATATAGGGAATATGCTTAGAAAAATGCTGCATTATAGTGTTTGTACTTTTCTAAGATAGTTCAACATCGTTTTCAAGCATGGTTATTATCAAGTTATACTGCAACTAGATCAGGGTTTAAGAGTTTCTCTTTATTCCCATCCACAACAACAATTGTTTTTATCATGTTTTTAACTTTTTGCCCATGTGATGTTTAGTGTGCTGGTGATTAAGTTAGTGTCTTTTAGCTCCAAAGCTACTTGGGATACTATAGCTGGGACTCATGCTTCTGCTTTGGTTGATGGATCTCTGTGGGGCTCTGCTAGTGGGATGTGTTAGAAAGAACTGCAAGGATGGAGGAGGAAAACAGTCTTGCTCCTCGTGTGCTGCTTGTTACCATCAGCATCAGAAAACAGTTCACCCTGGTGGCAGCAGTTGGTTCCTGTTTAATGCTTACTTCATAGACCCCCAAACAGCTGTACCACACTCTCTCAGAACAACAGTGCATCAAGCAGTCTGAATCCCAGCTTCACAGACTTTCCCCCTTGAGTCCTGAGGTCCAGCATCAGCCAGCCTCATCAGAATCCTAGTTCTAATGCCACAGGGGTCTGCTTCTGAGGTCCAGCACCAACCAGAAGGCAATCCCTCCTCAGAGATTATTTCCAGGTTTTGGAAGCTGCCTCTTCAAATATTTAGGTTCTAAAACTCCAAACTGTCCCATTTGTTTCTTCAGCTCTGGAGTGGCAGTTACTTCTAGAAGATGTCACCTCTGTGAAAACTCAATTTTTCCTCTTGCCTTTTAAGTCCTCCAATATCTAATTGGCTAACTATATTAAAATCTCTGTTAAAACAATCAATACATTTTTTGGGTTTATATCTGGACCCTGACTGATAGAAATGATATATTAAGAAGTACCCTAATTTTGTCTTTAATTGCATCTCTTCAATGTGTGGTTGAGGAAATTTTTATGAGAATCACCTAATCAGGTTTCATGTTTTATGAATATCTTAACCTTTACTTGTTCATGTTTCCAATTGATTTGTTGATCATCTTTATTTGTTGGATTCTTAATATGGTATGAAATCTATTTATCATAGGAAATTATTTTTCTTCTATAAATACTTCAATTGCTGTTTGTATTTTGAGGCATCGTGGGAAAGGGGCCTTCTCTCTTTTAATTTTGATATACATTACTTATTACTTTATAATTTCTGCTTTTTATTCCTTCTTTTAATACCCTTCCTGAAAATGAATGGTGCTGAGAAGATGACAGACCAAGATAAGTGTGAAAATCCTGGTAATATAAACATAGAGATGCAGAATAATATATATTACAAAAATTATTTTCAATGCAGAGCTGAATCTACAAGAAAGAGAAAAATCTCCAAGAGTCAGAAACATAAAAGGAATGGAAGGCAGAGAGCCAGGTACATGAGTTGATGCTATGTCCTAAAATAGGCTGTGGTGGTTGAACCCTAAGGGGTTGTTTTTATATTTCCTTTTTAAACCACTATAAAATATCTTAAAATATACTTAAAAGTAAAAAGAACAAAATGCATTCCTATGTTCCTTTCACCCAGATAAAGAAATATTAGGCTTTGTTACCTTTGTTTAATCTCTTCTCTTTTAAAGCAAGTCCCAGACATAATGTCATTTCTCCCCTCATTCTTTAATAATACATCTCTGCAAAGGAGGACAAACTTCTTGACAGCAAGAGTAGAGGAAACACAATGGAAAATTACTTGGAAATTCCTGAGAGAATATACCTGTCAGTCTAGAACTTTATGATAGCAATTATTCAAGTAAAAGACATTTTCCAGACAGACTTAAACTAAACTACTAACAGACCATCATTAAAAGAAGTCCTATTAAACAACATACATCAAGAAGGAAGCAGAGTGGATTTTTGTTATCTGTGGTAGTTGTAGTATTCTCTAAGGTTGCCGGCAATACTGAATGAGCAAATACTGAACTATTGCTCCCAGGGGAAATACAGACTTATGTTCTTGTGAACCCCTGGGCACATTGTGTAGTCAATCCAAATAGCGCTGCCACTACATAGGTTTGTTTGTCAACATCCTCGTAAAACGAACTCTCTCATTAGTTCTTCCACATAAGTGTAGAACACTTAGAAGGTATTTTTCAAATTCTGCAGCCTCTTGATCTGTAGAAACTACCTTGCCTGCAAGTTCAATATTTTTCATCTTTTGAAATGAGAAAAGTTTAACATTTTTTGACAGGTAATGTGACCATAAATTTCTTTGGCTTTTAGCCTCATAACAATGCTGGTCCACTATGCTTTTTCTTTTTTAAATCAGTTGTAATCATCTCATGAAACCACACATCGAGTTACTTCTCCATCTTTTCCCTAGCTTTCTCATGCACCATAGAGGTCACTTTAGCACTTTCCATAGTGGCCTCACATACGGATGGGCAAATGTCCTCTTCCTTTTTCTGGATGGACAGTCTTGTTGATTTATTAACATTGAACTCACAGTCAATAGCACTCATGCCTGAAAGAAGCTTATCTGACACAAGTATTTTATCCAGAAGGCACATCACATCCTTCTTGTTCTAATTAACACCAGACAGAACATCAGTACTACCTTTAGGAGCCATTGCAAACAGTGAAGTCACCAAAACAGTTGCACAAAATCGCAAAAAATAGACCACAAAAGGACAGCATGAGAACAGAACCAAGAAAGCAAGTGTTGCTTGTTCAGCTGGGAATGTGTATACTGCGTGGCTCAGTGTTTTGTTTTGTTTTTTACTACTCTGCATATGTTGGTGAATGACTTGGAATATACTACAAGTATTAGTTTTGGTATTACAAATGCATTTTAACAAGTAGGTGAATAATGAAGACAAACTTGTCAGAAGGAAGGACAGAGATTTAAAAAAAAGATGTTAACCAAAAAAATGCAATGGCTCAATCTACCAAAGCATTGGCTATATTAAACAAATAACAGTAATTTTATATTAAAAAGAAAAACAGTTGCAATTGAAATATTGCGCTGAAATAGCATATATATGTAATGGGGGAAATCAAAATAACTTTTGATATATTTGTCAGTAGGGCAGTGATATTTAAATCAAAAAAGAATGCTGAAATAGCCATTCTAATTTCTGAAAGGACATAGACTATTTTACATACAAACAATTATAGGAAATAAAAGGAAAATAAAACACAATCAATTCATGATAGAAGGGAAAAAGGTAAAGAAAAAAAGAAGAGTAAAGAGAAAGCATATGATTTCACTTATGTGAGGAACCAGAAAAATAAAACAAACAAATGAACCAACAAATGAACAAAACAGAAAGACTCAGACACAGAAAAGGGACTTCAGGTTGCCATAGGAAAGGATGGTGGGGACGTGAAACTGGTGAAGGGAATAAAAGGGCACAAAACTCCAATTACAATATAAATTAGTCGTGGGGATGAAAGTACAGCATAGGGAATATAGTCAATAATACCGTTATATCTTTGTATGTTGCTAGATGGTAGCTACACTTATTGTGGTGAGCATTTAATAGTATATATAATTGTGGGATCACCATGCTGACACCTGAAACTGAAGTTGTATATTATGATATTGTATATCAACTCTACTTCAATAAAAAAAGAAATCATAAATAACAAGCTAAAAAACAAATTTAAACATAAGTAATGATGAAAATAGAAAATAATCATAATTAAAGATAGAGGTTGAAAAAAATGTACGTACTATATATAAATAAAATGGCACAAAAGCTAAGAAATAGACAAAATGTTATGTCAGATAAATGCCAATTAAAAGAAAGTTGGACAAAATTATTGATATCAAACAAAATGGAGTACATAGCAAAATGGGTTAATAGTGAAAAATAATAAGTCCACCAAGAGATTAATCATGAACTTGTATTCAACTTGAGATAATCTCAGAATATTTTTCCATTATCAATGAAGAGTCTCCGTTAGCATAAGAGAGGGATGTTTAAAGACAGCAGTGGTTTATAGAAGTACATGATCTAATCAATTAATGATTACTTGGTTCATTTCAGGAAATATTAACCTAAAGATTATTATTAAGCTCATCAAAAAAGTAGTATTTTACATCTTCAGATTTTTAACAGTGACATCAATTAAATAGGTTAATATCTTAGAAATATTCAATTTTGGCAATAGTTTATTAAAGTTGGACTGATAGTATTTAAAATTATGCTTAATAATGATATGTATGTGATTATGGATAACATGTAGGTATGGGGGAGAGTTCCTAGGGAAGAAAGCAAATTATTTATTTTTAATTTTTATTGATCTATCACATTTTGGTTTCAGGTGTACAATACGATTCAATATTTGTATATATGGTGAAATGATCACAGTAAATCTAGTTAACATCCACAGTTATAATTATTCTTTAAATCCAGATTAAAGTGAAATGATTAGGTATTAGTCCTGCTTATTTCACTTAACATAATGCCCTCAACATCCATCCATGTTGTTGCAAATGACAAGACTTCCTTTATCTTATGGCTGAATAATATTTCATTCTTTATCTATCTATATATATCACATTCTCTTTATCCACTCATCTATCAGTGGACACTTAGATTGATCCATTTCTTGTTTGTCATGAGTAATGGAGCTGCAGATAACTTTTCAAGTTAGTGTTTTTGTTTTCTATAAACTCAGAATTTATATAGCAAAACCAATATAATTTCAAGGGGAAAATACCAATCTTTTAATACACCTTACCAGAAAATGCCCTATTAAGTACACCAAAAAAATAAACAAAAAAAAACCGTGGGAAATAGAAAATATGGGTAACATGCCAAAAGCCATATGAAATATCATACTAAGACCTCCTTGTACAGCAATAAGCCAGTATCCATTCTGCTCAAACACATGTGGAACTTTTATAACAGATCATATTTCAATTAAGAATTGATAGCAAAAAGGTAATTGTTAAATCATTAATTTTTTTATAAATTTTATTTCAAAACCATTTTATACTTATGGAAAAAATTACATATACTATACAAAGAATGCTTTTCTCCATTTTTGTTCCACCAATGAGAGTAAGTTGCCAATTTGATGCCCTCTCAGCCCTGAATGTTTCAGTGTATATTCTCTACAAACAAGGAAGTTCTCTTACATAGCCACAAAACAACCATGAAAATCATGAATTTATTTTAGTACATTATTAATCTGAGTAGAGATTTTGCCAGTTGTTACAATACTGTCCTTTATAGCAAATGGATCAGATTGGAATTACACATTGCATTTAGAAGGCATGTCATTATTGTCTTCTTCAATCTATAAATTGTTTCACGACTGCTATTTTTAAGGGTTTTATGTTATTTTGAACACTGTCTCTCAGTTTGGTATGTCTGATGTTTCCTTATAATGAGTTCCAGTTTACACATATTTGGCAGGAATATCACAGCAATGATGCTGTGTTCTTATCACAAACTACTGGGTGGCTCATGCTTTTGGTTTGTTATTACTAATGATCACTAGCATCACTTGATCAGTGTGGTATCAGTCAGCCTTCTCCCCTGTGAAGCTATTCTTTTCCCTATTTAATTAATACATATTTAGTAGGGAAGTAATTTGGAATTCTAAATATCCTGTTCCTCTTCAAACTTTTAACTTACTCATATATTAATTTATATCAATATGGACTTATATTCCTACCTATTTAGTAGGTTATAATAATGTTATCTTTTATTTGGATTCTGGAATTCCATGAGATTTAGCCAGTGGATACCCATTCAAGATGGCTTCTATGTTCATTTGACATGTCCCCATCATTCCTTGGACACTTCCTTGCTCTCTGGTATAACAAGATGCTCCAGGCTCATCATCATCTTTTCCGTAACATTGGCCTGAATTTGGTTATATCTGAAAGGAACCTAGCTGTTTTGGAGGAAAATGGTATTTATAAGCCATGCTCTTGGGATTAGGTTGCTTATTGGTGTTGGGCATTTGTTCCTATGAGGAACTTTCCATAGACGGAGCAAGGGAGTGTGTTTATGTATGTGTGTTTGCATATATATATTTACATTTGTATTTCCAAATCTATCTAGCATCTACTTGCCATCTATTGTAATCCATAAATTTGTAACAATGTCTCCAACTCCAATTCATCAACAGTCAACAGTTTTAGTTTTTTGTATATTTGGAAATACCTGCTGCAACAAAGAAACCTGATTCCTATATTCTCTTAAATAACTACTGATAGAATGTCCCTCTATGCAAACAACTGATACCTGATCGCAAGTGCCTCCCTCTTTCTTCACCAATTTATTTGTCTATACCAATTTATATTCCCACCAACAGTGTTCAAGGATTCCCTTTTCTCCACATCTTCACAACACTTGTATCTCTTGTCTTTCTGATAATAAGCCATCCTAACTGGTGTGCCAGGGGATATGGTATTCTGTATTTCCAGTGATTAGTGATGCTGAGCAACTTTCCTTGTACTCATTAGCCATTCATATAACACCTTTGAAAAATGCTTATTTAAGTTCTCTGACCATTTCTTAATTGGTTTATTTTTTGAAGAGTTGTATGAGACTCTACTATAAGAACTCCTTATCAGGTATATGGTTTGCAGATATTTTCTCCCATTCCACAGGCTTCACACTATTGGTTGTTTTCTTTGCTGTGCAGAAGCTTTTCAGTTTAGTGTAGTCCCACTTACCTATCTTTGCTTTTGTCACCTGTGCTTTTGATTTATACCCAGAAAATTATTGCAAAACCAACATCGAACAGCATTTTTTTAGTATTTTCTTCTACTAGTTTTATAGTTCCAGATCTTATGTTGTTAATCCATTTTGAGTTAATTTTTGTTTGTAAATGGTGGAAGTCAGAGGTCCAGATGCATTATTTTACATGTGGATATCCAGTTTTCCTGGTACCACTTATTGAAGAGACTATCCTTTCTCCATGTGTGTTCTTGGCACTTTTGTCAAATATTAGTTCACTGTGTATGTGTGGATTTATTTCTGCGTTCTCTATTCTGCACTGGTCTATGTATCTGTTTTCACATCAGTACCATGCTATTTCTGTTACTTTAGCTTTGTCATATAGTTTGAAAACAGGAAGTGTGATGCCTCCAGATTTCTTCTTTCTTAAGATCTCTTTGGCTATTTGCACACTTTTGTGGTTACATTAAATTTTAAGATATTTTTTCTATTTGTGAGGAAAAATACCATTGAAATTTTAATAGAGATAGCACTGAATCTACAGATTGCTTTCATTAGTATGGGGATTTTTAACAATATTCTTCTCATACATGAATATGGGATATCTTCCCATTTATCTGTATTTTCATCAATAGCTTACATTTTTCAGTGTACAGGTCTTTCCCTTCCTTGGTTAAGTTTATTCTGAAGTACTTATATTATTTTTGATGCTATTATAAATAGGACTGTTTTCTTCTCTTTTGGATAGTTTATTGTTAGGGTGTAAAAATGCAACTGTTTCCTGTGTATTGATTTTCGATTCTACAAGTTTAGAATTGGTCACAGAACAAGTCTTAATAAATTAAAGAAGATTCTATTCTGAATTTGTTTATTAGTTCTAACAGTTTTTGGTGGAGTTTTTTGGTATTTTCTATACAAATATCATTTAATTGGCAAATAGATAATTTTACTTCTTTTCTGATATGGATGATTTTTGTTTTTCTTGCCTTGTTGCTCTGGCTAGTACTGCCCCTACTATGTTGAACAAAAGAGGCAAGAGTGGGCATCCTTCTCCTGTTTCTGATTTTAGAGTAAAAACTGTCATATTTTCACTGTTGAGTAGGATGTGAGCTGTGGTCTGTCATAAATAGTCTTTATTATGTTGAGGTACATTCCTTTTATAAACAGTTGATTGAGAGTTTTTATCATGAAATTATGTTGAATTTTGATGAATGCTTTTTCTGCATCTATTGAAATGATTATATAACTTTTATCCTTCATTCTTTTAATGTGGTGTAGCACCTCTATTGACCCATCCTTGCATGTCAGGGAAAAATCTCACTTGGTCATGGTGTATGATCTTTTTAATGTGCTGTTGATTTGTTTGCTAACATTTTTGTTCAGGACTTTTGCCTCTGTATACATACAATTAGGTGATTTACCTGAGATTTGTCTTCTGTCCCTAATGTAAATATCTATCACTATAAATTTTCCTCTTAGAAAATTTCTTGCTGCAAATCCACAAAAGTTGGTATGTTGTATTTCCTTTTTCATTTGTCTCAAGATACTTTTTGTATTCTCTTTCAATTTCTTCTTTGACCTACTGGTTGTTCATAATGTGTTGTTCAATTTCAATATACTGATTAATTTTCCAACTTTCTTCCAGGATTTGATTTCTAGTTTCATAACTTCGTATTTGGAAAAGAATGTTATGATCAATCTTCTTTAATTTGTCAAGACTGGTTTTATGACCAAATATATGATCTATCCTGGATAATGTTCCCTGTGTACTTGAGAAGAATGTATTTTCTGTTGCTGTTGAATGGAATAATCTATATGTGTCTGTTAGGCAAATTGGGACTTTAATGTTATTTAAGTCTCCTCTTTCCTTATTTATTTATTGTTTGAATCTATTGATTGTTAAAACTGGGATATTCAAATTCCCTACTATTATTTCATTGTGTCTATTTCCCCCTTCTTATTTGTTAATATATGCTTAATATATTTAGGTGTTCCAATGTTGATTCATATATATATATATATATATATATGTGTGTGTGTGTGTGTGTGTATATATATATATACTTATAATTGTTATATTCTGCTCTTAATTGACTCCATTGTTATTATTATATAATGACCTTTAAGTTTTCGACTTAAAGTGTATTTTGTCTAAGTATAGCTACACTTGCCCTGCTTTTGATTTCCATTTTCATGAGATATATTTTACCATCACTCCACATTAAACTGATGTGTGTCTTTAAAGCTGGAGTTAATCTCTTACATGCATATACAGTTGGTAATTGTTTTTAAAAAATCCATTCAGCCACTATGTCTTCTGTTTAAATGTAAATTAATTCTCCAAAGTAATTGTTGCTAGGTAAGTACTTAGTATTACCATTTTGTTAATTGTTAACTGACTGTGTTTAAAAAACTTTTTTCATTGTTCCTCTCACCCATTTTTTGCTATCCTTTGTTATCTGATGATTTTTAATAGTGATTGCTTTGATTCCTTTTTCTTTATTGTTGTGTATCTACTATAGGTTTTGCTTTATGGTTATCATAGATTTACATAAAAATTTATAACAGCCTTTTCTAAGCTGGTAACAACTTTAATTACATACAAAACCTTTACCATCCTCTCATCATTTTCTGTTTTTCATGTCACAATTTACATCTTTTTATATTACTATTAACAAATTATTATAGATGTATTTATTTTTAATAGTTTTTTATTTTAATCATTTACTAGGATTAAGTGATTTTTAAACTACCATTACAGTATTAAGAGTATTCAGTTTTGACTATATACTTAGCTCCACAAGTGAGTTTTACACCTAATGTTTTCATGTTTCTAATTAGTGTCTTTTCATTTCAATTTGAAGAATTTCCATTAGTATGTCTTATAAGACAGTTTTGGCGGTGATGAACTCTCTTAGCTTTTGTTTGTCTGGGAAAGTCTCCATTTTCAAAGACAGCTTTGCTGGGTAAAGTATTCTTGGTTGGGAGGGTTTCTTTTTTTTTTCACTCCCAGCACTTAAAATATATTATTCCATTCTCTCTTAGGCTTCAAGGCTTCTGCTGAGAATACACTTATAGTCTAATGAGTTCTATAGTTTCTATCATAGTTGATGAATTTTTCTCTTGGGTTTTCAAAATATCTTCTTGATTTTTGACAACTTTATTTTAATGTACGTCAGTGATGTTTTCTTTGTTTGAATCTGTTGGAAGACTTATAAGCTTCATCTACCTGGCTGATCATATTTCTCCCCAGAGATAATTTCTTTATATAAGCATTCTGTCCCGTTCTCTTCTCCTTTTGGAACACCTATATGCATATTTATATAGTTTGCCTTATCTTACAATTCTTTTTTCTTTTCATTACTTTCAAATGACTCGTCTGAATTTATAGATGCTTTTTTATGATTTATATCTCTGTTGAAATTATCATTTGGTTCATTTATGTCCCTGATTTGTTGTCTGTGTTCTCTTATAGCTCACTGAGCATCATTAAAACAATTACTTTGAATTCTTTCTGAAGCAATTCATAGATACCCATTTTGGGGGTCAATTACTAGAAAAATATTGCATTCCTATAATTTCCTTGATTTTTCATGTTCCTTGAAGTCTTAGGTTGCTGTATTTGCATTTGAAGAAACAGTCACCACCTCTGATCTTTATTTACTGGACTTTGGGAGAGAAATACCTTCACCAGTCAATCTTGCTAGGGGTCCTAAGGTCTTTTCAGAACTTTTCTGTGGATGTACCCACTCCATACTTTTTTTTCCCTCTTTGGGGTGAATTCCTAGAATGTATGCTTTCTTTCAATCATACAAAGCCAGATCAGGTGCAAAGACCTTCCCATTTGTTTTCCCTAGGATGGTACCCTGAAATGTTCAAATTTGTGAACATTCTCTTAATTCTGCAGATTCAGGCCAGCTTTCTGCACATGCTCACTAGCCATCAGCAAAGGCTTACATTTGTTATCCATGCAGAAATTGGCCGGAGGGTGGGGTTTGAGGCATGTGGAGCACTAGGGGTGCTCATGGCCCATTTGGGGAGGTCCACAAGCAAGGGAACCCCGGCAATATGTGGGTGGGTTTTCAGATGGTGTCCACAAAGCACTTAGCATGCTTTTGATGAGTTCTGCGACCTGGCTACTGCATTCTCAGCATCTGCCAATCCTTAAACCATGCAGATAACCTCATTATTATGTGTAGGACAAGAAGTGGGCCTCTTGTACAGCACCCCATACAGCTGAGGAACTGGGACATTTACCCACATGCTCTTGCTTTCCCTGTGGGAGAAATTATGGACCAAGGTGATATCTCTTGGTAAAGAGCTGTGCTGCTTTGGGAGAGAGGTGACATAAAGTAAAATTGATCTTCTTACTTTCTTCAATTCTTCAGTGCATCTATGTTCAAATTTTTTTTACTCCAAACATGTGCTAGAACTCCTCTGCTCTCATGCAGTGGTAGTCTTATTAATGGGTGAATGAAAACTGATGTTCTGTGGGGGATGATGGTAGAACATTTGCATTTTGACATCTTGCTGACATCACTTACAACTTAGTTTTAATTATCCATCAAAATCCCTGTCATAAAAAAGTTAGAAAAGAGTAAATAATGGAAATCTCCCCAACTTATTTTGTGAGGCAGGTAAATCAAACCAGAAAAAGGACATAAAAACAGTATTAGTTATTGAAGGAGAAGCACAGAATATGAAAAATGACATTACCCAACCTCAAGACTTATTATAATGGATGGGACATCTAAAAATAGATGTACATAAATATAGTCAACTGATTTTTGTCAAAGAAAAGGCAATATAAGAACAAAGACTTTATAACCAACAGTGCTGGAATAACTGAACATCCACATGCAAAAGAATGTATCTAGACACAGACATTATACCTTTCATTAACTCAAATAGATCATTGACTTAAATGTAAAACTATAAAACTCCTAGAAGATAATGGGAGAAAACTTAGATGATCTTGGGTACTGGCAATTTTTAGGTATAGTACCAAAGGCACAATTCATGAAAGAATTGATAAGACAGATTCTACTAAAGTTAAAAACTACTGCTCTGTAAAAGACAATGTCAAGAGAATGAGAAGACAAACCATAGACTGGAAGAAAATATTTTAAAAAATACATCTGTTAACAGACTGTTATTCAAAGTAGACAAGGAACTCTTAAGACTCAACAGTAAGAAAATGAACAACCAGATCAAAATCAAAGACCTTAACTGACACTTCACCCAAAAAGATACACAGATTTAAATATGCATATGAAAATATGTTCCACTTGTCCTTGGGGAAATGCAGATTAAAACAATGAGATATTAGAATGGCCAGAATCTGACAACCTCAAATGCTTGCAAATATGTGGAACAATAGAAACTCTTATTCATTGCTGGTGGAAATTCAAAATGGTACAACTGTTTTGGAAGACAATTTGGTGGTTTCTTACAAAACTAAACATATACTTGTCATATGATCCAGCAGTTATGCTCTTTGGTATTTACTCAAAGGAGCAGAAAACTTTTCCACACAAAAGCCTGCATATGAATGTTTATAGCAACTTTACTTCTAATAGCCAAAACTTGGAAGCAACCAAGATGTTCTTCAGTGAATGAATAAACTATACTCAAATGGAGTATTATTCAGTGCTTAAAACAACTGAATTGTGAAGCCATGAAAAATCATGGAGGAATCTTAAATGCAAAGTATTAAGTGAAAGAAGCTAATCTGAAAATGCTACACACTGTATGATTTCAACCACATGATATTTTGGAAAAGGCAAAACTATGGAGATAGTAGAACAGTAAGTGCCAGGGAGAAGGATGAATAGACAGAGCATAGAAGATTTTTAGGGCAATGTAAATAGTCTGGATGATATCATAATGGCAGATACATGTCATTATATATTTGTCCCTACCCATAGCAACCAATGTACAACCCTGCATAATGTAATTTATGGACTTTGAGTGTCCATGATGTTTCCATGTAGATTCATCAATTTTAACAAATGTACCATTCTGGTAGTTGCTAATGGGAGAGGCTATTCATGTGTAAGGATAGGGGGTTTATAGGCAATCACTGTACCTTTCTTTTACTTTCGCTGTGAAGTTTACTCTCAGAATCATCCACAGTAACAGTTTTAAGAGAGATATTTTCATTTCAGGAAAGGCATTTAATAAAATTAGATACCTCATCATTTAAAAACAACCATAGATAACAAGGCATAGAAGATTGTATTTGTAATGGATAAGGTGTGTTTTACAACAAAGATATTTGGAACCATTTTCTTTAGATATGAAGAATAAGATATGAATGCATGTTTTTAATGATTTAATTCATCATTGGACTAGGTTGTAAAGAAAAATGTTACAGCTGAAAAATATAAGCAAAACAACCATTATTTGATTCCATAAGGAAGAGTCAAAAATGTCTATACAGAAAATGATATAACCATTTGAAATTTCTACTGGTTTTAAATATCTAACTATACTTAACAAGATAAGACCAAGAATAGATACCATTTATATAATACCCACAAAAACAGACACAATAAAAACCCAAGAAAATAGTAAAATACGGGCTAATCATTAACTTTAAATGGACACAAAATTCCATCCTTATTTTAATTAATAAAGTTAATGCAATTTCTATTAAATTCCAATAGGAATTTTCATTGAACTTGATGAAATTATTGAATGATATTTATTCAGAAAATAAAATGGCATGAAATGTGAAGATAATTCTATACTCTTTATGCCTGGTATCTCTTATAATTTCTAAGGGTTTCCCCATTTCACTACATTGTAAAAATGTACTCAAATCTATTAGCATGCAGTTGCTTATTATATTCTCTCAGTTTCTTTTTTTTTGAGAGGGCATCTCTCATATTTTTTGATCAAATGGTTGTTAACAACAATAAAATTCTGTATAGGGGACTCAATGCACAATCATTAATCAACCCCAGGCCTAGTTCTCAACAGTCTCCAATCTTCTGAAGCATAACGAACAAGTTCTTACATGGTGAACAAGTTCTTTCATGGTGAACAAGTTCTTACATTGTGAACAGTACAAGGGCAGTCATATCACAGAAACTTTCGGTTTTGATCACACATCATGAACTATAAACAATCAAGTCAGATATGATCTTTTTAAGACCAGTAGGATATGCAGTGATGTACCTTCCTTCATTCCTAATACTGGTCATTTGGGGTTTCTCTTTCCATTTTCCTGATCAGATAATCTAGTGGCTTATTTTCTTGATTTTTGAAAGAAGCTATTTTTGTTTCAGTTAATTTTTTCTATTTTTAAGTTTCTCTTTCATTGGTTCCTGCTCTTATCTTTATTTCTTCTTCCCTCTGGTTACTTTGGGTCAGCTTTCTCTTCTTTTTCTATTTCGAAAGGTAGAAACCTGAAATTTGATTTTGCGTATTTCTTCTAATATAACCACTGGTTTGTCAACATCCCACAAATTTTTATAGTGTAGCTTCTCATTATTATTTAAGCTGTTTCCTAATTTCTCTGTGATTTCTTCTGTGATTCATGGATTGCTTGTTTAATTAACAACTATTCATGGTTGTTGTTTTCTTTATCACATCAACATTTTCATACTTACTGTCATCATGGTATATTTGTTGAGGCTGCCACAACAAATTTTTGCGGTTTAAGTCACCTGTCTGCAGTATTTTATTTTCTTGCAGTTCTGAGGCTAGAAGTCCAAGGCCAAAGTGGTTGCAGAGTTGGTTTCCTCTAAGACTTCTCTCCTTGTCTTGGAGATGGCTGTCCTCTTGCTCACTCCTTACTTGTTCTTTATCCATACATTTCCCTTATAAGAAACCATCTTATAAGGACACCAGTCACCCCTAGGTGGGGCTTAAAACAACATCATTTTAACTTGATCATCTCTTTAAAGACATCATCTCCAAATGGAGTTACATTTCAAGGTATTGGAGGTTAGAACTTCAACATATGAATTTGGGGGGATATAAAATTTAGTCAATAACACATTGTATACTTTTTCCATACATCTATTTTGAATCTAACTATGCTATCTATTTTAAGTGCATCTCCTACAAACAGCAAATACTTTGTCTTGTTTGTTGTTTTTAATCCATTTTACTTTTAACTTTATTTGAAGTGCTTGCACTATTTTCAATTAATGGAACCATCAATATGGTTGGTCTTTATTATAATTTTCCACTTATCTCCACTAATACTTGATCCTCTATTTTACCATTTCTGCTCTATTTTGGATTATTTTTAGAATTCCAGTTTTAATTTTCTATTTTATTTGCTATATATGATTTTAATTTTTTTGTTTAGTAATTGTCCTTGGGAATACAATATACATTTTTTAATTTTCAGAATTTATTTATAATTCATATTGTACTGTTTCACATAAATTATAGAAATCTTGGAAAAGTACAGAGTATAGGTACATATCCTCCCATTCTTTATGTGCAGTTGATGTTAGCGCTACAATATTTAACTTTTAAAGGTATAGTTTACAAATTAACAGGTAAAAGACAAAAAATAATCTTTAACCAGATTTACTATTTTGGAGGTTCTTTGTTTTTGGATAATCTATTTGCATAATTTCCCTTATGCCTGGAGAATTTGTCAACACTTCTGTAGGTCTGAATATAAGGAATTCTCCTAGCTTTTTTTCACCTGAAAATGCCTTTATTACACTTCCATTTTTGAAGGATATTTTTGCTGAATATCATGTTCTAGTTTGTAGGTTTTTGTTTTCTGTCAGCATTGTAAGTAAGGATGATCCCTTTTTTTCTGGTTTCTATAGTTTCTGATAAGAAGTCTAGATAGTAATTTGATCACTGTTTTCTTCTCTGTAATCTGTCACTTTTGGCTTGCAGCTTTCAAGATTAGCTCATGTTTACCTTTCAATAATTTGATGATTTCTTTATTTCTATTCTACTTAAGTATCTTATATCTATAAATTCCTATTTTTAATCAAACATAGATTTTTTTTTCAAATATTATTTCTCCAAATATTTTCTGCCCCATTGTTTCTCTCATCTATAGCTAGGATTCAATTACATGTATGTTAGACCATGTGAGCTATGTAACAGGTTCCTGAGTCTCTGTTCACTTTTTCAAAATATTATTTTCCTTCCTTTCTTTTCCTTGAACTACTTCGATTGATCAGTGTTCCAGGTCACCAAATTTTCCTTCTAAAATCAGTAAAGTGCAGTTTTTTCATTTTAGTGAATTTATATTCTGGTTCTAAGATTCCATTTGGATTCTTACTTGTTTGCAGTTCTCTACTGAAATTCCCTGTATTTTCACTCATTGTGAGTATATTTTACCTTCTTTATTTAAGTAGTCATAAAAGCTACTTAAAATCCTCTTTTGGATGTCCATCATCCAACTGATACCAGATACTATTTATTAATTGAGAATGTGTTCTATCACAATATCAATTATTATATAAATTTGGATCCATTAAGTTGTGGATAGTTGGATTCTGTTTCTTGTTTGTCTAATGAACATTGTGATGATTTAGTTTTACCTTGGGTGGACTTGAATTGCAAAACTGCTTCATAGATGTTATTCTATTCTCATAAAAGATCTTTGGTTCTGTTTAGCTTCTGCATGGTTCAGAGGTGAATCAGAGATGTGGATAGACATAACTTGGGATTGTCCTCTCTGCATTATTCTCTCTCCTGAAATTCAACTATTCTCTTCAGCAATCATAGTTTCCCCTGATCAGTTCTCTGGTTGCCCAAGCTGGAAAGATAACATTTGCCCACCACTACTGACACATTTTTCAGTAATACCACACCATGACAGTTAGCTTAAGCTAAAAGCTGCCAAGATGAGGACTTCCTTGTCCTAATTCCCCCAAGAGTCTTCACTTCCCATTCACTCTCTGGTACCTTCAGATAATGATTTATATTATATTCCATGTTTATAGTTACTGGGTTGAATAGTTACTTTTAAATCTGGGTCCATAATACTGAAGAGTAAGTTTATCATCTAATTTTTTCTTACTTTTCTTTTTACCCCTTTATTCTAAGCTCTTAGTTTCTATTTTTCTCATTTCTGCCTTATCCTTTTTAAATTATGTTAGAAAAATTTGTTGCTTACAATCTTTGAATGTGTTAACATAAAATCATTCACTGAATTACACAACACATATTCCTGATTATTGATGTCTATAGCACATATTATTGAGATTTGCTTTTTTTGTTATCCTCTTTTTTACTTGTATTCATTTTCTCCTAGTAGAAGTTTATTTGGTAGGAATTATTTCCTCATACTCAGACTTTATTATGGTTTAACTAACTCTACAAATTTAGTATGAAAAGTATTTCCCATGAGCTCTTCAGTGTCAGATATATTTTGAACTCTTAATTAGAAATACCTATTTCTGAATCTATACAATATTTCAGTCCCTACTTAGTACTGTAACTAAGTTCCCACTTCCAGAGTGTCTGTTTCATAGAGGTTTATTTTCTGTACAGTTGTAGGTATTTTTTTAACCTTAAAACTGAGACGGGAGTTCAAAGCATGACTACATAGAGCCTCTTTGCAATCTACTTCTATCAGAGCATACAGGGTGACCATGTGGCAGTTTACTGAATTATTTTCTTCCAATGTTTTTCAGGCCTCTCTGTCTCAGGAATACCTTGACATCCTGGTCACTTGGTCCCTTAATAGAGCTGACCTGGACTAGAGGGTCTATTCATTCAGACCCACCACCATCTATGAAGATCATTTCCATTAGCTCTACTCTGTCAAATGTCCTCAGCTGAAATGAGGTAACACAAAGCCCAGACATATTACTAATACTAGTATACTACATATTATTAATATACTATATTAGTATAGTAGTAAATGCTATATTCCATATAAGCATAATTATTACCTAGAGCAAATTTAATTAAAGCAAAGACAGACATTTTAAGAAAGGTTAATAATAAATTTTATTTATCTTATCTGTTATTCAAAATATCTCTTCCTACTATGTAATGGAAATAGATACAGAGGAGTGAGACATTGTATCACTAATTCTACCTGAAAGGTGACACCCACGCCTTACTTAGCATGTACATTAACACCTGCATTGGCAAAAATGTGAAAAATATTTCCTTAGCAAAGAAACATATTTGCAGGAGTCTTACTTTCCTAAATATTATTTTATTTGAAGACACTTGTTTTGGTGTCAAACACTACCTAAATTAAAATGTTTATTTCAATCAATATGACAAAACAAATGTTTGTTTTTGGCCCAGTCTAAATGCACAAATGTTCATGCAAATGTTCCATAGGCCAGCTGCTACCAACACTCCTTTGTAAACTTTCTTCCCCAGAAATTTTGTCTCCACTAGTTGCTTATTTGGAGACATTTGTAAAATGTTTATCTGACATGAAGAATATTATGTAGTTGAAATAATGTTTCTGGCTTTATGACCCAGATGATCAAATGGTATTTGTGGAGTCAATGGCAGATGAGAATGGTCTAATGGAACTTGTTTAAAGACCTATAGAAGAATTACACCCTTATTGTTTCAAAATAAATTATCCTCTCTGGAAAATATCCCATGTTAAGAAACCACTCCTGATTTGACTTAAAAGTAATCTATATTGATATACAGTTGACCCTTGAACAACACAGAGGTTATCTATGTAACTTTGACTCCCCAAAAACTTAGCCTATTGTTGATCAGAAGCTTTACCAATAACAGTCTATTAACACATATTTTGTAATATATATTATTATACTGTCTTTACCAGTATTGTGAGTTTACAAGATGAATTGTCTATCAACACCTACTTCAGAATTGTCTTATACTCTTATACAAAATGCTGTAGATGTTATATGTATTACTAATATTAAAGTTGAAAACACAGTGAAGAAGATATTCATATTTACTTATAGATATAATGATTCATGTATTGATAGTGAAGTGGCAGCAATATGATTGATACAATTGCTTCATAGTAGCCCAGCCTATACACTAATGAGTGAATCATCACAAAATTTTTACAGAATGGAGTACAGTATTCATACTATGGTAAACATTGCTGGGGTTTTAAAAAAAATTCACTTATGTATGATGATAGGCTGATACAGTTTGTTCAGTTGCAAGAGAGAGAGGCATACTGTATGGTGATGTAATGGTTTGGAAGCAAAATTGGAAAACAGTAAGAAAACTAATATATTATTAATTTCATATTAAATGTCACTCACCCAGTACCTGGATAGGCTATCCACTTTCGTACAAGTAGGGCACATGACATTCTATGCAATGAATACCAAGGTGGTGATGCCAAAAATATATATCACACAGATTTTCACATGAAGATGCATATTTATAATATCATATGGCATTTTAATCAGATACTGAATAGCAACAGGAGGTAGCTACAAAATGATGTATCTTTTATAGTTCTCTCAACTGCAAATGGTACCATGTATGGTCAGTAAGTGTGTTCATAAGTTTTGATAAAGTTTAACTTTTTATAATAGATCTATGTATATTTAAGGTAGTAAATGATAAAAGACTAGTATCTACATATATTTCATGCAGACTTGATATATCTAATTTTCTTTTTTTTTTTTTTTGATATTTTGGACTACAAGTTTCTTCTGCAGGTTTTTGCAAATCTCCAAAGTTTTCCAGAATATTTATTGAAAAAAAATCTGCATATGAGTGGATCCTCACAGTTTGAACCTGTGCTATTCAGGGTCAACTGTATTATGTACAATTTCACAACCTCCAAGGAGAATATATTGCACAAAAAAAAATATTTATTAAGTTCACTGCCTTTGAATTCTGATCTTGGCTTGAGACAACTGAAACTATAAAATTGTGAGGGGGAGTCTGGAGATAGTAGTATAGGAAGACCCTGAAGTTGCCTTCTCTCATGGACATACTAAATCTATAACTGCATATAGAGAATTCCTCCTAAAGAAAAACTGAGAGATAAGTGAACAGTTCCTGCACAAAAGAGGATAGAGAAAGGTAGGAGAGACATGGTAATGATGGGAACTGCATCCATGACACTACAAAAAATACCAAAGAGATGGACATCACTGAGGGACTTGTGTGCTGTGGCACAGAAAAAAATAAACACAGTAAAGGGCACCTAGTATATAATGGAAGGAAACCCATTTACTAACCATAGAGTGTCCACCAAATGGTGGGGTAACTGCTAGAACTCTTGCTGGGGTCAGAGGTGCTGGTGAGTGCCAGTGTTTTCACCCCCTTCATTTTGATTGATAGCATAGGTAGGACCAGAATCTGGGTGAGCTAATGGGTCTCCCAACTCACTGAGCCCCCAGTTAATGCCTGCTTCAGCTCCAGCCAGTCATCAGGCACATGCTGTCTTTACAGGGGGCATTCCTACACAAGGCCACTCATTCAAGACTGAGAGAGGTAGTTGTTTCATGTAATTCAGAAAAGCAAAATGAAGAAATAGGACAAACAACCTACCTGGTAAATAGTTCAAAATAATGGTTATAAAGCACTTGAGAGAACACTGAATAAAAACAAAAGAATGTATAGAAAAGAACCAATTAGAGTTTAAGAATACAGTAACTGAAATGAAAAATAAACTACACAGAATCAACACTAGATTATTTCAGTGACCTGGAATAAAGGGTAATGGATGGCACCCAAGCTAATCAGCAAAAAGAAACAATTTGAGACAACATAAATAACACTAATTTTTCACATTGTAGCAAATATAAGTAGGCAAAAGGGAGAAATGGATAATAATACATTAAGTACGGGACTTTAACACCCCATTTACATCAACATATAGATCATCCAGACAGAAAATCAATAAGGAAACAGTGGCTTTGAATGACATATTAGACCAGATGGACTTAACAGATACATACATAATCCAAAACAGAGTACATATTCTTTTCAAGTGCACACAGTACATTCCCCAGGATGGATTACATGTTAGGGCACAAAACAAGTGTCAATAAATTTTAAAATATTGAAATGATATCAAGCATCTTTTCCAACCACATAGTATGAAACTAGAATCAATTGCTAGAAGAAACTAAAAACAAACATAAGTCTCTGTTACCTAAGCAACCAGTGGGTCAATGAAGAAATAAAATTGAAAATAAAAAAATATCTGGAAACAGAATGTTTCCAAATCATTACAATGCAGAAAAAGCAGTTATCAGAGGAAAGTGACTCAGACCATCCTCAAGGAAATAAGAAAAAATCTCAAACTCAAAATAAATGAAGAAAATAAAGGGACTGCTTTAAGCAAAAAAGGCCATTAAGAGACTATAAAAGCAGTATAAAGATCAATGAGACTAAGAGATGGTTCACTGAAAAGATAAACCTATAGCTAAACTCATCAAGAAACAAAGAAGACTTGAGAAATGAAAGAAAAGTTACAACTGACACCACCAATATACAAATGTTTATAAGAAATATGAAAAATTATATGCCAATAAAGTAGACAACCTAGAATAAGTGGATATATACCTATAAACATAAAATCTTCCAAAACTAAATCAGAAGAAATAGAAAACATGAACAGATTGCTTACTAGTAACAAAATTGAACTGGTAATTAACAAATACTCAACAAACAAAAGTCCAGGACCAGATGGTTACACAGGAGCATTTTATCATTTAAAGAAGAGTTAATACCTATCATTCTCAAAAAACAGAAAAGGAAGGAATACTTCCAAATTCTTTATATGTGGACAACATTATCTAGATATTAAAACTAGACCAAAGACACTACAAAAAATTACAGGCCATTATAAATGATGTGTATAGGTTTAAAATCATCAATAAAATGTTAGCCAACTAAGTTCAGCAATATGTTAAAAGGATTATATACTAGAATTTATTCTAGGGATACATGAGTGGTTCAATATCCACAATTCAATTAAAGCGACACATCATATTAATGAAATGAATAAAAATTATGATTGTCACAATAGCAGAGAAAGCATTTGATAAAATTCAACATGTTTATTATGTTGATATACATTCCTTCTATACACACTTTGTTAAGAGTTTTTATAAAGGCAAAAATGACCAGCCCACAGCTAACATCATACTAATGTGAGAAGCTGAAAGCTTTTGCTCTATGATCAGGAATAAGACAAGCATGCCCACTCTTGCTGCTTTTATTCAATGTAGTATTGGTAATCCTAGTCATTGCAATCAAACAAGAAAAAGAAATAAAAAGCATCCAAATCAGACAAAAAGTAGTAAAATTGTCAGTGTTTGCAGATGACTTGATATTATATAGAGAAAACCCCAAAGAGTCCACCTGAACTTGTTAATAAATTCAGTAAAGGAAGTTATAAAATTGATACATAAAAATCTGTGTGCTTCAATATCCTAATAATGAATATCAAAAAGAGAATTTAAGAAAGCATTCCCATTTGAAAATGCATCAAAAAGAATAAAATACCTAGGAATAAATTAAACCAAGGTGGTAAAAGATCTTTACACTGATAACTATGACATTGATGAAAGAAACTGAAGAAGATAAAGATATAAATAAATGGAAAGATAGCCCATGCTCATGGATTAGATGAATATTGTTTAAATGTCCCTACAACACAAAGCAGTCTATAGATTCAGTGTAATCCCTACCAAAATGCCAATGGAATCTTCTGAAGAAATAGAACAACAAAAAAAAAAGACATAAAATTTTTGTATAGAACCACTAAAGAACCCAAATAGTTAATCTTGAGAGAGAAAAATGAAGCTGGAGGTATCATGCTTTCTGGTTTCCAACTTTATTACAAAACTATAGTAATCAGATTTGTATGGTATTGGCATTAGAACTGTCACATAGGTCTTTGGAACAAAAATAGCCCAGAAATAAAGCCACTCATATATTACCAATTAATTTATGACAAAGAAGCCAAATATATTTAATGGGGAAAGTACAGTCTCTTTAATAAACAGTGTTAGGGAAATTAGGCAACCACATGCAAAAGACTGTAATTGGACTGCTATATTACACCATACACAAAAATTAACTCAAAAATGATTAAAGACTTGAATGTAAGGCCTGAAGCCATAAATCCACTGGAGTAAAACATAGGCTGTAGGCTCCTTGACATTGATCTTTGCAATTATTTTTTTTTAATTTGACATCAAAAGCAAATACAACAAAAGTAAAAATAAACAGGTGGGACCACATTAAACTAAAGGCTTTTGCACAAAGGAAACCGTTAACAAAATGAAAAGACAACCTGACAAATGGGAGAAAATATTTGCAAACCATGTATTTCATAAGGGGTTAATATCTAAAATATATAAAGAACTCACAACTCAATAACAAAAACAAACAATCCAATTAATGTCTATTTAGATCTTATGCCCACTTTTTTGTTTCAATAATAACATAAAGATGGCCAGTAGGTATATGAAAAGGTGCTTAACATCATTAATCATCAGGGAAATTCAGATCAAAAACCACAATGGGATATCATCCCATACCTGTTGGATATGATCAAAAAGAAAAGAAATAAGAAGTGCTGGTGAGGATGTGGAGGAAAATAGAACCCTTGTGCCCTATTGGTGGGAATGTAAACTGGTGCAGCCACTATATAAAACAGTATGTAGGTTCCTCAAAAAATTAGAACTACCATATGATCCAGCAATTCCACTTCTGGGCATTATCTAAAGAAAATGAAAATAATTAAAAAAATATATATATATATATATATATACACACCTCCATCTTCATTGCAGTATTATTTACAATACCCAAGATATGGGTAAGCAACCTAAGTTTCCATCAAAGAATAAATGGATAAAGAAAATGTGATACACACACATGGAGTATTATTCAGAAAAGGAAAAAGGAAATCTTAACAGTTGGTAAAGCATGTTTGGGCTTTGAGGCCATTATGGTAAGTGACGTAAGTCAGACAGAGAAAGACAAATACACAAACTTACCTTTATGTGGAAACTAATAAACAAGAACTAAACTGAGTTCATGGATAAAGAGAACTGATTGGCTATTGCCAGAGGCAGGTATGAAATGGTAGATGAAGGGGTTTAAAAGGTACAAAATTCCAGCTAAAAATAAGTCATGGGAATGTAATGTACTGCATGGTCACTATAGTTAACACCACTGTATTGCATATTTAATAGAAGAATAGATCTTTAAAATTATCACAAAATTTTCTTTTATCTACATACATAAAATCCATATGGTGATGGATTTTAACTAGAGTTATTGTGGTGATCATTTCATAATACATACAAACATGGAATCACTGTGTTGTACACCTGAAACTAAGGTAATGTTATATGAATTATATTTCAATAAAAACATGAATTAAGATGCAATCCCTATCAAATTACCAACAACATCCTTCAATGAACTGGAACAAATAGTTGAAAAATTCATATGGAAACATCAAAGACCCCAAATAGCCAAAGCAATCCTGAGAAGGAAGAATAAAGTGGAAGGGGATCTCGCTCCCCAACTTCAAGCTCTACTACAAAGCCACAGTAATCAAGACAATTTGGTACTGGCACAAAAACAGAGCTACAGACCAGTGGAACAGAATAGAGACTCCAGACATTAAACCAAACATATATGGTCAACTAATATTTTATAAAGGGGCCATGGACATACAATGGGGAAATGAAAGTCTCTTCAACAGATGGTGCTGGCAAAACTGGACAGCTACATGTAAGGGAATGAAACTGGATCACTAACCCCATACACAAAAGTAAATTCGAAATGGATCAAAGACCTGAATGTAAGTCATGAAACCATAAAACTTTTAGAATAAAACAGGCAAAAATCTCTTGGACATAAACATGAGCAACTTCTTCATGAACAAATCTCCACGGGCAAGGGAAACAAAAGCAAAAATGAACAAGTGGGACTATATCAAGCTGAAAAGCTTCTGTTCAGCAAAGGACACCATCAATAGAACAAAAAGGTACCCTACAGTATGGGAGAATATATTCATAAATGACAGATCCGATAAAGGGTTGACATCCAAAATATATAAAGAGCTCATGCACCTCAACAAACAAAAAACAAACAATCCCATTAAAAAATGGGCAGAGGAGCTGAACAGACAGTTCTCCAAAGAAGAAATTTAGATGGCCAACAGACAAGTGAAAAGATGCTCCACATCGCTAGTCATCAAAGAAATGCAAATTAAAATCACAATTAGATATCACCTCACACCAGTAAGGATCACCACCATCCAAAAGACAAACAACAAATGTTGGCGAGGTTGTGGAGAAAGGGGAACCCTCCTACACTGCTGGTGGGAATGTAAATTAGTTCAACCATTGTGGAAAGCAGTATGGAGGTTCCTCATAAAGTTCAAAATAGACATACCATTTGACCCAGGAATTCCACTTCTAGGAATTTACCCTAAGAATGCAAGAGCCCAGTTTGAAAAAGACAGATGTACCCCTATGTTTATTGCAGCACTATTTACAATAGCCAAAAAATGGAAGCAACTTAAGTGTCCACCAGTAGATGAATGGATAAAGAAGATGTGGTACATATACACCATGGAATACTATTCAGCCATAAGAAGAAAACAAATCCTACCATTTGCAACAACATGGATGGAGCTTGAGGGTATTATGCTCAGTGAAATAAGCCAGGCGGAGAAAGACAAGTATCAAATGATCTCACTCATATGTGGAGTATAAGAACAAAGAAAAACTGAAGGAACAAACAGCAGCAGAATCACAGAACCCAAGAATGGAGTAACAGTTACCAAAGGGAAAGGGACTGGGGAGGATGGGTGGAAGGGAGGGATAAGGGTGGGGAAAAAGAAAGGGGGCATTATGATTAGCATGTATAATGTACGGTGGGGCATGAGGAGGGCTGTGCAACAGAGTGAAGACAAGTAGTGATTCTACAGCATCTTACTACGCTGATGGACAGTGACTGTAATGGGGTGTGTCTGGGGGACTTGGTGAAGGGAGGAGCCTAGTAAACATAATGTTCTTCATGTAATTGTAGATTAATGATAACAATAAAAACGGGAATTAGGTGTCCGTATACTGCTTTTTAAGGGATTAAAATGTGCCTTTCTCATCATTTGCATGACTAGTAAGAAAGATACATTTAAACTTCATTGAATGAACAGTTTACAGTCCAAGTTCTGGGTTTGAATTTGAATTTGTTACAGTTTATACCTGGGCAAAGAAACCTTAGTTTCATCATCTACTAATGGGGATAATAATAATTATCTCACAGATATTTTAAAGGGATATCTAGATAGCAAGAGTAAAGTTTCTATAGCTTTTTCTTTCATTCAGTAGATCCTTGATGAGTGTTATTTTTCTTCTCTAACTATATGAAGGATTCTTTTGTATCTACCACAGTTTATTTTTGTTTTAAAATTAGAAGTTATATTTAGGCATTGGAAGGTTTGGTAGACTCCTATACCAGTGGTCTGAATGAATCTTACATGGTCTTTCTTGTAACCATCACCAGTATCACCCCTCTGTGCTTTGGAATTATTTCTTCATGTAGCAAATTCCTTGCATTAACTCTCATTGGGGTTACCCACTAATGACTGTTTGGCAGTTGCAAGTAAGTTGAAATTTCAAATCCCCAACCACTAGGGGAAAAAATGCAGGGTGTGCCCAATTTCCTAACCTTCTAATACATTGTGACTCACATTTGAAACATGTTCAAAAGACTGTTATATATGCTATTTTTCTTGAACCATTTTACATTACTCTTTTTGCAAGGGAACAATTTCAGTCAATTGAATTTACAAGCAACTCTAGCTCAAACTTCCCTGTGACTGTCATAAGTAAGAAATGTTTAAAAAAAATGGATAGTTGTGAGGATTGGATCTTCTGATGGGAGCTGTCTATTACCTGTCTGACATTTGTGCAGACTTGATTAACTACCTCAGTTCGCCTGAGATAACTATGCAGAAAGCCCTGAGCTGTTTTTTTCACTTACTAAATGAATTTAAGTTACTCCCTGGTTGTGTTCTAATTACACATGGCATTTCTGAGTTTATTGCACATGA
The DNA here is from genome assembly GCF_030020395.1 of Manis pentadactyla. Taxonomy (NCBI): domain Eukaryota; kingdom Metazoa; phylum Chordata; class Mammalia; order Pholidota; family Manidae; genus Manis; species Manis pentadactyla. The sequence goes on from NC_080021.1 coordinate 50,842,871, forward strand.
CAACCAACTATGATTCAAAAGTGTCTTGAAAGTGGCAATATCATTGACATTGAATTTAAAAGTAGCCTTTAATACAATTTTTAGTGTCCTTGGAATTAGATAAAACTTTTATTTTCACACAGAGTGAAGTAGACTGCTTCAGTGGATTATTTATTCTTTTTTTCCATAATCCCTAAAGTATTGGCCCCATAATTTTCATAAATGAGAAGTTCTAAAATAATTTTTATAGTTAGGTGTTTATAGTTAAGGTTTTTTACCTTAATTTAACCTCTGTGATGAGGTTATAAAACTCATCCTACATAAATAGTTGTATGCCAAATTACTTATAACAAGGCTATCCTTCAGAAAAGCAGACAGATAATATCAGAATATTAGAAAGCTACATTTATGCCAATAATGCATGGATTTAATAAATTACTAGTATCTATTTAATAGAGTATTAGAGCAGACAAAAATATATTGCTATGAAATGCTCTCCAAGTACATTAAGTACAAAAAATAGAGTAAAAGAATGTGTGTACATGCACTAGTAGAGGGATATTTTATATATATGTATGTAGTAATATACATACTTTTTTCTTTTACCCTATACTAGTGCACTTAGACACATTCTTTGTACTGTGTTTTTGACTCAGTTCATTATTATATGCTTATAAATGCAGTAACTCTTTGGAGAGATACATAAAGGCCTTACTTATAATTAGTTTGAATCTTTGAAGAACTGAGTGACTTTGGAACAGAGGTCAAGGCAGTCTGGTTGCTACAGGAAAGCTTGCATAGTTCACTACCTTTACTTAATAATTTATTAATTCAGGGTGACTACTGAGATATATTTGGGATGTTAAAAATCCTTCCTCAAGCTTTCCCATAATGCTACTGTAGCTCTGGGGCAAGGGTGTTCCTGGCTTGGGGCGAGTCACCTATGAAACTGGTGAAGCCAAAGTAAGTCCAGGGAAAGGGCTAGGTTGGCAGAAAGGCTTTTATTCCTTGTAGTCGCTAGCCAGGCCCAGCCCTGGCTGACTCCTCTGGCTGAGGCTTGCACTCTGCTTCCCCCACCTACCCCTTCTGGCAAGAACTCCATGGGCAGATCCCTGGTGACTGGCAAACTGCCTGACCAATTACATACCAGGAACAAAGAGAAGAAGAGAATAGTTATTTTCCCTCCACTCCTTGCCCCAGGTTGACAGGAGGCTCTGCAGTGTTAAACACCTATTGATATGTAAATGGACTAAGGACAGGTGGGAGATTCTGGAAATTCTGCCATTTACCCCACAGCTATAAATTTTGCAGAGGTATTTTTATTTTACTCCCCTCCCTAACATTCACTGATAACCAAAAAAAAACAAAAATAGGGAAGAAAAAGTCCTCAGCAGCAAATCACAATCAATAAACAATATCTGCCAATTAAAATGACATTTGTATTAAAAACAAGAAGTTTTATATAGAATGGATACATACCTTCTTAGCCTCAGAAAAGCTGCAAATTTTTCTAAACATAGTTTTGAAAGATACATCAAATATACCTTCCATCCAAATGCAGTAGTACACTATGGAAGAAGCCAGGCAGGGACTACCTTCCATAGCCTCAATTCAATACAGCAAAGAAGTGAAGGAAAGCTGAAAGAGGAAAACAATGTATAAAAAGTTTTATGAGTGCTGACCAGAGACAGTTGAGCAAGTAAGATAACAAACGATTAAATACATGCAGGATATAAAAAGGCTTTACCATGAGTCACACCAACCTTTTATTGCCTCAATAGAGGTGATTCTGGAAAATAAATAATATAATCAATTTGGGAGTGTTGTCAGAGAGAAGAGCTGTAAACAACAGCTTACAACTTATGCCTCTCCCTATGTCCTCTTAATTCTTCTGCAAAGTAGTATCTTGGATAGATCTGCCCCATTTAAATGGAAATAGTAACCTGAAAGGAATCAGCATTTCACCAACACATAAATATGTTTTTAACTGAAATATAAACATCAGTAACAGAACTCTGAAATTTTCAAATATATGGTTCTCTATACTCTCAAAGAAATTAATGATTACAGGACATCTTTGTGGTAAATTTTTTTTCAAAGACAGAGTCCAAGATATTAAAAAAGAAATGATAGGCAAAATAATTAGATGTGATCTGACAGAGAAAATAACTAGAAAGAAACAAAGACAGATAAAGGGAGTAGAAGAAATATTTGAAGAAGTAATAACTGGGAATTTTTCTAAATTAATACCAAACCACCATCTACAAAGATCAGACAGCACAAAACAAGACAAATACCAAAAAATCTACACCTAGACATATCAACTCAAACTGCAGAAAACCAAAGACAAAGAGAAATTCTTGGAATAAGAGGAGAAATAATCACTTCAGGAATAGAGGAAAATAAGAAATTTAGTGAATTTCTCATCATAAATTATGCAAGCAGAAAGAATGCAATAAAATGGTTAAAATGGTGAAAGAAAACCAATCTGGAATTCTATATCTGGTGCAATTATCTTTAAAAAATGAAGGAAAAATAAATACTCTCCTCAACAAAAACTGAAGGAACTCATTGTCAATAAATTCCTAACTTGAAAAAAATATTAAAAGCAGTTCTTCAGGGTGAAGGAAAATAATACATGTCAGAAACTTAGATCTATAGAAAGAAAGAAGCATATCAAAAAAATGAATAAATTAATGTAAAGTAATTTTCCTAATTGATCTATTAGATCACTGTTCAATTAATAATAATAATGCTGTATTGTGTGATTAAAGTATATATATAAGTAAAAGGAATGGAAGCAGTATTATAAGAGATTGGAGGGAGAAACTGGGATTTCTCTATTATGAACTACTTGTACTATTTGTGAGGCACCATGGGTGTTATTTGAGAGTGGATTTAGATTAGTCTTAGATTTCACAATATACATTTACAACTAAAGTTTTTAAAAGAAGTACAGTTCTTTGAATGGAAAGGAGAGAAAATTGATAAATATAAAGTGCTCCATTAAAACCAATGTAGGAAGGGAGAGGATTAAAGATGGCAGCGTGAGAGGTGAGACAGAGGCTTCCTCCTAAAACAGCATATAATACAAAAATATAATTAATATAACTAATCTTGAAAGAGCAACAGGAAAGAGGGCTGCACCAAATTGCAAACACCTGGAGAGAAGAATATTCCTCAGGGAACAGGGTAACGTACCAAAGCCATGGCCCTGCAGGACCCAAGCCCTTCCTGTACCCTAGCTCACTGGTGGAAGGAAGAGAAATGGAGCAGGGAGGGAGGGGAGGCCTGGGACTGCTGAATACCTAACTCCAGAGAACTGCTCTGGGAGCACAAACCTACATTCCATGGTGCTTTCATGGTACTCTAATGATTAGGGGGTAGGAAAGCTAACACAGGCAGACTATCTGGAGAGACTGAGATTCCAGCCGCTTGTGGAAAACAGGGATCTGTATCTGGCTGCTCTGGGACAAAAGAAAGGCAGGCAGTCTGAGAGGCTTCGTAACAGCAAAAGGGTTGCTAATGGGGCAAGGATTGCACAGAGTTTACTGCTCAGGAGGAAGGATAAGTAAACAAAATTGTCCAGGTGCACTTGGTCCAGCAGGTGGGAACTTTCTCGATCTTAAGGTGCTCCAGCTCCCTGGCTGGCTACACAGCTCAAAGGAACCCCTCCGTGGTACACAGCTTACTGTGTGTTTCTCCCAGTCAGCCCCACCTGACTCGCAAACCAGCAAACCCTACCATGGCAATAGGCCAGCCAGAGGGAAGCCCCGTCTACAGCAACTACAAATGCAAAGCATAGAGGCTTTTACCTGTGTGCTTGGCCCAATGGTTCCGGCAGTGGAGACAAGCATAGGGGCCGAAAAGCAGGAAACAGCTCTTTCCTCCTCCCAGGCACCAATACCACTCTCCTGTGAACCCTGACATTGCTTCAGGAACTGAACAGCTCCATAGAGTAGAGCTTATGGGCACTAGAGGGTGCCATACACAAACATGAAATGCCAAAGGAACCTGGTTCAAAGTAAAATTATGAATACAACACCTGAGAAAGATTCAAATGAAATTGACCTCATGAATCTTCCTGAAAGGGAGTTCAAAATAAACATTAACATGCTCATGGAGGTACAGAAAAATATTCAAGAACTCAGGAATGAATTCAGGTCATAGATCCAATCATTGAAGAGCACAATGGAGGATATTAAAAGCAGATTAGATATGGTGGAGGAGATAATACATGAAATAGAAATTAGAGAAGAGGAATACAAAGAAGCTGAGGCACAGAGAGAAAAAAGGACCTCTAAGAATGAAAGAATATTGAGAGAACTGTGTGACCAATCCAAATGGAACAATATTGGCATCATAGGGGTACCAGAAGAAGAGAGAGAGAAAGGGATATAAAGTGTCTTTGAGGAGGTAATTGCTGAAAACATCCCCAATCTGGGGAAGGAGACAGTCTCTCAGGCCATGGATGTGCACAGATCTCCCAACACAAGGGACCCAAGGAAGACAACACCAAGACATATAGTAATACATATGGCAAAGATCAAGGATAAGGACAGACTATTAAAAGCAGCTAGAGAGAAAAATAAGATCACATAAAAGGAAAGCCCATCAGGTGATCATCAGACTTCTCAGCAGAAATCTTACAGGCCAGAAGGGAGTGTCATGATGTATTTAATGCAATGGAGCAGAAGGGCCTTGAACCAAGAATACTTTATCCAGCAAGATAATAATTTAAATTTGAGGGAGGGATTAAGCAATATCCAGATACGCAAAAGCTGAGAGAATATACCTCCCACAAATGGTCTCTACAGTGTATTTTGGAGAGACTGCTATAGATGGAAGTGTTCCTTAACAGCTGTCACTAGAAGTAATAAAACCACAGTAAGGAAAGTAGAACAGTTAATTACTAAGCAAATGCAAAATTAAATCAACTATCCCCCAAAGTCAATCAAAGAATAGACAAAGAGTACAGAATACGATACCTAATATATAAAGATTGGAGAAGGAGGAAAAAGGAGGAGAAAAAAAGGAACCTTTACATTGTGTTTGTAATAGCATATTAAGTGAGTTAAATTAGACTCTTAGATAGTAAGGAAGTTAACCTTGGAACTTTGGGAACCACAAATCTAAAGCCTGCAATGGCAATAAGTACATACCTATCACTAATCACTCTAAATGTAAATGGACTGAATGCACCAATCAAAAGACATAGAGTAACTGAATGAATGAAAAAGCAAGACCCATCTATATGCTGCCTACAAGAGATTCACTTTAAACCCAAAGACATACACAGACTAAAAGTGAAGGGATGGAAAAAGATATTTCATGCAACTAACAGAGAGAAAAAAGCAGGAGTTGCAGTACTTTTATCAGACAAAATAGGCTTCAAAACAAAGAAAGTCACAAGAGACAAAGAAGGATATTACATAATGATTAAGGAGTCAATCCAACAAGAAGAAATAACCATTATAAATATCTATGTGCCCAACACAGAAGCACCTACATATGTGAAACAAATACTAACAGAATTAAAAGGGGAAATAGAACGCAAAGCATTCATTCTAGGAGACTTCAACTTTCCACTCACTCTGAAGGACAAATCAACCAGACAGAAAATAAGTAAGGACACAGAGGCACTAAACAACACATTAGAACAGATGAACCTAACAGACATCTACAGAACTCTACACCCAAAAGCAGCAGAAAACACATTCTTCTCATGTGCACATGGAACATTTTCAAGAATAGAACATATACTGGCCACAAAAAGATTGAAATTGTACCAACCAGTTTCTAAGACCACAAAGGTATGAAACTAGAAATATATTATGCAAAGAAAATGAAAAATCCCACAAACACATGGAGGCTTCACAGCATGCTCCTAAATAGCCAATGGATCAATGACCAAATAAAAACAAAGACAAAGCAATATATGGAGAAAAATGACAACAATAATTCAACACTGCAAAACCTGTGGGACACAGCAAAGGCTGTGCTAAGAGGAAAGCATGTTGTAATACAGGCCTACCTTAGGAAAGAAGAACAATCCAATATGAGCTGTCTAAAGCCTCAATTAACATAACTAGAAAAAGAAGAACAAATGAAGCCTAAAGTCAGTAGAAGGAGTGACATAATAAAGATTAGAGCATAAATAAATAAAATCAAGAAGAATAAAACAATAGAAAGAATCAATGAAAGCAGAGCTGGTTCCTTGAGAAAATAAACAAAATAGATAAACCTCTAGTCAGACTTATCAAGAAAAAAAGAGAATCTACACACATAAACAGAATCATAAATGAGAGAGGAAAAATCACTACAGACACCACAGAAATACAAAGAATTATTAGGGAATACTATGAAAAATTATATGCCAACAAACTGGATAACCTAGAAGAAATGGACAAGTTTCTAGAAAAATACAACCTTCAAAGGTTGACTCAGAAAGAAACAGAAAATCTGAACAGACCAATTACCAGCAACGAAATTGAACTGGTAATCAAAAAACTACCTAAGAATAAAACCACTGTACCAAATGGCTTCACTGCTGAATTTTATCAAACATTTAGTGAAGACCTAATACCCATCCTCCTTAAAGTTTTACAGAGTAGAAGAAGAGGGAATACTTCCAAAGTCATTCTATGAGGCCAGCATCCATCTAATACCAAAACTAGGCAAAGACACCACAAAAAAGAAAATTACAGACCAATATCCCTGATGAACATAGATGCAAAAATACTCAACAAAATATATTAGCAAAATGAATTCAAAAATATATCCATGATGGACAGAAGGCAAACTGTTATCCATTATAATCAAGTAGGATTTATTCCAGGGATGCAAGGATGGTGCAACATTTGAAAATCCATCAACATCATCCACCACATCAACAAAAAGAAGGACAAAAACCACATGATCATCTCCATAGATTCTGTAAAAGCATTTGACAAAATTCAACATCCATTCATGATAAAAAGTCTCAACAAAATGGGTATGAAGGGCAAGTACCTCAACATAATAAAAGCTGTATATGACAAACCCACAGCCAACATTATACTTCACAGCGAGAAGCTGAAAGCTTTTCCTTAAAATTGGGAACAAGACAAGGATACCCACTCTCCCTACTTTTATTCAACATAGTACTGGAGGTCCTAGCCACAGCAATCAGACAACACAAAGAAATAAAAGGCATCCAGATTGGCAAGTAGGAAGTTAAACTGTCCCTGTTTGCAGATGACATGATAGTATACATAAAAAACCCTAAAGAATCCACTCCAAAACTATTAGATCTAATATCTGAATTCAGCAAAGTTGCAGTATACAAAATAAATATGCAGAAATCTGTGGCATACCTATACACTAACTATGAACTAACAGAAAGAGAAATCAGGAAAACAATTCCATTCACAGTTGCATCAAAAGAATAAAATACCCAGAAATAAACCTAAGCAAGGAAGTGAAAGACCTATACTCTGAAAACTACAAGACACTCATGAGAGAAATTAAAGAAGATACCAATAAATGGACACACATCCAGTACTCATGGATAGGAATAATTAATATTGTCAAAATGGCCATCCTGCCTAAAGCAATCTACAGATTCAATGCAATTCTTATCAAAATACCTACAGCATTCTTCAAGGAACTAGATCAAATCATTCTAAAATTCACATGGAACCACAAAAGACCCCAAATAGCCAAACCAATCCTGAGAAGGAAGAATAAAGCTGGGGGGATTATGCTCCCCAACTTCAAGCTCTACTACAAAGCCACAGTAATCAAGACAATTTGGTACTGGCACAAGAACAGAACCATAGATCAATGGAACAGACTAGAGAGCCCTGATATAAAACCAACCATATATGTTCAATTAATATATGATAAAGGGGCCATGGACATACAATGGGGAAATGACAGCCTCTTCAGCAACTGGTGTTGGCAAAACTGGACAGCTACATGCAAGAGAATGAAACTGGATTATTGTCTAACCCCATACACAAAAGTAAACTCGAAATGGATCAAAGAATTGAATGTAAGTCATGAAACCATAAAACTCTTAGAAGACAACATAGGCAAAATCTCCTGAACATAAGCATTCGCAACTTCTTCCTGAACACATCTCCTCGAGTAAGGGAAACAATAGCAAAAATACACACGGGACTACATCAAATTAAAAAGTTTCTGTGCAGCAAAGGACCCCATCAACAGAACTAAAAGGCATCCTACAGTATGGGAGAATATATTTGTAAATGACATATCTAACAAGGGGTTAACATCCAAAATATATAAAGAACTCACACGTCTCAACACCCAAAAAGCAAATAACCCAATTAAAAAATGGGCGGAAGATATGAAGAGACAATTCTCCAAAGAAGAAATTCATATGGCCAACAGACACATGAAAAGATGCTCCACATGACTAATCATCAGGGAAATTCATATTAAAAACACAATGATATATCACTTCACACCAGGAGGTATGGTCAGCATCAAAAAGACTAAGAACAACAAATGCTGACAAGGATGCAGAGAAAGGGGAACCCTCCTACACTGCTGGTGGGAATGTAAGCTAGTTCAACCATTGTGGAAAGCAATATGGAGGTTCCTCAAAAAACTAAAAATAGAAATACAATTTGACCCAGGAATCCCAGTCCTTGGAATTTACCTGAAGAATACAACTTCTCAGACTTAAAAAGACATATGCAACCCTATGTTTATTGCAGCACTATTTACAATAGCCAAGATATGGAAGCAACCTAAGTGTCCATCAGTAGATGAATGGATAAAGAAAATGTGGTACATATACCCAATGGAATACTATTCAGCCATAAGAAAGAAACAAATCCTGCCGTTTGCAACAACATGGATGGAGCTGGAGGATATTATGCTCAGTCAAATAAGCCAGGTGGAGAAAGACATGTGCCAAATGATTTCCCTCACTTGTGGAGTATAACAACAAAGCAAAACTGAAGGAACAAAATAGCAGCAGACTCAGATACTCCAAGAAGAGACTAGTGGTTACCAAAGGGGATGGGTGGGGAGGGAGGGAGAAGGTGATTGAGGGGCATTATCTTTAGTACACATGGTGTGGGGAGTCATGGGGAAAACAGTGCAGCACAGAGAAGGCAAACTGTGAATCTGTGGCATCTTACTCCACTGATGGACAGTGACTGCATTGGGGTATGGGTGGGGACTTGATAATATGGGTAAATGTTGTAACCACATTGTTTTTTCATGTGAAACCTTCATAAGAGTGTATATCGATGATATCTTTAAAAAAATGAAGGAAGAACAAAGCAGCAGTAAAAAGAAATTGTAGCAATGACAAAAAACTGTCGGAGAGTTCCTACCTTTGTCTTCCACATCATATGAATTACTTTATCTTTCATACTTACCTGGAGATTATTTGGAAAAGGAAAAACAGTCCAGCTATATGAGGTGCACAGAAATATTTGTAATTTAAAGTTCAGTAATAGTAACTGTGGTGTGATTTTTGTATGTTGTCCAGTTTTTTCAATCCATGAAGAATGACTTAATTTCAAGGAATTAAGAATACACATAAAAAGTGATAGTCTAAGAACATATAGGGAAAAATGGAAATGAACTTCTATTTTCAGATTACCCTATAAATTTCTTCTATTTTGCATAACTAGGATATTCTTAAAGCAAAACCAAAAACATTTTCTACTGTAAAATATATGTATTTTCACTCATACATGATCATTTCAGAAAACTTTAAATTTTGATTAGGAGTCATTATGGAATCAGCATATTGAATAAATTTTTAAAAATCTGCACTAAACCGAGCAGTTTATGTTTTCTTCTTTACATATTATATGTATATATAATAGTAAACATCTTTTTATATACTTATGTACAGAGAAACAAAAATAAGAATTATAGTGGATTTTTTATCAGATGTCATGCAGGCCATATGTGTGTATGTATATGTATATGTATACACACACACACACACACACACACACTTACACATATATATATATAAGTGAGAAAGAGAGATTGATTTATTATAAGGAATTGGCTCATGCATGATTACATGATCACAGAGGCTGGAAAGTCCAAAATGTTCAGAGCAAAGTCCCAGTTTGTGTTCAAAGGTTGGCAGGCTGCTGCAGAGCCAGGAAGTTCAAAGGCCATCAGGAGTAAGAATTTTCCCTTATTGGCAAAAGTGTCAGCCTTTTGTCTGTCAGGACCTTCAGCTAATTAGATGAGGCACACCCACATAATGGAAGTCAATCTGCTTTATTCAGTCTACCAATTAAATTAATCTTACCCAAAAACACCCTCACAGCAACACCCAGAATAATCTATGACCAAATATCGGGGCATCAGGCAACCCCTTCTAGTCGACACAAAAATTAACCATCACAGATACATAGCATTCTTCTAAAAAAGTTTGTTAATAATATTGAGCCAATAGCTAAATGACTTGTGCTTCTCAGCAAAGGACTGAATACTATTTGCTGGATTATTATTGCATATCCCTCAGAATTTATCCCCACGTGTGACTCAAAAAGCACATTGTCACTCCTCTGAAAAAGTTCTTAAGCTACTTAAATGTCAAAATAAAGCTGTCTGTACAGATATATACAACCCCTTTGAATGTCTTAATCAAGGTAAAATAATTTATGTATGGATTTCATATTCACTTTATCTATATCAGAAGCCAATAGGCAGCATATATCACAAAAGGAAAGATTTTGACTTTCCCTAGAGAAATTTGATAGCTGTTAGCAAGATTTATAATAATGAATAAGTAATGTTTTTAAGTTTAGTCCTTCTGTTATGCCAGATAATGCTGTCACATTTTATACACTCCAAACTAATTATAGCATCAACAGTAGAGATAACATGAAACAAAGCATTTTGGAAAATATGTGAAACGAATTCATATACTTTCTTGTAACTATACTTATTATAGGATACAGCAAAATAAAGAATCAGAGAATCAGATATCTAAAAGAATCACTGTTCTTCATTTTGCCTGCTATCACAAAATAGTCAACAATGCTGGCCTGTGGAAGTGTTAAATAATCCTCTCTGACCAAGGTAACATTCATTTAGTGCCAATAGATGTCATCCTGTTTAATCTTCACAGAAACTTTATGGAGCAGTTATCCCCATAAAGAGAAAGACACTAAGGCTCTGAAAAGTGGCATGCCTTAGACACCATTAGCAACAGATGGAGTCAGAATTTATTGCAGGTCTGGCTGTCTCTGAAACATCTTATTCCCAGTTCCCACTACTCCCTTCCCTCATACTAAGTGCTCTACTGATTTAAAAAAATAAAAGCACTCATATCAGTTCATCTGACTGACATTGGCATCAAATCATATTTTACAGAATATTATATTAACAATTTTATGACATCAGAGTTCCTGAATTTCAAAGTTGGGCTTTATAGGTTATGCCTTCATAAATTTAGCTAGACTTACCCTGAATTTACTCGGTTTTCAACAATTTTAACTAAATATTCCTAGTTTCTTAAATATACATTAGATATCGAATCTCATCAGATCTCCTTTTAGAATTAGATTGGAAGTGTAAAGCTTACACATTTCTACTTTTTGAAGATTACTCTTTGAAACTAGTAGCATGAGTGTATTATTACATTATATGCTGATACTCTGGGAGGAAAGTAAAATATTAAATCAGTCCTACTTCAAAGTACCAAAGAATTGTGTTGCGTGCTAGTATGTATTTTATCTCAGTGGAACTTGGCATCATAGGCCATACTCAGAGTCATCTCTTAGCCATCCCTGCCAAGCATTAGCGGTGAGAATCTTGTACCAGATGTCTCTTAGGTGTCCCTGCATGTCTGAGTGCAGACTATGATCTCATTTTATACACTATTCTAATATCTTTGTTTTCTTGTTGTTCAGCAGTGAAGCCTGTGGAGAACTGGCAAGCAATATTATTTCCTGTAGTTTACCATCTGTGGACCAAGCTTTTTTTTCTCTGTGATGCAATGCAATGCCTATAGCACTCAGTTGCAGCCTACACCAAGTGTTTTGTTTCATCTTTAATTTGTAATTTGTTCAGTGTACAGTTGCAGATAAATGCAAATTTAATTCATCAAATGTGCAGAAGGAAGAAAGTCATAAGAATATGAAACACATGCTAAAAATGTTTGGCTTCTGAAGTAAAATGATAACACAGCTTTCATTTGTGGGTCAAAGTTTCTAACAACAAAGGAAGGGACATGATACATGGTAAAGATTAACATGAGATGCAGCAATATGTTAAGAATATTGTTTGAGTTGTTCTAGATTCATGTTGAGAGAATATGGGTCAAGAGATTTAAAGTGATCAAAAAGGGACTTAACAGAAAGGGCCAAAGCAAGAGATGTTTTTGTCATGTGAAACTACCTAGGGAAATGTATTTCAGGGGCTGCAGATCACATGACTGCACATACCATGCCAAAAATGACTTCATGTCAAAAGCTGTTTATCAAATGTGGGAACATTTGAGCTCTGGGACTCACTGTTGCTTGTGCAGTACACCAACTTGCGCATTTACCTTGTAGCATTTATCTAGGTTATATCATTGTTTAAAACATGTCCCATGTTGCAAAGTAGTTGTCTGATTATATGACTGCAAAGAAAAGCACATTTACAGTTTTTGCTCCCTATACACAGAAATAGAGTACTTAATTGAATTAACATTTGATCACTTTCACATCTCATGTCAAACTGATTTTCAGCTTTATCAATAACTATACTCTATATACCATACTACAAGCTACCAAGCACATTTTATAACCTATTTACATAAATCCATGTTTGAATTAATTATTAACTCAGAGCAATATAATGCTAATTTTTAATGATGAATGCTCACTTAAATTAGAGCAAATCATTATAATAAAAAATTCACAAATATTAAAATGCCTTTTGAAACTGAAATATTTGCTTCCTAAATGTAAACTTACATGACACTTTTTTAATCCTTGAATATCCTTTAAATTAAGCAGCTCAAGTTTTATTGAAAACAACTTGAATTGACTAATTTATCCTGCTAGGATTTTCCTGTGCAATTAAACTGCATGGATCATAGAATGTCCTTATAGTTAGTGAGTTAATGATTGAATGGATAAATGAATGAGTGAATAAGCTATAAAAAAATGAAAAAATAAGTGTTCAAAACAGTCTAATGTTAGTACTGTGTTGGAAAGTTTTGAAAAAAGTAGGAAAGTTCTAAAACATTTAGAACATGTTTCATGGGGATATTTAGATTCTTATTAAAATTTACATATGTACATACATACACACAAATCACTGAAATGAGAAAAATCATGACTAAACTAAATGTATCTAAGAGCTAAAAGTAATTTTCATCTTAGATTTTATCAGAAAATTTTAATTCCACTCCAAGTATATTCCTAAAAAGTCTGGCAATGTAAAACAACTGCAAATGCCGATTATCACAGAGCAAAAACATCAATTCATACCAATAAGTAAGCTCACACAAGAGAAATCCTTAGGGTCCAAAAAGGAAGTAATGATAGCTACCACAGTGGTATGATGAGGCTTTGAATCTTTGAAGATCTTAGTAACCAAGAAGCATGCACATTAAAAGATATTCAGGGAGAGAGAATATATCATTGAGTATCACTTGAATTTGTACTAACAATATTGTAAAAGGAAACCACAAGCTGGGAAATTGACCTGACTTGACATTTGTCCAATGACCTTGACTGAGTAAAAGTGTAACAACACAGAAGGGTGTTCACCCTTGAGCCAGATATCTGAAAATAACTTCAGAAAAAGCTCTATCATAAGACATCAAAAGACGCAAGCAGCAGAATTAAATTTACCATTAACTGTAGTCATATAGAACTTTTCAAACATGGAGCATAAAATAAGTATGTTCATAATATTTAAAGGATAAAAAGCTATTTATAATTCCTGCAAGGACAATTATACTATAAAAACAAGAGAACAAGCAAATTTGAAAGAGAACCAGAGACATTCTTTAAGTATAAACATGGAAATTAAGATCTTAATGTTAAATAATACATAGATAAATAATTAGAAAACCTAAGATGAGTCTCAAGATATTACCCAGGATGCACCCCAGAGATATTTTTCTATCCAGACATAGAGAAATTAAGGATGATGGAATGAGAATAAAAGACTAACATGTATTTCATTAAATTTTCAGAAGTCTAGAGAAGAGAAGGTAAAAAGGAGATAATTATGTTTTTTAATAGGTTGAGAAGTTTCTAGACTAAGGAAATACACAAACAGATTCAGGAATTACAACAAATCCCAAGAAGAATTTATTAAAAGGAAATAAAGTGGCCTATTATTGATATCAAAGCTCCAAAATATTGGCAGCTTAAACAAGCTCAAAATCTTATTCTACAAAATTGTCTTTGACTTCCCCAAGGCAACACAATTATTCACATGATTTAAGTTGACTCAGCTGTCTACATTCCAACCAGTTATGAAAAAGGAAGAAAAGAAGAGGACATGATCTGGAACTTACATTGTGTTTTTTTTTTTTGTAATATCCCTTTAGGAAATATTAGTCTACCTGGCCACAGCCAAACCTAGGCAAAGGGAATCTGGAAATTGTAGTCTTTCACTAAGCAGCCATCTATCTGTCTATCTATCATCTATCTATCTATCTATCTATCTATCTATCTATCTATTTATCTATCTATCTATCTATCTATCTATCATCTATCAATCATTTATCTATCTATTCCTTTACTCTAAAATTGTGCTGTCCAGTACAGTAGTCACTAGTCACATTTGATTAAAATTAAAATTAAAAATTTAGTTCCTCATTCCTACTAGCCACAATCGAAGTGTTCAACAACTACACATGGTTAGTGTTGGACAGCACAGCTTAAGAACATTTTCATAACTCACTGCAAATGCCTTCTGCTTCTCTAGAAGTAGGGTAGGATAGATATTGGAAGACATTTATCATTCTTTGTCAGCAGCTTTTCCTTTTGCCATACAGATACTTACAGAAACCTTTATTTCCATACATGGAACACTATCCCTTCAAGGGACAGTCCAAGGTCTTTGGGTTCAGTCCCCTCCAACAGGCTCAGATGAGACTACTTGCTCTTGAGGTCTCCATAATAAAAAATAATAGACCTATGACCACCCCATATGCAGTGGTAGAGAAGGAATAGGAAAACTACATTCAAAATACCCATTTAAGCAAGAGGACAAAGAGTAACACATAAATATCATTGCCCCCAAATAATTCCCAAATTTCCCTGGGCAGGAAGTGTTAGCTACTCAAGCTGGATTCAGTTTTACCTAGCTTACCGAGCAGTCCTGGTACTGCTTTCTGGGAGTAACTCTACTCTTGTCTTCAGATCTCTGAAAATGTCTTCCTTGTGGCTACATATGAAGTGGGCATTGGAGAACATTCTTCCTCAGAATTCTGGTGTAGATTTGTGGGTTACTTTAAGTTGAACAATCATAAGCTTTTATACTCCCTGAGGTCATCTGAAATAAAGGCTTTGTGCGGGAAGACAAGATTCTTAATTCACTGCCACTAGGCCGATGCCTAGTTTTCTGGCCTAAAACTTTTAATGGAAAATACTTGAAAAATACTTTCAGTCTCCTGCTGACTGCCTCTTCAAAGATACTTGTTAAAATTGCTTCTGTTTGGGGCACAGAAATAAGTGGATTTCTAAAAACTATTAACTTATATAGTGGGCCATTTGCATAGAGTGTTAGCACTTAATCATTTGACAGTGGAAACATTTTTCATTGTCTTCCTGTAATCTTGATAGCCAGTGTTATTAAGGAAATGGGAGGAGTTAGGAAAACAGAATTGTTGGGAGGTAAATGAAAAGATGTCCAGGATATTTTCTGTACTATGATGTGCAAGTGAGAGTTAAGTCTATTTACAAAATTTGAGACAAACTGCCTTAGTGTCCTCTGGCATTTCTGTCAAATTTGATTGAACTTGCTCAAACAGCTCTAATATTGTCAAGTGAAGGGCACACTTATTGGTAGACTGAGTGATTTATAGTAGAAAGGAAGACTTTCACTATCGAGTCTATTAATCATTCATTCATCTTGAAAAAAGTTTCAGCTAAGTCTCTTAAAATGACTGACAGCAGCTTGTGGGTATAAGACAGCCTGGGTTCTGGTCCTACTGCCTTCTTAGGTGTGTCAATGCAAATACTTTTATTTCTTAGTTGTAAAAAAGCATGTGTATTTTAGTTCCATTATATGGAATTAAACTGACAACACAGCTTCTGTGACATGCTTTGACCTCAAAGTAGTACTGAATTTTCTGTCTTAAGGTCTAGAGAATGATTTCCTTTAATCCAATGGAGGAAAGCACAGCCAAATGCAGACGGGTAAAAACAAGTAAACAGAAAAAGTCTCAATAATGAGTATAAATGATACTCTATTGTCTAATTTCTCTAGATGTAAAGATAACTATCACAGAATTTTGGTATTCTTTCCAGCAGTGTGGAATTTATAATCTAGGATATTTTATGTTAAATAATTTGAAGGGTTATTAGAAGACGTCACCTCAAACTTCTCTTAAGTCCATGTCCAAAGGACATAAATAACAAGAATAGAGATGGCCTCCTCTGCATTTTCAATATTTACAAGAAGCCCTTTTAAAGTGGAAATTAAGTGTACATGGAAGTGTATACTTAAAATGGTTAAAATAGTAAATTTTATTTATAAATATTTTACCACAATTTAAAAAAAATTTACCAGGTTTCACTTCTCAGAGAAAGCACTTAGAGAATAAGTAACCTTATTTTTTTTAGTACTTACTTAGGCACTTTCTATGTGTGATCACATTTACTCTTTACAAGAACTCTTACAAGTATTATTCACATTTATAGATGAGAAACTGAGATTGAGAAATAATGTGGTATATGTGGTGGTGTAATATATAGTAAGTGAAAGAACTAGGATTCAGACCATTCTATTGGCTTGCAAAGTTACTATAAATGAATGTGTCTTTGAAAGAAGAAGCAAAACGGAGAGAGGTTGGGAAAAGTTCATGGATTCCATGGACTGTGGAAAAAGTGAATAGAACATCTCTACCACTTTCCAGCTACCCTAACAGCTTTACATCTTCCATTACCTGAGCAGTTTCCTGAGTGAGTATTAAGATAGCAAACATAGATCCAGCAATTGATGCAAGTAAATAATAGAAGGAACCATACATATTTATTTCCAGTAAGAGTCTTATGCCTAAGAAAAATAAAACATTTTTTTTTATCATTAGATATAACATCCTTTCCAAAATATGTTTTGAATGAATCTGTCTGAAGTTTTCTCTCAGGGAGAACTAACTAAAAATGAAATTTCAAACTGATATTTCATCAGAGATGAACAATCATAAAAAACAAAATTTCTACCAGTACAAAGGGTAAAGACTGAAGAGAAATTATAAAAATAGTTTCAAACATACACATAAGAAAAGGTATATTTAAAAATAGAATGCAACTTGTGAATGCTTTTCCTATTCTTTGTAATGCTTACCTCTGTTCACCTTCTCTCAACTTTATAGCCAGTAGCACACAGGCAACACAAACTTTGAGAATCTTAATCTGAAAACCAGATTATCTAAAACCCTGAAAATAAATCAATAGAAAAAGTCTGTCTTTAGCACTTACTGCTTTTTATAGGAACAGTAAAAACTATTCCTCATCAGATACAACAAAAACAGTCTTTAACACTCAGGTTTAGAAGGTGACAAAATATTTTAGTAGTTCAAGTCTTAAAGATAATCTTTTTTATCAACAGAAACCTCATGACTAAGTCCTACTGCTTTTCTAACATTAGGGGAAGAGAGAGGTAGGCTCCAATTGCCTTTGGGTTGCTGTAGTATTTGTTAATAGAATCAAGAACTGTTCATTTCACCTACTTCTAGGAATTACATAGTGAACTTCTCAGACTGTTATTTTGATTGTATTTTGAAATAATTCCCATAATTTTACAAGAAGAATTTACAAATAGACTACTAAATAAATAAAGGCATCCAGATTGCTGAACACCTAATGATTCTACTTTGTCCATTGCAGGAGTTAGCCAACTTCAAGTTCCAAGAATACTCCCCACAAGGTCCACACAAACCCCACACATTTGACATGAACTTCAAGTTCAAAGGGATTCTCAAAACCACTCTTGGTTGATAATATATTAGGACTCAGGGAAGATTCTGAAAGCTATTGTATTCATGGTTTGAGGTTTATAATAGGTAATGGATATAGGATAACTTCAGCCAAGAGGGATACATAGGTCAGAGTCCAGCAAAATACCAAATATAGAGCTTCCTCAGCCCTTTCCATTTGGAATCAGAACACAGTTCTTTCCTGGTATTAATATATGACAACATATAAAGTAAGGACAACAAGTGGAGCTCATTCAAGCCCTGGTGTTCAAAGCTTTAAGTGGGATGCTCTCACATAAGTATTATTGATTAATTGATAGTCAACATGGTTGATCTCAGTCTCCAGGTTAACTGATACTGTGTGATTCAAACCCCCATGCTACATCATGTCATCTGGCCTTCTGGTATGGCCAGCCTGCCCCTACTCCACATCACGTTGTTACCTCCCAGAAGAGATTACCTCCAGAAACCCTGGGCAAAGCACAGCCTTCTTTATGGGTAAGGTTAAATTGTTTATTACATACTGCCTGTAGTGGTGTGCAAGGGCTGCCATAACAAAATACCAGAGACTGGGTGGCTTAAACAACAGAAATGTATTTCCTCATATTTCTGAGGCTAGAAGTCCAAAAACAAGGTGCTGTCAGAGTTGGGATCTTTTAAGACTTCTCTCCTTGACTTGCAGTTGGCTGCCTCTTGCTGTATCTTCACGTGAACTTTACTCTGCATTCTTATCCTTTATCATGTTGTATATCCTCATCTCCTCTTTTAAGGAGGACACTAGTCAGTTTGGAGCAGGGCCTCCTTTTAACTTAATCACCTACTTAAAGGCCCTGTCTCCAAATACAGTCTCATTCTGAGGTACTGGAGGTTAGGTCCTCAAAATATGAACTTTGGGGGAACACAGATCAGCCATAAGATCACCTGAACTCTAAGGAAAGGCCAATGGCTTTTGTCTTGTTTTCTTCACATCACTTAGAATACATAAGCCATATATTAAATAGTTAAGTTAGCAAATGAGTATTAATTCAGTGATAAAAATCACTCTATTGTCCTGGGATTTATGTTTCACTTAAGTGGGTAACAAAAGATTTGTGTGTTTGCTTGTTTGTTTCAGTCAGCATTC
This sequence comes from Manis pentadactyla, assembly GCF_030020395.1. NCBI lineage: Eukaryota > Metazoa > Chordata > Mammalia > Pholidota > Manidae > Manis > Manis pentadactyla. Next base: position 50,862,118 of record NC_080021.1, read on the forward strand.
TCAGCTTTTCAGCATTTTTGTTCCCATTACAAAGAGACAGAATTGTGTACTAACATAACCTTTGGGAAGAAATAACCTTGAGCCATTTTCTTCTGTATCCATGGATTTAACATGTAAATACTTGACCTAGAGTGAAAGAAAATTTTGTGATTTTAAGGGAAACTATCAAGGTGAGACCTAATGTACTGTATACAGTAGTCTCCCTTATTTGTAGTTTCACTTTCCACACTATCAGTTACCTGAGGTCAACCATGTGTCATCAGAAGGTGAATAGTAGCCTAATGCTATGTCACAATGTTTATATCATTCACCTCACTCTATCTCATCACATAGATATTGTATCATCTCTCATCCTCACAAGAAGGGTGAGTATAGTAGTACAATAAGATATTTTGAGAGAAAGAAGGCCCACATTCACATAATTTTTATTATAGTATATTGTTATTTTATTTTTAGTTACTGTTGTTAATCTCTTCCTATGCTTAATTTACAAATTAAACTTTATTATATGTGTGTTTAGCAAAAGAGCATAGTTTCTATGAGGTTTAGTATTACCTGAAATTTCAGGCATCCATTGGGGGTCTTGGAATGATAGGAATGTATCCCTTATAGATAAGGGGGGACTACTGTATTCACAACACTGAAATAGAAAGTCAAGTAAAAAAGATTTTTCAGGGTGTTGTTTTTATTAATCTGCAACTTTTGTGGTTCTGTGAATACATTCTGTCCATTAGGAAAGCCCTTTTTGTGTCCTTATATTTTTCACAGTCTAATATTCAACACTATAACTCAAGTACCTTCCTATGTTTTAAAGCATGATTTCAAGAATGTTCATGTAACTCTTTGGGAAAGTTTGACATTGTTACTGGATCCTACTTTTTAAAGAGAGATTTTACATTTTAGTGCTGCTTTAGATTTACAGAAAAATGGAAAATATATAGAGAGTACCCCATACCTGGTTTCCCCTATTGTTAATATCTCACATGAGTATAGTACCTTTGTTATAATTAATGAACAAATACTGACACATTATTAAGTAAAGCACACAGATTATTTATATATATATATATATTTTACCTAAAGTCCTTTTCCTGTTCCAAGATCCCATCTAATATATCACGTTACATAAAGTTTTATTGCCTTAGACTCCTCTTGACTGTGACAGTTTCTGACTTTCCTTGCTTTTCATGACCTTTACAGTTTTGATAAATACTGGCCAGGTATTTTGCATAATGCCCCTCTTTTCGAATTTGTCTCATGCTTTCTGTCATGATAAGCCTGGTGTTATGAATTTGGAGGAGGAAGCTCAAAGAGGCAAAGTACCATTTTCACCACATCATATCAAAGATAAATACCATAAATACTGTTCATGACTGTTGATATTGACCTTAATTACCTGGCTAAGGTAGTGTTTGTCAGGTTTGTCCACCACACAGTTACTCTCTGTTTCCCGCCTTTCCACATTGTAGTTTTTGGAAGGTAGTCTCTAGGTGCAGCCTACAGTTAAGAAGTGAAAATCTTTGTTCTCCTTCTTGGAGGTTAGAATATCTACATAAATCATTGCAACTTCTTCTGCACAGAACATTTGCCTCTTCTCCCTTATTTACTAATTTTTTCAGTCATTTATTTTTAGTCTGACTTGTGGATATTTATTTTATTTGGGGCATTATAAAATACTACTACTTAATTTTGTTCCTCATATTATTCTAGGTTTGGCATTAAGAGCTCTCTCATTTGACTTCAATGCTCCTTTGAGTGACTTCATTTTTTCAAACAAACATGAAATGGCATAATGACCCTCCCCCCATATTAAATAATAAATCCAAGAAAATACTAGGGATTGTCCTCTAAAAGAAATATATATCCCCTGTGTTCTCTTTCTCTGGCTGTGTGTTTCCTCCTATTATTATTTTATAACCATTACTTCTCTCACTGTCAGACTCATGACCAAATAACCCAATAAGAACAAATGTACTTCAATATAATATGAAATACTATCTCTGCTCCAGATCTCAGCAGTCACCTCCAACTTGGCCTGTAGTTCAGTTTAGTAGATTATTGTAACATAACTGAATTTTGTAATTCAATGCCAGGGGCAAACTGTAAAACACTAAAAAGAAAAGGTGTCTTCTATATGCTTTTCTTTATGGACACATAAACATGTCAATTTTTATTTAGCTCTGTACAATAATCTGAGTAAACCTTCTTATATCTTGCTAGAACCCATAAGTGTTTCAGCAAAAGAATTCTGTAACCTTGGGTCAGCTACAATGGTGTTAGCATGTGTTTAGTAAAGTTGGCAGATAGGCCAATGGGGAAAAAAAACATCAGTAATGTGATGTTGGCATCTCAGACTCATTTCCCATGAATTCTGAAAGTGAACACTTTTTTTATTGACAAAATATTTAAATAATATACATAGTTTTACATGGCAATTTAGAAGAAATATGCAGATATAATTTGCGTTGTTGAACTGACTTTTCACATCAACATCTTTCTAAGTATTAGCAGTTCATATTACATACTGCTTAGCCTTTTCGAAAACAATAAACAAAGCTAATTTCTGATTTCCTGGTTGTTAAAATAAAAGGGATGAAACTTAAAAGATTTTTTTCCTCTATATAACATAAGAGATAAACCAGTGAGTACTCCATTTTATGTCCTATACAATCCTATTAATCTGGCAGATTTTCTATTCTTTTTCCTAATTTTCCTAATTTGTTTAGTCAGAGTTCAATGATGCTTTATTACTCTGTACTTGAACATTCAATTAGTTTATGCTAGCCAGCAATAGCAAGATTCATTGCAGATATTTTGTTGGTTGAATGATGACATAAAATGTGCCATTTTAGCAGAACCTAATACTTATTAATATTTTAATTAATTATACTTATTCGTATATTTAAACTTATATGTTAACAATCTAATTGCATTTATCCAATGTGTTTAACTCAGACCTCACATCTCCTGTGGTGCCTATCTAATTTTAGGTGATTCCTAATTGACTATAACTAGTTGCTGATCCACAACCTGTACTTCTATTTGACTCATCCTGTGATATTTTCACTTGCTGTTTCCAAGATTTTCTATCATTCTGCATTTCAGAGGAATTTCTTTCTGCCTCTTCTATTTAATTACTTTAAATTTTTATTAGCGCTCTTCTACAGTTTCTTAAAGTTCCAATAGTGTTGTCATATTTGTAGTTTTAGTATTCTTAAACATGATCTGAAATTTTTTATTGAGAGCTAGAAACACTTGTAATTCTCATCATAATTCTTATGAACCTATCATAAAAGCTGTTAGTTCAGAAATGTAAAAAACTCTTATACCCAATCTCTACCTGTCTATTTTTTGGGTCAATATTTAGAAATTCAACTATATTGCTTTTTTCCAGTCACTGGAATCTTTCAGGACTTCTAAAAGTGGTTGAGTGATGACTATATCCTCCTGAACCTTGAGGTATCACACTGATAAGTAATATAAAACCCTGAAATTATAAAAGGAGTTTCCTGTCTCTTTTGTATTCCACTCACTGATCTTTTTCTCAACTGCATAGCAGAAAGTTCAAATCACTGCCTTCAGAAAAGTTACATGGGTAAAATATAAACAGAAGGAAACCAATTTCTTTAAAAGAAAGTTAGTCAACAGCATTTCAAACTAGGATTTGGTAAAGATATAGTTGTCTTGAGAGTGAGAGAGAATAAAAAAAAAATTTTGTGAAGATGGTGCTGCAATCTCAAAATTAGAGACTGCATAGTCTATGATTCTCAACTTTACCTATAAAAATCAGTTTTGGAAAAAAAAATAGAAAGACAATCAAATGCCTGTTGCTAGTGATTGGAAGAGAAGAGTCACTATTGTGAAATATTCCCAGAGCCTGTCCTGTGATAAAGTCTCCTGGGAGTGGGTGGAAGAAACTTTGCAGCAGCCTTATCCCTCCAGGCGGGAGCAGGGCTTTCCTCTCACCCCAGCCCCGTTGGCCCTCCTGCCTCACTTAAGGAGAAAAAAGTACAAGGTTACCAGGGGTCAGTTACTTCAAGGAAATAGATTGAGAACCCAGCACCTAGAGAAGGTTTTATGAGTTGGGGAGGGGGGTGTGTAGACAGAATAGCTATACTACTGGAGAAACATTAGTGAAAGTCACAATGCCAAGACACAGACCTCCAAACCCTGAATTTAATGGTAGTGGTGATATTAGAGAATGATTTCCCGCCCCCACAAACCTTACCACTACACCAACATGGTTCTAGGGTAATGACAACATATGACAGGTAAGGGAGATACAAAACACAAATTCTTTTGAGGAGGAGTGTGTAGGTAAGCCCAAAGTTAAGAGTGGAGACAAACTGAAGTCACTAGGTCATTAGAACAATTTTTAAGTCTGACACCTACAGCAAACATTAAACAAAGCCTGCATTCTAGCCATAATAACATAAACCTTCATTCAAAATGCCTGCTTACTTCAATCTTTAGTATTCAATTTATGTCTCACTCTCAACAAAAGATACAAGGTATAACAAGGTATGTTAAAGATATGAAGAAAAAAATCATAAAACCAGATACAAATATAACATATATGTTGTATTAATCAGACATGGATTTTAAAATAACTATGATTAATATGTTAAATGTCCTAATGGAAAATTAAATAATATACAAGAGGAGCCATTTCATCAAAGAGATGGAAAACATAGGAAAGAAGTAAATCAAAATGATAGAAACCAAAGAGCAAAATAGAATTGATGACCTTCAGTGGGTTCATCAGTAGACTCAACACACACAGAAATAATCAGTCAAATTGAAGGCAGGGAAAAATATATTATGTAAACTGAAAATGAATCAGAAGAGTTTCCAAGAACTGAGGGACAATGTAAACTATATTACATATTCAAAATTGGAATCTCTGGTGCTAGAGAATAAGAATATGGCAGAGAAAATAGTTTAAGAAGTAATCACTAAGGACTTTTCAACAGTCATGGCACATACCAAATTGTAGATGCAATAAGCTCAGAGAATAATAAGCAATAAAGACTAAAAATTAAAGAAATAAAGGCCTTGAATACATCTATACATGAAAGGCATAGAGGAAAAAGGATAAAAGCTACAGTACACTTCTTATCAGAATATATGCAAGCCATCAAATAAACAAATCCCCCACCCCCATAAATCTGACAGAAAGAGTTAACCCAGAATTCTATACCTAGCAAAATTATCTTTCAAACATGGAGGGGATAAAATGAATTGCTCAAACAAATAAAAACAGAGATGATTCATTGCCAGCACACCTTCCTTATAAGAAATGTTGGAAATTCTTTAGGCCAAAAAAATGTGATATAGGTCAGTAATTTGGATCTACATGAAACAATTAAGTAAATGGAATAAATAGAGATGAAATACAATGCTTTTAATCCTTTATTAATTACTTGAAAATATAATGGAGTGCTTGAAGCAATAATAACAATGTATTATGTGCTTAGAGCATGTGTAAAAATGAACTATATGACAAAAATAGTACAAGGGCTGGGAGAGATGAACTGAGAGTATACTGTTATAAAATCCTTCAAATGCATGTGAAATTTTATACTATTATTTGAAGGTGTGCCCAGATCACTAAATACTAAGAAGTTGAATAAAAATGTTTTAAAAAGACAAATAAATTAGTCAATAGAATATACTAGTTTGAATCATAAAATGTTCTCACAAATCTATGGAAGGCAGAAAAAAGGGGGGTGAAGAACAAATTCAACACAAATAAAATACCTAGAATGATAATCAATTTTAACCTGATTTCAATTATCTTGTAAAATATGAATATCTGAACATATTGAAAGAGAAATTTTAAGTTGATGAAAAAAACAAAGCCTGACTATATGTAGTCTATAAAATACTAACTATAAAAAGATGTAAGTTAAAAATAAAAAGGAGAAATAGATTTCACAAAGATAATCAACTAATTTTTTACAAAAATGCAAAGGAAATTCATTGAAGAAAGAATAGTTTTCTCAACAAAATTGCTCAATTGAACTCCCATAAGGAAAAATGTAAACCTTAAGACATATATTGAACCTTTAAAAAATAACCAAAAATGAATCAGAGACATTTAAATGTAAAATATAAAATTATAAAATTTTAGGAAACCACATAGGAGAAAATGAATGAAACTTTGGATTTTGTGATGAGTTTTTTGGATACAACATACAATGCACAACCCATAAAAGAATATAAATTGATAAATTGGACTTTCTGAAAATTACCATATTTTGCATTTATAATACTCTGTAATTATAATACATGATAATACTCTTTAAAATACTCTGTAAAGACAATGAAAAGACAAACCTCAGACCTGGATAAAATATTTATAAATTACACATCTCAGAAAGGCTGAAACTCAACAATGAAAAATCTCCAAGAGTGACATCAGTAAGATGGCAGACCAGGAGTTCTCAACGCTTATTCCTAGTGTTTCAATGTTAATTTAGTGTTTGTAGAACATGCTTGAATTTAAGAGACCATCAACTTAAAATAGATGGTTATGTATATAGAATGTTATGTATGAACTTCATAGTAACCACAAACCAAATACCTATGATACACAAAAATAAAGAGAAAGGAAAACCAACATAACACAAAGGAAAGTCACTAAATCACAAGGGAAGAAAGGAAGAAAAGAAAGGAACAAAGAACCACAAAAACAACCAGAATACAATCAACAAAATGGCAATGAGTACATACATACCAATAATTACTTTAAATGTAAATGGACTAAATGCTCCATTTAAAGGACATAGTGTGGCTGAATGAATAAGACCCAAAAATAAGCTACCTATAAGGGACTCATTTCACATCTAAATGCACACAGAATATGACAATGAAGATATAGTAAAAGATATTCCATGCAAATGGAAACATAAAGAAAGCTGGGGTTGCAATACTCATATGAGAAAAAATAAACTTAAAGACTGAAACAAGAATCAAAGAAGGGCATTACAAAAAATAAAGGGCTCAATCCAACAAGAGGATGTAATAATTATAAATATCTATGCACCCAAAGTAAGAGAACCTAAATACATAAAGTAAATATAAACATATATAAAGGAGAAATGGACAGTACTATAAAAATGGAAGGGGGATTTATATAATCCCATTTATATCAATGGATAGATCATCTAGACATAAAATCAATAAGGAAACATTGGTCTTAAACAACACTATAGGTCAGATGTACTTAATAGGTATACAGAGAACATTCCATCCCCAAAGAGCAGAATCAACATTCTTTTCAAGTGGAAGTGGCACTTTCTCCAGGATAGATCATGTTAGATGACAAAACTAGTCTCAATAAATTTAAGAAGACTGAAATCATATCAAGCATCTTTCTGATGACAATAGTATGAAACTAGAAATCAATTACAAGGAGAAAACAGAAAAAAAAAACCCCACAAATACATGGAGGCTAAACAGCATAACTGAACAAAAGGAAGGGTCAATAAAGAATTCAAGGAAGAAAACAAAAAAAAAAATGCTTTGAGACCAATGAAAATGGAAACACAATGGACCAAAATCTAAAGGATGGAGCAATATAGGGCCCATTTAAAGAAACAAGAAAAATATCAAAAAAGAACACCTAAATTTACATGTAAGAAATTAGAAAAATAAAAACAAAGCCCAAAGTGAGTAATAACAAAAAATAAAGATCAGAGTGGAATTAAATGAAATAGACTAAAAACCAAAAAGTAACAGAAAAGTCAATGAAATGAAATTAAAAGCTGGTTCTTTGAAAAGATAAACAAAATTGATAAGCCTTTAAACTGAATCATCACGAAAAAGGAGAGATGACCCAAGTAATTAAATCAGAAATGAAAGAGGAGAAATTATAACCAATACCACGGAATAGAAAGGATTAGAGACTACAACAAAAAATTATATGTCAACAAATTGGACAAACTAGAAAAAGTGGGTAACTTTCTAGAAATATGTAATCTTCCAACCTTGAATCAGGATGAAATAGAAAATGTGAATAGAATAATTACTAGTAATGAAATTAAATCAGTATTTAAAAAACTATTATCAAGAATAAGTCCAGGGCCAAATTCACAAGTGAATTGCATCAAACATTTAAAAATGAGTTAATATTTGTACTTCTCAAACTATTGCAAAAAACTGAGAAGGAAAGTCTCCAAACTCATTCTACAAGGCCAACATTACTTTGATGCTAAAACCAAAGACACTAAAATAGAAACAAAATTATAGACCAATATCTCTAATGAACATAGATATAAAAATCCTCAACAAATATTAGCAAACTGAATTCAATAACCCATCAAGATGATATAAGAATTATAACTATCTATGCTCCCAAGAAAGGAGCACCTAAATATTTAAACCAAATATTAACAAAAATAAAAGGAAATATTGAGTAATAGAATAATAGTAGGGAACTTTAACACCATACTTACATCAATGGGTAGATCAACCACATAGAAAACAATAGGAAAACAGTAGCTTTGAACAACTCATTAGAACAAATGGACTTCATAGGTATATACAGAACATTGCATCAAAAACATCAGCATATACATTCTTTTCAAGTGCAAAGGAACATTCTCCAGAATTGATCATGTTAGGCCATAAATCAAATCTTAATAAATTTAAGAAGATTAAAATTACATCAAGCATATTTTCTGATCATAACAAAACTGGAAATCAGTTATAAGAAAACAACTGGAAAAAAACATGTGAGGCTAAACAACATGCTACTAAACAACAGTAGGGCAATGGAGAAATCAAAATGGAAATGGAAATAAATTCTTGAGAATAATGAAAAAAGAAGCTCAATGGTTCAAAATCTCTGGGACACAGCAAATGCAGTTATTTCTAAGAGGTAAGTTTATAGTGGCACAGATCTATCTCAAGAAATAAGAATAATCACAATCCAATTCTAATACCTAATTCTCGTACCTGAAGGTACTATAAAATATAATAAAGGACACACAAATTAGTAGAAGAAAGGAGCACAAGTAAATGAAATAGGGTCTAAAAAATTACAAAAGATCAGTGAAACTAAAAACAGGTAATTTGAAATGATAAAATTGATAAGCATTGAGCTAGACTCATCAAGAGAAAGAAAGAGGACAAAAATAAAGTCAGGAATGAAAGAATGAAAGAGAAGTTACAGCTTAAACCATAGAAATACAACTGATTACAAGAGGTTACTATGAAAAATTATATGCCAACACAATGAGTGATATGAAAGAAATGGACAAATTCCTAGAAGTATGCAATCTTCCAAGACTTAAGCAGAAAGAAATAGGAAATCTGAGCAGAACAAATACTTGCAACAGCATTGAATTGACAATAAAAAATTTCTTAACAACAGAAAATATTCCAGGAACAGACGGCTTCACAGTAGATTTCTACCAAACATTTAAAGGAGATTTAGTACCCATCTGTCCTAAACTATTCCAAAAAATTGAAGAGGAAGGAAACCTTCCAAATTCATTTTGCAAGACTACCATCACATTAATACCAAAACCAAAGACAGTATAAAAAAAAGAAAATTATGCACCAACATCATCCTTGTTGAACATAGATGCAAATATCCTCAACAAAATATTAGCAAACTACATATAAAAATACATTGTAAAAGGATCATTCACAATGATCAAGTGGGATTTCTTCCAGAGAAGCAAGGATGATTGAATATCTGCAAATCAATCAATGTGATACACCACATTATTGAAAGGAAGGAAAAAAAAAAATGATCATCTTAATAGTATCTGACAAAATTCAACATCCATTCATGATAAAAACTCTTAACAAAATGGGTATAGAAGGAACTTAACCCAACAGGTTTTTTTTTCTTTTTCTTTCAGTACTTTAAATAGATCATCCCACTGCCTTCTGGTCTTCATGTTTTCTCATAGGAAAAAAAAAAGATACTAATCTTACAGACCTCTTGTATTTGAGAATTTGATTCTTTGTTTTTGACAGTTTGAATATAATATGCCCTTTATCTCTTGAATTTATACTAATTGAAGGATTTGGAGCTTCTTGGATGTGTAGATTCATGTAGTTCATTAAACTTGGCAAGTGTTCAATTATTAATTCTTCAAATATTCTTTCTTCCCTTTCCTTTCTGTCTTCTAATTATGTGACTCCTATAATGCATTTGTTGGTATGAATCATGGTGTTCCAAAGGGTACTTAGACCATGTCAATTTTTCTTTTTCTTTTTCTTCTCAGATTAGGTAATTCCAGTTTATACATCTTCAAGTAGCTGACTCGTCTGCCTGCTGAAATCTGCTCTAGGATTTCCAGAATTTCTATCTGTTTCCTTTTGTAATTTCTATTTCTTTTAAAACTTTTTACTTGTTTGAACATTGTTCTTCTGGTTTTAATTTTATGTTCATAATTCCACTTAGCTTGTTGAGAATATTTAAACAATTTATTTTAAATCTTTTTCTGGTAAGTCCAATGTGTGGTCTTCCTTATTGATGGTTTTTCTCTATTTCTTTTTGTCTTTTGAATAGCCATGCTTTCCTATTTATTTGCATGCCATGTAATTTTTTTGTGGAGAACTAGACATTTAGATTATTATAATACGGTAACTCTGAAAATGAAATATTCCCACTTCCCCAAGGTTTGCTTTTGTTTGTTAGTGCTGCAATCACCCATTTTTTACTGACTTCTCCATACTGGTTTTGCAATGACTATTCCTTGTTTAATCACACTATTCATGTGATCATTGATGTTTCCATTCCATTATCTTAAATGGTCAGCCAGTTACCTAAAGAGATTTCCTTCAGTGCTGAACTCTAGCAGCCTTTTTCTTCACTAAATGTTCCCTTGCTTCTTCTTAGTTTTAAATATGATTCTAGAGTTCTAAAATGTTGGTTCTGGTAGGTTTTGCCAGATTAAAGGATGATTCAATAGAAGGATCTTTGGAATTCCCTTCTCCTTCATTGCTAATGAGATCTCTCTTATTTTCAAAGAGATAGGAAAGTCTCTCTCTCCCCTCAAGAGATTACCCTAGCTGAGGGTCCTGCTCCTTTATAAAGCTCAGAAGAAAAAATGGCAGCTCAGTGTATGTTATTTTCTATTTTGTGGAAAATCTATTTTAATACAAGAGGGAAGGTAATTAATTAGCCCTACAAACTGAAGATCTACAAGTTAACCGTAGAGCTAAGGCTACAATTATATTTAATAATTATACACATGGAACAGTCAAATAATGAAGAAGTAGTGTACAAAGCATCTGGACAGATACAATAGTAAGTAAACTGCACTACACTTCTTGAAAGATATCAAAATCTAATTAGTGTGATATTCATAACATAATTACACATCATTTCTAAGGCAACATCTTAGCAATTAAAACCAGTGGTCACAGTCTCGCTGCTAGCAAGCAGAAGGCTGCCCCTTCAAATTCTATCATGTGAGCCATCATGTTGGGTTTTTGTTTTTTGTTTTCTTTATATTTTGCTTTTCATTAGTTGAGTCCTTTTAATTGAGTTTTGCACTCTCCATGTCAGTATATTTACCAACATTCATTATTATCTTATATTCAGCTCACAAGTTTATTGCCTTTCCTGGAACTTGAAGGTACCTCAATTTGTGTCTCTTTCTACATTATATGCTATTTTTCACAACCAAATAACAAAGCAATCTTCTCTCTTATTTGCAGGAGATCAAACAATATGATCATTTAGGTAGAAATATATAACATTGTTTTACTTTGGATTCTGCCATTTTTCTTTTGTTGTATTACTGTGTAAAATTTCACTTCAGAAATTACAGTCAGGCTTTTTGCTTTCTCTGGATTTGGGAAGAAATAGACAGAAATGCAATGGACATTTATTATGCTGGAATCTATGTGCATGGTCAATTGTTATAGCAGCATGATTAAAAAATGCCATGATATTTATATCTGGATTTACACAAAATGGAGATTCTGAAGCAAGACTACTATGCTTGATTGTTAAGATAACTCTAGGCCAATTATCTACCTGTGTTTATGTATCTTACAAGTAAAAGCAAACCATGCAATTTAGAAATCAATCAATCACTATTTATTGAGTGCTTTGTCTGTGTTTTGTTCTCTGCATGTAGCTTTCAGCTGTAACTTTATTGACTGATGTGGATCACTGCACAATCGATATGGCTGGGGCAATATTTATCAGTCATAAAATCTGACTGGAACAAAGAAACAGACAGTTGTGTCTATCTTGCAGTCCACATTACCAGTTATATGGGTATATGACTTTTATTTGCATTGTTTAAATAATTAAGAAACAGATGACAATTTTCTTGATAATCCGGATTGTTTAGATAAAGTCCACCAAAGGCTTTCATTTCTATGGTAAATATTACATGTAAATATATTTATTTTTATCAGGATGTTCCTAAATATTTCTGCTTAAGTCAATTTTATTTTAAAAACCTTATATTAATTCACCCTTACATTAATTTTTCACCCTTATATATTTTTTTGTTTTGATATCTTAAATGCAAATATATATGTTAAATATGAAATAGGCTAGAACATCTGTAAATTACTGAAAATAGATGTCAGCAGAATAGAAGGTAACAGGAAACCTGGAAAATATTTTGGAAGAACAAAATAAAATGGTTCTTCCATTTAATCCTTCATTAATGACATGTATGCGTGCACGTGAGCGTGCACGCGCACGCGCGCGCACACACACACAGACTGACAACTGGCCTTCCAGAGTCTAAGAGAACTCGGAATTCCCAGCAACCACAACTTGACCTCAACCTAATATCCTTTAGTTTAATAGGTGGAATAAAGGAGAGATAATGAGAGACCAAAGAGTTCGCAGAAGTCACTGCTGCTTACACTGTATAAAATCAGTGTTCACAAAACCCTCTCTCGGAAGCTCTCACGAAAGATTGCACTTCAAATGTTTGATGATTTCTTTCATCTTTTGTATAGAGTAAGCCATATAGAGAAAAATTCTTTACAAAAGCAAAACTGGCTGTTCACACAGTTCTCTCATTTGTTCCTCCTCTATGAGATAAGTAGAGATGTGGAAAGTTGACAGATTAAACAAAAACCTTCCCATTCAAATAAAGATTACAGAGTACATGTGCCTTCTTGTCACACATTTGGTAGAAAACACATAATATCCATTTCATTTTCAGTCTACATGTTTTAAATATGCAACTAGAAGAATAGGGAATATTTTAGTATTTCAAATATTGGTTTCATTTGTTTTTTTCCTTTTGGAATATTTATTTTAAAACTTCATTGAGTTTCCAGAGTTTTAAAGTATGAATTGGAATATTTTAACAAAGTCTTAGATTATTGTTTGATACCTATAATAACCTGCTCGTATGTATTATGAGTAATGTCCTATATCAATTATACAATTTTATTTCAGCAGTCCTTGTTCACTTTAAGACCTAGAATAATTCTGTAACAGGGGTCCCAGCTGAGCATAAATTGACATTCAGAGTCTGATTATGTCCAAAAAGCTATATATAAATAGCCACAGGGATTTAGTAGCCAAGGACAGGCATGAGGATTTTCAGGGGTTTGAGAAAACCTGTTAAAAGAACAACTGTGAAGTTCTATAATGGAATAAAGATTAAGGAAAAATTCAACATAAATAAAAGGAGAGGGAATAATGATGGTAGTATGATGTTTTGGCCTCAGTCTGACATCATGAAAAAAATATTCTACCTTGAATGGTCCCAGAAAATTTCAGCACTTCCCAACAGGTAGCCCTTCACAAATACAAATATTTTGTTAATAGGCTTTCTACACCCACAGGAACTGTGGTGAATTATCAACTGGGATCCTGTTTCTCAATAGACACAGCAATGCAGTATGTGGCAATAAGAATCATGCAGGACACTAGCTTTGGAGATTCTTCAGAAATACTTTCTAGAAACTCTGCAGAAAGCTGAAGCCCTACAGAAGGGAGGAATTCCATCAGTGGAATGTGAGAATTAGAGTTAAAATGACCTTTCTATTCACACTGAAAGGAGGGCTGATAAAATTTGGGTTCCCTCTACTTAAAAGTGTAAAAGATAAAGTAGTAGTGTGGCATTCTATCCACTATGAACAATTCCTGAATCAGGCACTGAGTGGAAATGAAGGGATCCTAAGCCACACCCACGTCATTCTCCATGAAGCATGCCAGGAAGTCTCTGAACCATAGCAGTATTTGTTGCCTCTTCACTGTGCAATGCCTGACATACTAATTGCTCCTAATTTTCCTTTACCTGGAAAATTATTATTTTTCCCTATATGTTGAAACATTTATAGCAAACATTTATGGCAACATTTATTATCAAAATAGTATCTTGCTTACACAGGATCTTATCTGTGTAACATGTCTATTAAAGTTTATTTTAATTGTGGTAAGCTATATATATATATATATATATAAAACATAAAAATTACCATTTTAATAATTTTGAGGTACACAATTCAGCGGCATCAAGTACATTCAGATTATAGTGAAACCATCACCACCATCAGTCTTCAGACCTTTGTCATCTTCCCAAACTGAAACTTTTTCCCCATTAAATATAACCTCCTATCTACCCTTGTCCCCAGCCCCTGGCAACCACCATTCTACTTACTTCTGTAACTTTAACTCTCCTAGATATCTTTTATAACTGGAATAATAGCAATAGTAATCCTTTGCGTGGCTCATTTCACTTAGCAATGTCTTCACAGTTAATCCATGTTGTTGCATGTGTCAGAATTTCATTCAAGACTGAACAATATTCCATTACATGTCTGTACTATATTTTGTTTATCCATTCACCCATCAATGGGCATTTGGGTTTTGTTTCTGCTATATGACTATTGGGTATAATGCTGCTATGATCATTGATATGCAAATATCTGTGAGAGTTTATGCTCTCAAAATCATTTGGGCACATAACCAGCAGGGGAATTACTGAATTAATTGTTAATTCTAACTTAAATGTTAAACTATATCTCCGTATAGTTTTCACAGTGGCTGTACCATTTTATATTCCCACAAACAGTGCACAAGGGTTGAGATTTCTCCACATTCTTATCAAAAATTAATATTTTGTTTTTATTTTATTTTTTTCAAGACCAATGTCATGAAATTTTCCCCTATGATTTCTTCTAGGATTTTATCATTTCAGGGTTTACATTTAAGTCTTTAATTCATTTTTAATTTATTTTTGCATATGGCATAATATAGAAGTCCACTTTTGTTCTTCTCAAAACCAATGGACATCCAGTGTTCCCCAAACCACTGGACTATTGTTTAAGATATTTTTAAGTATCTTAAAGTAAAAGATAGTTTAAGACTATCTTTTCCCTACTGGGTATTCTTGGTACCCTTATCAAAGAACAATTGACCGTATATGCATGGGTTTATTTATGGGCCTTCTATTAAGTCTAATTTCTTTCATCAGTGCTTTATAGCTCTCAGTGAACAAGTCTTTTACCTCCTTGGTTAAGTTTATCTGTAAATATTTTATTCATTTTATACCATTGAATATGAGTTTACTTCTGAATTTCCTTCAGATAGTTCATTATTAGTATATAGAAATGGAACTGATTTTTTATGTTGACCTATAATCTGCAACTCTATTGAATTCATTTATTAGTTCTAACAGGTTTTTTTTACTACTAAAAGAAAATTTAAGGGAAAAGCTTCCTGACATTGATGTGGGCAATGTTTCTCGAATTTGACATCAAAAACAAGTGCAATAATAGACAATAGCAAAATAGACAAGTGGAACTACAGCAAACTAAAAAACTCTTGCATAGTAAAAGAAACAATGAACAAAATAAAAAGGCAACTTACAGAATGGGAAAAAATATTTTGCAGCCATATATCTGACAAAGGTTTAAGAGCCAAAATATATAAAGAATTCCTACAATTCAATGACAAAAGAACAAATAACAAAATTAAAAAATGGGCAAAGGAACTGAATAGACATTTTTTCCATAGAAGATATACAAATGGCCAATAAGTATATGAAAATGTGCTCAATATTGCTATTTCTCAGGAAGTACAAATAAAATCAGCAATGATATATCACCTAACACCTATTAGGATGGTTACTATTAAAAAATCAAAATATAACAAGTGTTGGCAAAGATGTAAAGAAAAGGAACTCCCACCATTGGTAGTAATGTAAATTGTTGCAACTTTTTTGGAAAACAGCATGATTGTCCTCCAAAAATTAAAATAGAGTTACTAAATGATCCAGTAATCTTACTTCTGGGTATCCCCAAAATAATTGAGATCAGGATCTTGAAAATACATTTTCATTCCTATGTTCATTGCAACATTATTCACAAGACAGTGAGGAAACCTAGATAGATGAATAAAGAAAATATGATGTGTATGCACATACACACATGCACACATACACATGCACATATAAAGAAGAACAAAATGCCTCCATTTGCAACTATATGGGCTAACCTGGGGGACATTATGCTAAATGAAATAAACCACACACAGGGGACAAATATTACATGATGCCATTTATATGAGCAATCTAAAATAGTCAAACTAACAGAAAATAAAATCATACTTTCCAGTTGTTGGGAGAAGGGGTACCTAGGAGAAGGGAAATGGACAGGTAGTTTCTAAAGTACAAAGTTTCAGTCATACAGATTAGTAAGTCCTGGAGATCAACTGTACAGCATAGCACCCATCATTATTAATACTGAATTATAGAACTCATGTTGTATTTTTATCAATAAAAGCAATAATAATAATAATAATGAAAGTGGGAGGAAATTTTTAGACATCATGGATATGTTTGTGCCAAAGACTGTATTAATGGTATAACAGATGTATAGTTATTTCCTAACTAATGAAGTTGTATACTAATACATATGTCATTAAAAACAAACAACTGCAGCAATAGCTGAAATGTGTTATCACATTCCTAACCCAACCAGGATCACTTTGGTAATACCAGGTACTTTATTGCTTAAGTGACTAAAGAATTCATAATTCTACCTCTGAGAGAACAGAAATGTGTTAATCTGTAGTTAGATAAGTTTTTGACATAATTTAGTCACAATTGTGACAAGATTTTGGGAAAAAAACAAAACATTTAGAGTTGGCATATTTCAGTACATAACATTTCAGTTTAAATTGAAATGATGTCATAGTGGAGGATGAAGAATATTAACTAGATCTATGCTTAGATATATCATCTACAATTCTTTATTATTTCTGGACAAATTTTCTGCTATATTTAATTTTCATGTTTGGGGGTATATATATATAAAGATATTTATAGTGATATAGCAATATTATGTGCTCTTTGCAAATTTAAAATATAAACTATTGTTACCAATTCTGTGGCAGAGATGTAATATTTTTCTATGAAAGTATTATTCTCTTCCCCAAATAAATCCTTTCAAAGTTTTTGTTTTTGTAGTACTCTCCTCCCCCCAAATAATACTATATAAATAAAATCCCAAAGAACCAAAATTTGTAATAAACCATCTTGCTCCATTTAATCAGCACAGATGTTCACTAGTCATGGTTTACTCTGGAGGGCTCTGTATTTTGCCCTGCTGAGTAAAGAGGCTACATTTTGAAAACAGAGTTTTATAAAATCTTTAAAATAGAACTTAGGTTTCTCTAGACTGTGTAACAAATCAACACATGGAAGTCTATGCTTTTACCTTTATAGTTATTATGGAGAGCAAAATCTAAGACATTTAAATCAATTATGTACAAACACAGGAAAGATGGAATAGTAGGTAAGTGCAAAATAAATTACTTCCCTCCTTTCAGAGAGAAAAGTCATGTGAAAAAGCTGGTGAGGCTGTGACAGGTTTTAAACCATGACTTGGAAATATTATTAACAAACTGTCTTGTTCTCTTTAAACCTAACATAAAAGATTTATTTTATTTTATTTTTTTACCAAAGCAGTGCTCTCACTTGATGGTAAGAGTGGTTTTTGATGCACTGATGCTGACACTCATCTCAGCTATAGTATTTAGCATTAAAAGTTACTGAGCTAAGGAAAGGGGAAAAATAAAAAACATTTCAGAATGTCTGACTGCCCTTCAGAGAAGCGAATTGTCCTTCTTATTAAAGTCATATGTTTATAAGAAAAGAGTATACAAACCTTGAGAAAGCAAACTTACATTGTGAGAAAGCCAGTATTGATTCAGATACTAATACCAATATTCCTTCTTTGTAAATCAGGCATTCAGTAATTAGTGAAGTGAATGAAAGTTTACTTTTTCGTACTAAGGTGTTTTCTCCACACTTGGACTTCCTTTCCTAGTCAGATTAAAGTAAAATTTCCAATTCGTCTCCTGAAATATTAAATGTAAAGGATAATTCTAAAAAAAATTGCGAATTATACTATTACCTATTACTTATTTGTCTATAAATAAAATGTATTTATTTCTATTTATAAACATTTATTAAACACATTCCTTTTGAAGCATGCTAGGCAAAGAAAGTGCTGGAAGTGATTTGAAAATTATGAAACATATTCACTGACCTCAAAGGTTTAAGTGATACATGAGTTGGAGAAATAAAGCTTACATGGCAGAAACACATTTCAGGCCATGAAATTTACATATGCTAAGAAACTTTTACCATTTTGCTGATATTTTATCCCTTAAGGTCAAATGTATCTGGAGTAGATATTTAGTCATAGGTTAAACATGTAAAATTGGGGTGGTTTCTGTCAACTAGGGTGTTTCCCTACTTTCCTCCATCATTCAGAGAAAAAATTGACTCATATGTACAAAGGAGCGCCCATCAGACTATTTTTCAGAAGAAAGCTTATAGTCCAGAAAAGAGTGGGATAATATATTCAATGTGATGAAAGAAAAATACTACCAACCAGGAATATTACACTCTCAGCAAAACCATTCTTCAGAAACGAAGGAGAAATAAAGACTTCCCCAGCAAATAAAGAGCTCATCCCACTACACCTACATACTAAAATGCTAAAGGGAGTTCTTCAAGTTTAAAGAAAATATACTAAATAATAGCATGAAAGCATATGAATATATACTACTCACTGGTAAGGGAAAATATATAAACAAATACTATGATACTTTAATGGGTTTGTAAATCACATTTAGCTCTAATATGAAACTTAAAAAGGAAAGGTACTAAAAATAATTATAAATAGAAAAAGTTACTATATATATAATATAAAAGATGTAAAGTGTGACAGCAGTAACAAAGTGTGGGGGAAGGTAAAAATTTCATAGGTTGATTGAAATTAAGTTATTAGCCTATGAATAGACATATATTAACTTATAAGTTAAAACTCAGTTATATATAATATATATTTTTATATAATATCATATATTTATGTTTATATATAATATTAACTTGTAAGTTAAAATAAGTTTTATATAAGCAGCATAGTAACCATAGCCACAGAAAATACACACATTAGATGCACAAAATAGAAAGAGAAAGGAATCAAAGTATATCACTATTTAAAAAATAATCAACAAGTTACAGGCAGAAAACAATAAACAAAATGGCAATGGTAAGTCCTTACCTAGTAATACTTATATATAAGTGGATTAAACTGCCAATCAAAAGATATAGGGTGACAAATGAATATGAAAGTAGATCCAATTATATGTTGTCTCAAAAGACTCAATTAAAGAAAAGAGGCTGAAAGTGAAAGGATGGAAAAATATTCAATGGAAACAGTAAACTAAAGAGAGAAGGGTTATTCTTAGAGAAAATAGATTATAGCCAAACACTGGTTCAAGAGACAAGAACATTATGTAATGATAGAAGAGTCATTTTATCAGGAAGATATGAAAGTTATAAATAAGTATGCACTCAATATCTAAATATATAAATATGTTAAATATTCACAGATCTGAAAGGAGAAATAGTAATAGATTGCAATAGAATGTAGAAACAGTAGACAACTTCAATACCCTCTTTTATCAATAGATAGATCATCCAGACAGAAAATTAATAAGGCAACAACAAACCTTAATAATACTGTAGACAAAATGAACCTAATAGACATTGGGAACACAATATTCCATCCAACAGCAGAAGATGATATATTTATCTCAAGCACATGTGGAACATTCTCTAAGACAGAGGATAGGTTGGGTCACCAAACAAGTTAGCATATCTAAGAAGGCTGAAATAATGTCAAGTATCTTTTCTAAATACAAAAGTATGAAACAAGAAATCAGTAACAGAATGACAATTGAAAATTTACAAATATGTGGCAACTAAGCAACCCACTCTTGAACCACCAATAGGTGAAAAATAAATCAAAATGGAACACAGAAAATACCTTGAGACAAAAATACAAATACCCATACCAAAACCTATGGGATACATCAAAAGAAGTACTGAGAATAAAGTTTATACTGATAAACCCTATATTAAAAATCAGAAAGATGTCAAATAATCAAGTTAACCTTACACCTCAAGAAAATAGGGAGAAACAAAATAAACTCAGTCAGCAAAAGGAAGGAAATAAAAAGCAGAAATAAATGAAATAGAGAATAGAAAAAAATTGGGAATAGTAAAATAAAGAGCTAACTTTTAGAAAAGCTAAATAAAATTGACAAACCCTTAGACTTATAAAAAACAAAACAAAACAAGAAAGAGGACTCTAATAAATCAAATAATGAAAGAGGAAACATTACAAGTAATGACACAGATATTAAAAGGAACATGAGACTAATGAATAGTTTTACACCAACAAACTGGATAACATAAAAGAAATGGATAAATTCATAGAAATATACAACCCAATAAACTGAATCATGAATGTACAGAAAACTTGAACAGACCAATAACAAATAAGATTAAATTGGTAATCAAACATTGTACAACAAAGAAAAGCCCAAGATAAGATGGCTTCACTGATTAATTCTATTAAACATTAAGGAAGAATTAATACCAATCCTTCTTAAACTCATCCAAACTCATTTTATGGGGCCAGTATTTCCCTGGTACTTAAGTCACAAAAACATACTACAAGAAAAAGAAAACTGCAGGCAATATCTTTGGATACAAGGACAATTCAGTATTCAAATCAGTATGATAAACCACATTAACAGATAAAACAAACAAACACATGATTACCTGAATAGATGTGGAAGGAGCAACTGAAAAAATTTGATATGCTTTCAGGATAAAAACTCTCAACAAATTAGGTATAAAAAGAATGTACTTCAACCTAGTAAAGTCCATAAATGATAACATGTATGGCCACAGCTAACAACATACTCAATGGTGAAAAACTAAACATTTTTCTTCTTAACACATAATAACAAGATAAGAATGACTACTCTTGCAAGTAATATAGCACTGGAAATTCTATCCAGAGCAACTTGATAAGTAAAAGAAATGAAAGGCATCCATCATGCCTGGAATCCATGAAATGAAAGAAGTAAAATTGCCTATTTGCTGATGATGTAATCTTACATCTAGAGTATCTTATTCTCCACTAAACAACCTGTTAGAACTAATTGATTCAGTAAAGTTGCTGGATGCAAAGTCAACATAAAAATCAGTTGAGTTTTATACACTATTGATAAACTATCAGATAAGAAAACTAAGAAAATGTCATTTACAACTATATCAAAAAGAAGAAATATGTAGGAATAAACTTAACCAATAAGGTGAAACTCTAATACACTAAAAATACAAAAGAAAATTTAAACAAATAGAAATACATCTCATATTCATGGATTTGAAGATTTAATATTGTTAAAATATCCGTACCACTCAAAGTGATCTACAATGTAATCTCTATCAAAATCCCAATGGTATTACTTATGGAAATAGAAAAAAATCCTCAAATTCATGCAGAACCACAAGAAACCTTGGATAGCCAAAGCAATCTTGAAAGAGAACAAACTTGGAAGCCTTACATTTTCTGATTTCAAACTACATTACAAAATGATGGTAATCAAAACAGTGTGGTACAGGCATAAAAACAGGCATTCGGAACAACAGAATAAAATAGGGAACCCAGAATAAAGCATGCATATACAGTTAACTGATCTTTGACAAAGATGCCAAGCATACACTATGGGGACAGGAGTCTCTTCAATAAATAGTGTTGGTAGAAACTGGAAATCACATGTGAAAGAATGCAATTGTACTATTTTCTTATATAATATACATAAAAATTAACTCAAAAATGGATTTAAGACTGAAATATAAGACCCAAATGAGATTTTTCTTGAAGATGCATTTCATATCTAAAATATTTTGAAATCATTGTCATAGAAAATAAATACAGAAGTTACTTAATTTCAATTCATTTTAAACAAGTGGTATTTTCAAAGCAGATTAAAAGGTTAGTGAACTTATAGCAACTTTCTTCTAATAGTAAAAAAATATGGAAAGATTACATATGATTGTTTTACTCTAAATGTAAGGAAAGTGCAAATTCATACCATCACACTAAAAAATAGTGTCTTCCTGTAATTTATATAAAATTTTACTGTTTATGCCCATTATTAAAAATAATGCAGGAGTGATGTCATAAAGATGGCAAAATAGGTCATTCCTGACTACTCCCCTTCATAAGAAAAATAACTAACAAATATTGAAGGACAACATTTGCTGCTAGATCATGGGAGTAAGGCTATAGCACCCTCTCAGAGACTAAGACAGATTAATTTGAAGGTTAAGAGGAACAACTACACACTGACCACATTGCTCTTCCCCTAGGCTGGTACAGTACCACACAGAGATGTTTCCCCTAAACCTGTGGTTCCAACAGTGGGAAAAGGGAGCCCAGGGGGGTCATCCAGTTCTCAGCATTGTGGGTTGCTTTGGGGGAGTTCCATTTTAGTTTAACACTTTGGATATTTAGCAGAATACATAGGGATCCACCACTGGGACTCTAATCCAAATAATGGCAGAAAGGGGAGAAAGGGGTCACAACAACCAGCATGCAGATCTAAGCAGACTGAGTTCCTACCTGCAGAGCCTAAGTAATGGACTTAATCAGTGGCTCTGCACATTTGCAGAACCAAGTTGGTAACAATAGTCTGACCAGGGAACTTTACAGCCTGGACCACTGCTGGGTGCAGGCCACTGACCCTGCTTGACCAGAGAGACTAGCAAGAACACCTGGAAGGTGCATAGTCCAGCTACGATCAAGTAGAGAGGCCAGCAGACAGAGATGATCACCCACAGAGTGAAACCAGCACCAAGCATGAAGTATTCCCCCACCACACCCAGGCAGGCGAGTTAATTCACAGCCATACCACTGGTGAGGGTAGCTCCCCCTACTTCCAACCAGAAAGCCTGATTGGAAAATCTGAGAGAGACTTGGAACAGACTCCCAATTTTTCCCAGGCAGTGGAGGTGAATCATGGTCCAGTCTTCTGCCAAACAAAGCTCCCAGACCTGCCCAACCAGAAAGGATGGCCAGAACCAAAGGTGTGTAACTCAGAAACACTTGAGCATAAACCTGCAGGCAGAGTCAGATAGTATGCAGAGCAAAGCCATGGCCCTGTTTGGCCAAGAACCTGGGTCATGGATAAGTCAGAGTCAAGAACACAAACCAAGAACCTTACCGGTTTGGTGCTGCTTCTCTCATTGCACCCAAGCAGGGAAACTAAGTTTAGCCGCATTCATTGCTGAATACAGCCCCCAGCCCATCTGACCATGGAAGCTAACCAGAGGATACAGGAAGCTGAGTAGCCTATCCACCAATACTCCTTAAAGAAGCATTTGTACAGAGAACACAGCCCATGGCTTTCCCTGTCTTCAGAGCAAAACCAGTGGCCGTAGTTGGACAGAGAATTTAGTGCACACTCATGTCTGATTCAGGTCCTCTAACAATGAACTGGGACTGACCTGAACCCCTTCCTACTGCGCTGCCAGGGCATGAAATCTAATTCGCAGTTCTACTTACTGCTGAGTAAACAAGGACTCCAGTTAAACACAGACCCTATACTACAGCCTAACTTGGGGAGGGAACAAAGCAAGCAGATCTATCCAATTGTTCTGAGCAGTAACACCTTTCCCACCTGACTTCAGAGCTTGGTTAGTAGCCGGGCCCAAAAACAAACCCTGATAGCAAGCTCCACCTTCACGTAGATGTTCCAGCAAACACATCCAGAAACCCAAACTGAGCTGACTAGTGAAGAACTGTCTCTGCCAAAGTGAACCTGTAAAGTCTGGATGACAAGACCACTTACTCTAATGCACAGATACCAACATACAAAATCAGGGTCATGAAAAATCACTAACATAATAAACTAACAACATTTCAATAACTGACTAAAAAACAGATCTATGAACTGTCAAAGAATTCAGAATAGTCCTCCTAAAGAAGTTCAGTAAACTACAAGAATACACAGACAGTAAACACAAAATTAGTAAAACAATGTTTGAAAAAAATGTAAAGTTCAGCAAAGAAAAAAAAACCCAGAAATCCTGGTGCTGAAACATACAACAACAGAATTGAAGAATTCAATAGAGAGCTTCAAAAGCAGACTCAGCCATGCAGAGGAAAGAATCAGTCACCTAGAAGAAAGGCACTTTGAAAATATTCAGTCAGAAGAATAAAAAGAAAAAAAATGAAAAAATAGTGAAGAAACTCTATGGGATTTATGAAAAATGGCCATAAGAAATAATATTCAAATTATGAACATTCAAGAAGTGGAAGAGAAAGAGAAATGGAAAGTATATTTTAAGCAACACTGGCAAGGAACTTCACAAACCTGAAGAAAAATGGACATTAGATCTATGGGGCCAAGGATGCAAACAGGTTGAGCCTGAATAGGGCTACACTGACACATATTATAATGAAGTGAATTAAAGTAAAAATCAGTGAAAGAATTCTGAAAGCAGCAAGAGAAAAATGATGTTCCATACATGGAAACCCCCATAAGACCATGGGTGCATTTCTTAACAGAAACTATTCAGGCCAGGAGAGAAAGAATTCATATATTAAAAATGCTGTACAAAGGACACCATCAATAGAACAAAAAGGCATCCTACAGTATGGGGGAATTTATTCATAAATGACAGGTCCAATAAAGGCTTGACATCCAAAATATATAAAGAGCTCATGCACCTCAAACAGAGCGAAAAATCCAATTAAAAAATGGTCAGAGGAGCTGAACAGACAGTTCTGCAAAGAAGAAATTCAGATGGCCAATATACACATGAAAAGATGCTCCACATCGCTAGACATCAGAAAAATGCAAATTAAAACCACAATGAGATATCACCTCACACCAGTAAGGACAGCTACTGTCCAAAAAACAAACCACAACAAATGTTGGCGAGGTTGTGGAGAAAGGGGAACCCTCCTACACTGCTGGTGGGAATGTAAATTAGTTCAACCATTGTGGAAAGCAGTGTGAAAGTTCCTCAAAAAGCTCAAAATAGAAATACCATTTGACCCAGGAATTCCATTTCTAGGATCACCCTAAGAATTCTAGTGCACCCTAAGAATGCAGCACTCCAGTATGAAAAAGACAGATGCACCCCTATGTTTGTCACAGCACTATTTACAATAGCCAAGAAATGGAAGCAACCTAAGTGTCCATCAGTAGATGAATGAATAAAGAAGATGTGGTACATATACACAATGGAATATTATTCAGCCATAAGAAGAAAACAAATCCTACCATTTGCAACAACATGGGTAGAGCTAGAGGGTATTATGCTCAGTGAAATAAGCCAGGCAGAGAAACACAAGTACCAAATGATTTCACTCATATGTGGAGTATAAGAACAAAGAAAAAACTGAAGGAACAAAGCAGCAGCAGAATCACAGAACCCAAGAATGGACTAACAGTTACCAAAGGGAAAGGGATTTGGGGAGGATGGGTGGGAAGGGAGGGATAAGAGGGGGGGAAGAAAGGGGGCATTATGATTAGCATGTATAATGGGGGGTGCACAGGGAGGGCTATGCAACACAGTGAAGACAAGTAGTGATTCTACAGCATCTTACTAAGCTGATGGACAGTGACTGTAATGGGGTTCATGGGGGGGAACTTGGTGAAAGGGGGAGTCTAGTAAACATAATGTTCTTCATGTAATTGTAGATTGATGATAACAAAAAAAAAAGAATACAAAGAAATGCTGTCAGAAAAAGTTGTTAACCAAGAATTCTATACATAGCAAAGCTGTCCTTCAGAAAGGACGAAGGGATAAAAGCTTTCATGAATAAACAAAAGCTGGAGTTCATCATCACTAGACTTGTATTACAAGAAATGCTAAAAGGAGTTCTTTGAGGTGAAGTAAAAGGATACCAACTGACATCATAAAAACATAAGAACATAGGGTGAAACACTGTTGATGGTAAATATATAGTCAAAGTTAGATTCTGTAATGAGGTAATGGTGTGTAATTCACTTATAACACTAGTTAAAAACTGAAAAATAAATGTACTTAAAATAACCATAATTATAATGATCTATTATTAGTTGCAACACATAAAAATATACAAAATGTAGTATCAATAACCTAAACTGTGAGGTACAGGAGAAGTAAAAGGATAAAGTTTAGGAATTCTAATGAAGTTAAGTCACAATCAGTTTAAAATAGAGTGTTATAATTTTATGATATTTTATGTAAGCCTCATGGTAACCACATGGGAAAAACCTGTACAAATTAAACAAAAGGACATAAGAAACAAGTGTAAGGATCCTGATAACAAAAGACATCAAACCACCCACAAAAAAATTGCAGAATAAGAAACAAGCAATGATGGATCGACAAAACAATCAGAAAACAATTAGTGAAATATCAGTTGTAAATCTTTACCTATTTATTATTATTTTAAATATAAAAGGATTAAATTCTCCAATCAAAGACAGAGTGGCTAAGCATATTTAAAAAATACATATCCAAAGATATGCTGCCTACATGACAGGCACAGACTGACAGTGAAGGCATGGAAAAATATTTTTCAAGCTAATGGTAACCAAAATAAAGCAGGAGTAGCTATACATACATATATATATATAAGACTTTAAACTAAAAATATTTTAAAAAGACAAAGTCATTATATTATGATAAAGGGGTGAATCTGTGAAGAAGATATAACAATTATAAGTATTTATGTACCCAACATCAGAGCTCCCAAATATATAAAGTAAAAACTAACAGAGTAAAAAGGAGAAATAAACAGCAATACAATAACATTTGAGAACTTTTAACACCTCACTCTCAACAATGGATACATTATTCAGATAGAGACTAAATAAGGAAACAGCAAATTTGAACAACACTATGGACCAAGGAGACCTATCAGACATATACAGAACATTCTAACTAACACCAGAATACACATTCTTCTTAAGCACACATAAAATATTTCCTGGCAAAGACTTTCTGTTAGGCTACAAAAACAAGTTTTAACAAATTCAAGATTCAAATCACATCAAGTACCTTTGACCACAATGTTATAAAACTAGAACTCATTAACAGGAGGAAATATAGAAAATCATGAATACATGGAAATAAAACAACACTCTCCTGAACCAATGGATCAAAGAAGAAAATAAATGGGAAATAAAAAAGGTATCTTGAGACAAACCAAAATGGAAACACAACATACCAAAACTGATAGAATTCAGCAAAACAGTTTTAAGAGAGACATTCAAAGCAATAAAGCTCTATTTTAAGAAAGATATCAAATAAACAACCTAACTTTACACCTTTAGGAACCAGAAGAAGAACATATCCCAAAGTTAGCAGAAGGAAAAAAATAATTATTTTAGAGTGGAAATATATGGAATACAGAAGAGGAAGACAATAGAAAAGATTAAACAAACTAAAAGCTAGTTGTTCAAAAAGACAAACAAAATTGACAAAATTTTAACTAGATTAACCAAGCAAGAAGAGAGGGCCCAAATCAACAAAATCATAAGTGAAAAGGGAAACATCACAACTAATACCACAGATATAAGCAAAGGATCATATGAGGCTACTATGAAAAGCTTTGCACCAACAAACTGGACACCTAAAAGAAATGGAAAAACTTCTTAGAAACATATGACCTACTAAAACTGAATCAGGATAAAATAGAAAATCTGAACAGAGAAGTCTAGGATCACAGAGCCCCATTGGCTAATTTTACCAAACATTTAAAGAAAAATTAATGCTAATATGCCTCAAACTTTTCTAAAAGATTGAGGAGAAGGGAATGCAAGGCCAGCATTATTTACTCAAATAACAAAGTCAGAAAATGACACTACCAGAACAGAAAACTACAGGCCCTGATGAATGTAGATGTAAAAATTCTCAATAAAATACTGGCAACATTAAAAGGATCATTCACCGTGACCAAGTGGGACTTTTATCTGGAATTGCAATGATAGTTCAGTATATGCAAATGAATCAATGATACATCACATTAATAGAATAAAAGAAAACCAAATAATGATCATTTCAGTAAACACAGGAAAAGCATTTGACAAAATTCAAAATCCATTTGATAAAAAAACCCTTAATGAATTATGCATAGAAGGAATGTCCTGCAACATAATAGAGACCATATATGACAAGCCCAAAGCTAACATTAGACTCAGTGGTAAAAATCTGATAACTTTTCCTTTAAGATCAGGAATAACACAAGGGTGCTTACTCTTACCAGTTCTACTCAACATGGTACTAGAAGTCCGAGACAGAGCAATCAGGCAGTAAACAGAATTAAAAAGTATCAGAAGAATTGGAAAGAAAGAAGTAAAATTATCTCAGTTTAGAGACGTCATGATTTTATATATAGAAAATCCTGAGGATTCCACCAAAAAACTGTAAGATCTAATAATTTCAAAAAATTTTTCAGAACACAAAATTAACACAAAAATCAGTAGCATTCCCATGCACTAACAATGAATACCGTGAAAAAGAAATAAAGAAAATGATACCATTAACAATATTATTGAAAAACCATAAAATACTTAGGAATAAATTTAACTGAGGTGAAACATCTCCACTCTGAAAACTATAAGACATTGATGAGAGAAATATAAGAAAACACCAATAAATGCAAAGATGTCCATGTTCATGGATTGGAAGAATTTATATTGTTAAAATATCAATACCATCAAAAATCAACTATAGGTAATATGCAATCTCTATCAAGATTGCAATAGCATTTTTACAGAAGGTGAAACACAATCCTAAAATTGATATAAAATGGCTAAAGATGTCAAATACCCAAAGCAATCCTGAGAAAGAACAACAAATTGGGAAGTACCATACTTTCTGATTTCTAGATATATTACAAAGTTACATCAATTAAACCAGTATGGTACTGTCATAAAAAAATGACACATAGACTAATGAAACAGAATTTAAAGCCCAGAAATAAATATATATATATATGAGACTACATAAAAGTATGTTCTCAATAAGTTAAAAATAGAACTATGTGATCCAAGAATCCCATTTCAGGGAATGTATCTGAAGGATATGTCAAAGAGATATCTGCACCCCCATGTTTGTATCAGCTTTATTTACAAAAAAAAAAAAAAAGCAAGACATGGAAACAACCTAAGTATCCATCAACATACAAATGGATAAAGAAACTATATTATATATATATACATTGGAATGTTATTCAGCTATAAAAACAAGGAAATCATGCTACTTTTGACAATATGAACGAACCTTGAGGTCATTATGCTAAGTGAAATAAGTCAGACAGAGAAAGACCAATATTGTATAATCTCAATTATATATGGAATCTAAAACTAAATCAAACTAAATAAGCAAACTCCAGGAAAAAGATATCAGACCTGATGTTACCAGTGGGAGGGCATGGAGGGAGGTAGAATAGAATGAATAGTTGTCAAAAGGCACAAATCTCTAATTACAATAAGTACTCTGGATGTAATGTACAATACGGATGTAGTTCACACTGTATATGATGTACATGAAGTTGATCAAAGTAAATCCTAAGAGTTCTCATTACTAGGAAAAATATATACTATTAAAATATGGTTTTGTATATATATATGAGACAATGGATATTAACTTATTGTAGTAATCATTTCATGATATGTAAGTGAAAACATTATGCTATACACCCTAAATTTATATAATGTTGTATGTCTATTATATTTCAATAAAAGTAGAAAAAATAATGCAAAAATGAGAGCTTGTCACATTACCCATGTGGTAAGTTATTAAATTAGCTCTTAACATAACATTGTATCAATAATATATTTTAATTAATGTATCTCAAATTTAATTAAGAATATAAGACATAGATAGGAATAAAGATGGCGGCATGAGAGGAGAGACAGAGGCTTCCTCCTAAAACTGAATACAATTAGAAAATTTAATTGGTGCAACTAATCCTGAGAGAGCAACAGGAGAGGATGGCGTCAGACTTCACACACCTAGAGAAAAGAGCAGACCTCAGCGAACAGGGTAACATACCAGAGCTGTGGCTCCGCGGGACCCGAGCCCCTCCCCCACCCCAGCTCACTGGCGGGAGGAAGAGAAACGGAGCAGGGAGGGAGTGGAAGGCTTGGGACTGCTGAATACCTAGCTCCGGAGATCTGCGCTGGGAGCACAAACCTACATTTCATGGTGCTTTCAAGAGACTTGGATGACTACTGGGTTGAAAAGTTAATACTGGCAGAGTTCCTGGGGAGACTGGGATTCTGGCTGCTTGTGGAAAGCAGGGATCCATATCTGGCTGCTCTGGGACAAAAACTTATACCTGTGTGCCCGGCCCACTGGCTCAGGCAGTGGAGACAGGCACAGAAGCCAGGAGGTGGGGAACAGCTCTTTCCTACCCCCAGGCACCAGTACCGCTCCCCTGTGACCCCTGACATTGCTTCAGGGGCTCAGCAGCTCCAGAATAGAGCTTCTGGACACTAGAGGGCGCCATATACAAACATGAAACGCCAAAGGAACCTTGTCCAGAGTAAAATTGTTAATACAACTCCCAAGAATGATTTAAATGATATGGACCTCATGACTCTTCCTGAAAGGGAGTTCAAAATAAAAATAATCAAAATCCTAATGGAGGTAAGGAAAGACATCCAAAAACTCAGGAATGAATTCAGGTCAGAGATCCAATCATTAAAGAACACGATGGAGGGTATTAAAAGCAGGGTGGATATGGTGGAGAAGAAAATAAATGAAATAGAAACTAGAGAAGAGGAATACAAAGAAGCTGAGGCACAGAGAGAAAAAAGGATCTCTAAAAATGAAAGAATATTGAGAGAACTGTGTGACCAACCAAGCAGAACAATATTTGCATTATAGGAATACCAGAAGAAGAAGAGAGAGAGAGAGAAAGGGATAGAAAGTGTCTTTGAGGAGGTAGTTGCTGAAAACTTCCCCAATCTGGGGAAGGAAATTGTCTCTCAGGCCATGGAGATCCACAGATCCCCCTAGACAAGGGACCCAAGGAAGACAACAGCAAGACACATAGTAATTAAAATGGGAAAGATCAAGGATAATGACAGACTGTTAAAAGCAGCCACAGGCAGAAATAAGATCACACACAAAGGAAAGCCCATCAGACTAACAACAGATTTCTCAGCAGAAACCTTACAGGCCAGAAGGGAGTGGCATGATGTATTTAATGCCATGAAGAAGAAGGGCCTGGAACCAAGATTACTTTATCTGGTGAGATTATCATTTAAATTTGAAGGAGGGATTAAACAATTTCCAGATAAGCAAAAGCTGAGAGAGTTTACCTCCCACAAACCATCTCTGCAGTCTATTTTGGAGGGACTGCTATAGATAGCTGGAAGTGTTCCAAGGGTTGGATAGCTGTCACCAGAGGTAGGAAAATCATGGTAGGGAGGGTGGAGCAGCTGACTGCAAGGCAAATGCAAAATTAAATTGACTATCCCCAATGCCAATCAAGGGATAGAGAAAAAGTATAGAATTTGATACCTAATATATAAAGAATGAAGGAGGAAGAAAAAGGAGGAGAAATAGAAAAGAACCTTTAGATTGTGTTTGTAACAGCATACTAAGTGAGTTAAGTTAGACTCTTAGATAGTAAGGAAAGTAACCTGGAACCTTTGGTAACCATGAATCTAAAGCCTGAAATGGCAATAAGTACATACCTATCGATAATCACCCTAAATGTAAATGGACTGAATGCACCAATCAAAAGACACTGAGTCACTGAATGGATAAAAAAACAAGACCCATCTATATGCTACTTAAAAGAGACTCACCTCAAACCCAAAGACATGCACAGACTAAAAGTCAAGGGATGGAAAAAGATATTTCATGCAAACAATAGGGAGAAAAAAGCAGGAGTATCTGGACTAGTATCGGACAAAATAGACTTCAAAACAAAGAAAGTAACAAGAGATAAAGAAGGACATTACATAATGATAAAGGACTCAGTCCAACAAGAGGATATAACCATTATAAATATAAATGCACCCAACACAGGAGCACCAGCATATGTGAAACAAATACTAACAGAACTAAAGGAGGAAATAGACTGCAATGCATTGATTTTAGGAGACTTCAACACACCATTCACTCCAAAGGACATATCCACCAGACAGAAAATAAGTAAGGACACAGAGACACTGAACAACACACTAGAACAGATGGACCTAATAGACATCTATAAAACTCTACACCTGAAAGCAACAGGATACACATTCTTCTCAAGGGCACATGGAACATTCTCCAGAATAGACCACATATTAGGCCACAAAAGGAGCCTCAGTAAATTCAAAAAGATTGAAATCCTACCAAACAACTTTTCAGACCACAAAGGTATAAAACTAGAAATAAATTGTAAAAAGAAAGCAAAAAGGCTGACAAACACATGGAGGCTTAACAACACGTTTCTAAATAGTCAATGGATCAATGACCAAATTAAAATGGAGATCCAGCAATGTATGCAAATAAATGACAACAACAACACAAAGCCCCAACTACTGTTTGATACAGCAAAAGCAATCTTAAGAGGAAAGTATATAGCAATCCAAGCATATTTAAAGAAGGAAGAACAATCCCAAATGAATGGTCTAATGTCACAATTATCAAAATTGGAAAAAGAAGAACAAATGAGGCCTAAGGTCAGCAGAAGGAGGGACATAATAAAGATCAGAGAACAAATAAATATATTTGAGAAGAATAAAACAATAGCAAAAATCAATGAAACCAAGAGCTGGTTCTTTGAGAAAATAAACAAAATAGATAAGCCTCTAGCCAGACTTATTAAAAGAAAAAGAGAATCAACACAAATCAACAGAATCAGAAAGTGAGAAAGGAAACATCACAACAGACCCAACAGAAATACAAAGAATTATTAGAGACTACTATGAAAACCTATATGCTAAGAAGCTGGAAAACCTAGAGGAAATGGACAACTTCCTAGAAAAATTCAACCTTCCAAGATTGACCAAGGGAGAAACACAAACTCTAAACAAACCAATTATCAGCAAAGAAATTGGAGCAGTAATCAAAAAACTACCCAAGAAAAAAATCCCCTGGGTCAGATGGATTTACCTCGGAATTTTATCAGACATACAGAGAAGATATAATACCCATTCTCCTTAACGTTTTCCAAAAATAGAAGAGGAGGGAATACTCCCAAACTCATTCTATGAAGCCAACATCACCGTAATACCAAAACCAGGCAAAGACCCCACCAAAAAAGAAAATTACAGACCAATATCCCTGATGAACGTAGATACAAAAATACTCAATAAAATATTAGCAAACAGAATTCAAAAATATATCAGAAGGATCATACACCATGACCAAGTGGGATTCATCCCAGGGATGCACAGATGGTACAACATCTGAAAATCCATCAACATCATCCACCACATCAACAAAAAGAAAGGCAAAAACCACATGATCATCTCCATAGATGCTGAAAAAGCATTCGACAAAATTCAACATCCATTCATGATAAAAACTCTCAGCAAAATGGGTATAGAGGGCAAGTACCTCAACATAATAAAGGCCATATATGATAAACCCACAGCCAATATCATACTTAACAGCGAGAAGCTGAAAGCTTTTCCTCTGAGATCGGGAACTAGACAGGGATGCCCACTCTCCCCACTGTTATTTAACAAAGTACTGGAGGTCCTAGCCATGGCAATTAGACAAAACAAAGAAATACAAGGAATCCAGATTGGTAAAGAAGTTAAACTGTATTTGCAGATGACATGATATTGTACATTAAAAACCCTAAAGACTCCACTCCAAACCTACTAGAACTGATATCGGAATACAGCAAAGTTGCAGGATACAAAATTAACACACAGAAATCTGTGGCTTTCCTATACACTAACAATGAGCCAATAGAACGAGAAATCAGGAAAACAATTCCATTCACAATTGCATCAAAAAGAATAAAATACCTAGGAATAAACCTAACCAAAGAAGTGAAAGACCTATACCCTGAAAACTATAAGACACTCTTAAGAGAAATTAAAGGGGACACTAACGAATGGAAACTCATCCCATGCTCTTGGCTAGGAAGAATTAATATCATAAAAATGCCCATCCTGCCCAAATCAATATACAGATTTGATGCAATCCCTATCAAATTACCAACAACATTCTTCAATGAACTGGAACAAATAGTTCAAAAATTCATATGGAAACACCAAAGACTCTGAATAGCCAAAGCAATCCTGAGAAAGAAAAATAAAGTGGCGGGGATCTCACTCCCCAACTTCAAGCTCTACTACAAAGCCATAGTAATCAAGGCAATTTGGTACTGGCACAAGAACAGAGCCACAGACCAGTGGAACAGATTAGAGACTCCAGACATTAACCCAAACATATATTGTCAATTAATATTCGATAAAGGAGCCATGTACATACAATGGGGAAATGACAGTCTCTTCAACAGATGGTGCTGGCAGAACTGGACAGCTACATGTAAGAGAATGAAACTGGATCACTGTCTAACCCCATACACAAAAGTAAATTCGAAATGGATCAAAGACCTGAATGTAAGTCATGAAACCATAAAACTCTTAGAAAAAAACATAGGCAAAAATATCTTGGATGTGAACATTAGCGACGTCTTCATGAATATATCTCCCCAGGCAAGGAAAACAAAAGCAAAAAATGAACAAGTGGGACTATATCAAGCTGAAAAGCTTCTGTACAGCAAAGGACACCATCAATAGAACAAAATGGTACCCTACAGTATGGGAGGATATTTTCGTAAATGACAGGTCCGATAAAGGCTTGACATCCAAAATATATAAAGAGCTCATGCTCAACAAACAAAAAGCAAATAATCCAATTAAAAAATGGGCAGAGGAGCTGAAAAGACAGTTCTCCAAAGAAGAAATTCAGATGGCCAACAGACACTTGAAAAGATGCTCCACATGGCTAGTTATCAGAGAAATGCAAATTAAAACCACAATGAAATATCACCTCACACCAGTAAGGATGGCCACCATCCAAAAGACAAACAACAACAAATGTTGGTGAGGTTGCAGAGAAAGGGGAAGCCTCCTACACTGCTGGTGGGAATGTAAATTAGTTCAACCATTGTGGAAAGCAATATGGAGGTTCCTCAAAATGCTCAAAATAGACTTACCATTTGACCCAGGAATTCCACTTCTAGGAATTTACACTAAGGATGCAGCACTCCAGTTTGAAAAAGACAGATGCACCCCTATGTTTATCGCAGCACTATTTACAATAGCCAAGAATTGGAAACAACCTAAGTGTCCATCAGTAGATGAATGGATAAAGAAGATGTGGTACATATACACAATGGAATATTATTCAGCCATAAGAAGAAAACAAATCCTACCATTTGCAACAACATGGGTGGAGCTAGAGGGTATTATGCTCAGTGTAATAAGCCAAGAGGAGAAAAACAAATACCAAATGATTTCACTCATCTGTGGAGTATAAGAATAAAAGAAAAACTGAAGGAACAAAACAGCAGCAGAATCACAGAACCCAAGAATGGACTAACAGTTACCAAAGGGAAAGGGACTGGGGAGAATGGGAGGGTAGGGAGGGATAAGAGCAGGGAAGAAGAAAGGGGGTATTATGATTAGCATGTATAATGTGGTGGGTGGGGGAAAGGGGAGGGCTTTGCAACACAGAGAAGACAAGTAGTGATTCTACAACATCTTACTATGCTGATGGACAGTGACTGTAATGGGTTTGTGGAGGGGACTTGGGGTAGGGGAGAGCCTAGTAAACATAAATTTAAAAAATTCAAGAACCTAAAAAAGAAAAAAAAATCTATTAATGGATGTTGACCTTCTCAAATGAAATAAAGAAAAAGAAAAACACAAATAAAAATATATATATAAGAATATGATACAGCACATAATCTTTAACTTGGAAACTTATAATACTGGAGATTCTTAAGAAAATAGAATGAAAATGATACATTAGAGAAAAATCAAGTTAACTTCCAGCATCTCCATGGATTCTATGTAAAACATTCCAGGAAATCATGATTAGTTCTCTTACTTTTAAATATCTCTTGGTAAGGAGATTTCATAAATATCTTTAATAATTTTGTCTACTATTTGCTTAGCTGTTGTGTCCAAAATTTCCTTAGTGATTCTTAACTCTGACCTATAGGTTCTATAGCTCTTGCTGTGTTTCTTCACATATCTGAATGAAAATTTTTACCTGTGCGGTGAGCAACTAACTGATGATGTTATAGGATGTCCAGTACAAGATCCCTTGTCTTATAATTGAGGTCTGGGAAATTTTTGAAGAGTATTACCTGCTTATGGAAATAAGTCTCTGTGCCATGAACCATGCTCAGATAAGAAAGTGAACTTAGTCATTCAATGTGTGTGTTCTGACTGCTGTACTGACAGGCCATTCCCCATCTCTCTCTCCTTCTCTTTTGGCCTCCCTATTAATACTTCTAGATTCATTATTGGTATTAGGCTAAACAAACCCTACAGTGGCGTCGAAGTGTTAAGTGAAAGGAAGAGTTCCACATCTCTTGCTTTAAATCAAAAGGTAGAAATGACTGAGCTTAAGGAGGGAGGCATGATGGGTACTGAGACAGGCTGAGAGCTAGGCCTCCTCTGCCAAACAATCAAGTTGTAAATTCAAAGGAAAAGTCCTTGTAGGAGGGTAAAAGTGTGCTCCAGTGAACATATAAAGGATAAGAAAGTGAAACAGCTTTATTGCTGATATGGAGAAAATTTTCATCGTCTGGATAGAAGATAAAAGCAACCACAAGCTAAAGCCAAACCCGGTGTCAGGTCTTAACTTTTCAATTCTGTGAAGGCTTAAAGAGGTGAGGAAGCTGAAGAAGAAAAGTTTGAAGCTAGCAGAGGTTGATCCATAAGATTTAAGAAAATAAGCTATTTCCATAACATAAAAGTGCAAGATGAAGTAGCAAATGCTGATGTAGATGCTGCAGCATACTATCAATAAGAGGCAGCTAAAATAAATGAAGGTGTCTGCACTAAGCAACAGATTTTCAGTGTAGATCAAACAGCCTTCTAGTGGAAGAAAATGCCGTCTAGCACTTTGATAGCTACAGAGAAGTCAATGCCGGGCTTCAAAGCTTCAAAGCACAGGCTTACTCACTTGTTAGGGGTTAATGCAGTTGGTGACTTCAAGTTGAATTCTGAAAATGCTAGGTCCCTTAAGAATTATGCTAATCTACTTTGCCTGTGCTCTATAAATGGAACAACAAAGCCTGTATGACAGCACATCTGTTTACAACATGGCTTCTGAATATTTTAAGCCCATTGTTGAGACCGACTGCTTAGAAAAAAAGATTATTTTAAAATAGTTCTCATTGACAGTGCACCTGGTCACCCAAGAGCTCTGATGGAGATAAACAATGAGATTAATGTTGTTTTCATGTCTGCTAACACATTCTTCAGCCCATGGAACAAGGAGTAATTTTGACTTTCAAGTCTAATAAGAAATAGATTTTGTAAGGGTATAACTGCCATAGATAATGATTCCTCTGATGGATATGGACAAAGTGAGTTGTGAACCTTCTGGAAAAGATTCACCATTCTAGATTCATTAAGAACATTCAAGATTCATGGGAAGAGGTCTAAGTTGATTCCACCCCTCATGGATGACTTTGAGGGGTACAAGACTTCAGTGTAGGAAGTAACTGCAGGTGTATGGAAATAGGAAGAGAACTAGAATCGGAAGTGGAGTCTGAAGATGTGATGGATTTCCTGAAATCTCATGATAAAACCTGAATGAATGACAAATTGCTTCTTATGTATGAGAACCACTTTCTTTCAGTGGTTTCTTGAGATGGCATCTACTCCTGGGGAAGATGCTGTGAAGATTGTTGGAAGGACAACAAAGGATTTAGAAAAGTAGATGAACTTAGTTGGGAAAACTGCAGCAGGGTTTGAGAAGATTGACTCCACTTTTGGAAAGAGTTGTATTGCGGGTAAAATGCTATGAAACAGCATTACATTCTATAGACAAATAGTTTGTGACCTGACACAGCAAATTCACTGTTGTCTTATTTTAAGAAATGGTCACAACCATCCCAACCTTCAGCAATCACCACTCAGATCAGTCAGAAGCCATCAACATCAAGGGAAAACCATCCACTGGGAAAAGAGTGTGACTGGCTGAAGGATAACTGGCCAGTCAATGGCTAGTATTTTTAGCAATAAAGTATTTTTTCATTAAGGTGTGTACATTTTTAGACATAATGCTATGGCACACTTAATAGACTACAGTATAATTTAAACATAATTTTTATATGCACTGGGAACCCAGTAAATTCATTTGGTTTGTTTCATTGCAATTCACTATATTGCAATTGTCTGAAACTGAGGCTGCAATGTCTTTAAGGTGTGCCTTTATTAAATGAGTTGATTCTAGTGCCCAGAATATTTCCTGATACATAATAAACCCTCAGGATATTTAATTTTTCTTCCCCCTTGAACTGTCAGGAGTAGAGTTGAGGCAGTTAGGTCAAAATAAGTTTCTTTTCTCAGCTAGAATAATACCTATTTTGAAGAAAAATGACATCAATTCAATTGCCCACCTCTTTCTTGCAGGCACCCCAGAGTCTGATTGTTAGTCTGTGTGCCATCTGACTTGAGCATGCATACATATATTCTAAGTGGTCGCAGTGCTTTGTAGACTACACCACAGGAATCACATCCTCCTGTCACTGTCAATTGTGAATTGGCTCTGTGAGTGCCCTGCTAGGACTGAGAAAGTGTATCCACACATTCACTTCCTTCAGGGAAATTCTCAGTTGGAAACTCCCCAAGTGCTTAGATTTGTTTCATAATATACAGGTCTATTACCCTCAGACATCTGGACACTGCAGGTTGGCTATGAAGAACAGTTTAACATGAAATACAGCAACAGCATTTTGACATATCTCTTCTCTTTCCAAGTGAACCTCATCATGGAGAAGAAAAAGAGAAACAGAGCAAATACTACTACTACTACTAACCATCTCTATTAGGTCAGCTGGCCTAGTATATGTTTGAGAATAAGTGTGACATTTTAAAGGCATACTTCATAGCTCTTTATAGATTTTCAAAAATAAAGTTATTTTTTAACTTGTTCATATTTCACGTTAGTATGATGTGATGTGCTTTTGGGGGCAGCTTTGAATCTTTCTCAGCTCTATGTCTTGGGAGCCTATTGAATCTTTGGGTGAATGAACAAATTATTGAAAAATAGATAAGAATATCAAATAAATTCAGATATTGATATTTTTTCCTCATCCAACTGTATACTTAACAATAATCTATAATCTTGTACCACCTTTTAATTTTCTTTCTATTCGTCCAAGTTGAAGTTTATATACACTTGTTACCACACTGTCTTTTCCTACTAATTGTAATCATAATAGTATTTTATTATTGATTTGCATCTTATTTCTCTATATACAACATTTTCTACTTAATTCCACAGTTAGTTTTACTCTTTAGCTAACACTATCTTAGGTCTTAATTGAGGAACACAGTGTTTTATGGAGAAAATACTCTTTTCAATATCACAATGTGTAATACTTTTCTGATTTTGACCAAGACAAATTAGTTCCACTCAGGCTAACAGAGGACACCAGCTGTTTCAAAGCCCTTTACTGAATACTGCAGTAGATAAAAATTTAAAAAGGTATGAAAGCTGCTCTCAAATAGCATAAAGTCTTGTAGAAGTTATGAGAAACATGCATTAACATACAAATATTCTTGGTACTGGGATTTGGACTGGTAGAAACCTGAAAAAATCAAGGGAGATATTCTAACGAGGAGAGGAAAAGGCATTTACAAATGTTTATAAGTGAGATAGACAGATGTATGTTCAATGTGATAAACATAGTCTACACAGGAAATAAAATGTACATGTTTCAGTAGCTTGAGAATTTGCTATGTGAAGGGATTCCAAAAATAACGGCTAACCTAAGGAGTCCGTAACATACAGGTCTCTGATGTGGCAGGCTGAGCTGAAGCACTGCAGGCCTGATGCTGCAGCTCCTTCTGCCAGGCAGAGCCACCTCCCCTCATCCACAGGGCACAGTGTGTCTCGCCGCTGGGTCCATTTTCCAGGCCACAAAACAGAAGAAGAAGGGGCAGGGGAAGCATGCCTCTTTCCTTTAAGTCCTTAACCTGGCAGGGGAATTCATCATTTTATGCACTTCCAATTGACAGAACTTAACTCTATGTCCGGCTTGGCTAAAAAAGGACTGGGAAATATATTATTTAGCTAAGTAGCCATGTTTCTGGCTTTAAATTCGACTACATTCTATTAAAATATATATGTAGGAGAAAACAGGTATTGCGCCTCAAGGGAGAGAGGTATCTTTGCCACCATCTGACTGTATGTTGAGATCTAAGCCAATGCTTATTTTCTCTCACTTTTTCTTGCACCATTTGCTCTGCATGAACTTTACCTCCAGTTTAGTCTGTGGCAATCATTATCTCAGAGAAAAGATGATACTACCCAAAGTAGGAGAAAATGCATGAAAATGGTTTTTGAGGTTCAAAAGTTAAACTTTGAGAGACTCAGTGCATAAGCCTTTCCATAACATGTGTAGTGCTTGTAAACATTCTGAAATCGAGTAAGGGGTAGAAGGAAAGGGGGCTGAGGGAGAAAACAGCATTGTACCCTAGTTGACCACTCACTAGGAAGTACAGGAAGGTGAGCAGTGAGCAGATTGGCAGTTTTATGTGCCACCTTCTTCCTCCTTAGCTTTAGAAGAGATAGCGGATAGACTCACAGCTGTTCCGATCAATCTCTGGTATAGCACAGAAATGTACACAGGTCTGAAAAATCTACTCAGGTCTTATACCAAATCTGCAAACTTTCATTGTGAAAAAAATTTGTTAATTTAGCTTTGGAACCTACACTTGGGGAAGCCAACTGTGTTTGGTTTCTATCTTCCACCTTCTCTTTGTCTTCTCCTGTGGTCAGTGCAGGCCGGAGCTGGGCAAGGGGAAATCCTTTTCCTACAAGATTGGCACAGTTGTACCTGGCATCAGTACTCCCTCATCATAATATGTGCCCAAAGGCTGAATGTACCTCCTAGGTGCTGTTTTGTATGTTCCTCCAAATTCCTCCCTGACCCCTCAGGCATCTTCTTAGTTAGGGCCTGGATCCCAGTAGCATCTTCTCCACAAAGGCTCTCTCCATCTGGCCTGGTGCTTTCTTTTCCAGATAATCTAAACTCAGCTCTCTGGGGTCGACTCTGGAACAGGAGAAACACACTCACTGCCTCCAACTGAGGGTGAAGCTTACACCACAGTGGCTCTCTCTCCTCGCTGCAACCAGTCTCAGGTGCCTCCCTGGTATCACCACTCTTCAGTTCTGTGGACACATTCTAAGCTCTCCATTTGCGCTCTCTTAAGCAATTCTCATGTTGCTTAGGAGCAGACATGGGGAGGAAAGGGGACACACACACAGTTTTGAGTTCTGTTGTTTCTATTACCCCAGCCTCCCGTCTTACAGCCCAGACATGAACAGCGACAGGACTGCAGAACCAGCGCTGCAATTTCTTTCCATGCCCTGTGTAGTTGATCGGGCACCTACAGGTCTCCGTGGCATCCGGAATCTCTACAGAACATCTGAAACTACAGAGTAAAGTCCATTTAACATTCTGTCACAGCAATAGGGATTGTATCATAAGAGGCCTTGAGCGCCAGAGGACCTGGACAGTGATAAATCCTGAAAATTTCAAATAAGGCAGAATCAGGGAGCTTGAGAAAATGTCGCTATTACGAGGAAACAGGAAAAAGAGCAAATGAGAGTTCAGTGGGATGAAAAACTATGGATTTAGAGGCTATATCAATAAATGAGTCTCTTACATCTTTCACTTTATACATTACTTCAGTAGAGAAGAAAAATGAAATAAGGAACGAGCCAAAGATCTCAGGTTTATCTTTACCATTTTGACATCATGCTGAGCAAAAATTTTGAAAAGCTAGCTCTGGTACTTCTACTGGAAAACAGTTATTTGGAGTTTTAGTAAAGTGTGATCTACAAAAGATACTTTATGAAGATGGCTTGGAGGGACAAAAAAAAAGAAAAATAATTAGGTTGACAATAATTTGGTTCTCTCATTTACCGGAGAGAGAAAACACAACCACAGCAAAGCTTCCCGAGTTGCCCATGAACTGCGAGCTAATGGCAGAGACTAGCAATCTATTCAGGTGAATAAAAACTGCAACAGTTGCCCAGTGCATGTTAATATGCTGTTCTTTTTGCCATAGCTAATTTCTTATTTATGACAAAAATCTGGATTGCCTTATGCAGTTACTTAAAATCTCATTATAGTAAATACTTGGAAGTTTTAGAAACAAAATAGGAGCATTAATGGTAAGTATTGTTTGCAGCCATAAGTGAATGTGTGTAAACTTCATTGCTTTCCAAAAAAGAGAGATCATATACTCCACTAGGTGAGACAGAAATTACACAGGTGTTAACGTTTTTCATTTGGCCTTTGGAGCAGTAATACATTACCATTGTCCATATAGTTCTAACTTGAATTTTAATATGTATCTAAGTCATTTTTTATTCATTCTGTTAGTAATTACATTTGCTAATATATCCATTCTTTTAAGTGGGCTCTGATTTAAAATACCTTTTTCTGCATGAATTATTGCATGTTAAAGATCATAGCACAGTCAGAACAAAGCATGTTCAAATGATTGTATTAGAAAATGTAAACCAGTAACTTCTTAAGTCCTTTAGAAGCTACAATATGCTATAAAAAATAAATTTTGCAGCATTTTTCATGATTTATTTTTTTAAGGTTTGGTGAAATATTAAGGAAAACACTTTATAAAAATGAATCTTTGGTTGATCTTGAGGGATAGAACACTG
Organism: Manis pentadactyla; assembly: GCF_030020395.1. Classification (NCBI taxonomy): domain Eukaryota; kingdom Metazoa; phylum Chordata; class Mammalia; order Pholidota; family Manidae; genus Manis; species Manis pentadactyla. The sequence goes on from NC_080021.1 coordinate 50,905,353, forward strand.
CTGGGTCTATCATATCCCTCTACTCACAGCATGCTATGTGCCATAGGCCCATCAAAGATCCTCTTTTGTTTACTTTATTTACAGTATTTTATTATTTTTGTCTCTTTCCTTCCTGAACTCCACTCCCATCATACTTCCTCATAGGTACCTACACTAATATATTTAATACATATCCTTAAATATGAACATATCCCAAAATATATATGGTATTTGGGGAAGAGGAAATATGGTTTTAAATTTGCATAAGTGTTTATGTGTGATAAATCTGTTCCTGTTATCTGTTATCACTCAGCAACATTTTTGTGATTTATATTGCTCTATGAATAATCCTATTTTTGCTTCCTAATTCTGCTAAGTATTCAATGACACAGATTCTCAGAACTTGACGTATACATTACTGTAGTGACTGATGGCTAGTTTGGGTCCCAACTCCCAGCAGCCACAGATAATGCTACAGTGGATGTCTTTGTATGTGCCACTCTACAGACTTCTGTGATAAATTTCTAAGCTAAATACCCAGGGTGGAATACTGAGCCTTAGAAGACACAAATGAATGACTTTGTTGAATTCTGCCAGACTGGCCTAGGAGAGCCTCACAGTTTACATTTCCCAATAAGAATTCCTATCTATACACAACCTCAGGAGTATTTAGTATTATTGTTTCAATGTTTATCATATTGTGAAGTAATTTTTCATATTGCTTACTTTGTTTTACTTTGCATTATCTAATTTTACAATGCACCACTCTGATAAGAAAAGACAATTTTGACATATTTGTTAGCCATTAGACTGCTTTCTCTCGACTCTTATTCACCTACTTTACCCATTTTTCTCTTGGATTTCCACACTTTTTGATGATGAGTAAGAGATCTTTTTATAGCCTACATATTAATACCTTGTCAGTTTTAGACATCAGAAATGTCTTCTTTCTGTCATAGTATGTCAAATTTATCTATAGAATTCTTGTTCAATGGCTATCCATTTTTAGCCTTATAAACTTATACTTTAAATATCTTGTTTTAGAAGTTTCTCTCCATCTTTAGACCTGAAGATTATTTTCCTACACTTATGAGAAGGTATGTTGCAAAGAGTCCAGATAATCATGTGACAGTAAGTCTGTTTTCAGTTTCCATTTGTTTACATTATATAAATAAGTTCAAAGTAATATTTATAAATATAATTTTAGCTATATTCATAAATAAAATAATAAGAATAGCCACTAAGATATGAATTAAAGAACATAAAGTTTTTCTTTAGGCTTTGGTAGTAGTTATGATGAAAAGGATTAGGAGAGAGAAATGTCCAACATTCCCTACATGCTTTGAAGCATTCAAATCATGCCTTTGGGTTGAAAATTAACATAAAACTTAAAATGGACAATTGGAATACAAGCAAATATTGCAAAAATGGACAGTTTTGGAATACAAGCAAATATTGCAAGGGATATTTCAGAGTCTTCCCATAAGTAAATTAAAGAAAGCATAGGAGACATTGATTTGCAGAGAGATAGTGATACTCTTTGATTCTTTAGCAGTTGTTAAAATGTCTTTATTATTAAAATTTTATGTACTTGCAAGCAGTTTTATGTACTACCAACATACAGTTCTCAACATCTTCCTAGATACCAGATGGCATTTTTCTGTGTATAGGTTCAGATTAAGCTACTATTTAGAGCTTTTTGAGATTTGTTTACAAAACTTTTCCTGTATTTTTCTAATTCTTATTCCATACACTCTCCTTGAATGGGCTCATCCATACCTATAACATCAGCAATATTCCATGTGCAATCCCCCATTTGTCTAAATTCTGCAGAATCATGTATCCAGCACAGGTGCTGTTTCCTTCAAAAAATCTTTTCAAATCTCCTTTGCTCTTACTTTTGTTCTCTCTCTCTCTCTCTCTCTCTCTCTCTCTCTCTCTCTCTCACACACACACACACACACACACACACTCACACTCCTTCTTTCCTCTTTTTCCCCAACCATAATCTCATTGCAGTCTGGTTGCGGAGCCCCTTATAACCCACATTGACTTTAAGTGAAATATTTATGAAAGTGGATTTGTAAGAGTTTTCTGCCTCAGATCCTAAACAGGTATGAGTATGATAAATATCACAGACCAGATATCATTTGATGATTAAGGATTTTTTTTTTTGTTAGCTGAGAGATGGAGATAAAGGGCAACATGAAGGAATACAAAAAGACTGGGAGGAATGTAATAAAATTTCCTATTTTCAAGTTTTTGTGTGCTCTGTTATACCTGAAGAGAAATAATCTTATCTGAAGTTTCTTAATAGCACTGTTAAAAAATCTGTACTATTTTGAAAAACTGTATCATTTCAAATATAAATTTTCATTATAAACCTTATTTAGTAACTGAAGATTTTTTACAATTAATTTTCCTAACTTATATTGTTCAAATTTTGAAAGAAAAAAGGGAAGAAAGGTCCCAAATTACAATGCTGTATTTCTTGATGCTTTTCTCAATTTTTCTTGCATGATAGTGATTAATGATCCCTGACTTTAGCTGCCTCTTATCAAGTTCGTTCAGGTCCTGATTTAGAAAGTGAAGCATAACCTTTCTACTGTTGATCAAGGTTATGGGGAGCCTTCTGGATAATGACAGACTACAAATGAGAATTCCTTTAACTGGATAGATAAGGCTGAAAAGTGAGATAAAGACTTTTAAAATCATGAAGGTTATGGATAGGGTAGACATGAACCTACTCCCAAAATTTCAGTCTGCTGAAATCTGGGGCGTTTCTTGAGAATTAGTTAAAAATAACATTAGAACTGTTAAATTGAAAATCCTTTATTCATATGGAGCAATAGTTCGTGCATGTAAATAAACCCAAGGCAATTTAGATATAGTCATAGATGATTGATCTATATTCAATTATCAATGCAAAATAAGCATATTTAGATATATATGTCCAAATATGCAGATGAGTAAATTAGGGGAATTTGTACTTTGCTTATACATAAAATACCTAACTATGGAACATTTTACTGATACTAAGAAGCATATATCCTATAAAAGGTACCTCTTATCTTTGTGCGTAGGCATTAGTCCTAGGGGTCCGAATGCTTTGGACCTCCGTTTGGCCCTCGCACATCCTCAGGGGAACTCTGCATGCTCCAGGCAAAATCCCCTCCTACCCACTCCTCTGATCCCTTCCCTGCTCTCACCTGCAACACTCACCCTGTCACCATCAGGATAAATCTTACTAGGTTCTCATCAAAAAACAAAGATTCTCAAAACTGTTTTTTTGGTTTTTTTTTAAATAGACAAAGTTGAGTTTACTTACTTGTCAGTCAAGTAAACATATGCTGGAAATGTACTGAGTAGTTCACTGAGGGGGAAGTGTGAGCTGTTAAATGCTAGAACAATGGGGAGTCCATGGTGGCTGTGCTTATTAGGGGGTGAAAACCAGCACTTTTTCAAGTGAAAACTTGGATAGGAATGGATGCTAAGGGGCTGCACAAAGTAGGGATCTACAATATTTGTTACTGGTTATGAAAAAGTCTTCACTTAAGTCCACTCAGAAATGATTCAATTTGTCTGGTCCTTTAATAATTTTATCTGGGTAGAATCAGTAATTGCAAACATAATATCCCATTTTGATATCTCTTTGGCAAGGTTACTGTAAGTGAAAACTTCTCATTTTACACTATCCCTATTGGGCTGTAAAATAAACTGCAAACTCTCAGGTTACCCATTATCACTTTGATCTCATTCTCAACTTCCAAATGCCTTGGGAAATCATTGTCAGTCCTTACCAGAATTCCCTATTCCCTCAACTTCTTGTTCACCAGTTTGGAAATTTCCCTTTTCTTTTTTGCTCAAACTAAAACCTGACTCTTTCCTGATGATTCTGTATTGCTGCAGCCCCTTGGGACAAAGCTGTTTTTTCTCAGACAACCTCAGACCATTGGGCTTCTAGGTGTCTTCTGTGCTCACCTTGCCTCCTCTTTTTACCCATTATCCTTGTCCTCCCTTAGAACCCCCAGTTTTGAATCTCATGCCAACAGATTATGTAGGTTGAGTAGTCTACTGCCAGCAGTGCCCAGGTGATTTGTTTTAGCCAACAGGATAACTGCAAACATGATGCAAGCAGAGACTTGCAAATTTCCTGCACATGGGACTCAGTCTATCTTGCTGCTTATGGCAGTCCTGCAACTAGTATGTATAGGAGCCTAAGCAAACATGTTGTATAACAAAGGATGCTTGATCAAGTCATCCCCTTTGCCATGTACCTCTATCCAGCTCCTAGACACATGAGTTCATCTTACATTACCTACCTATAGATGAGCCAATACATACCAGAGGGATCTCCAAGGCAACACACAGAATCCATGAAAAATAATAACTGCATATTGTCATGAAACACTAATTGTGGAGTGGGCTTGCTACATGGCAATATCTAACTGATCAATCCTGATGATAGACTGTAAGCTCGATGTGGATAGATATTTTTTCCCCCCACAGATGTTGCTGCAGTGCCTGGAAAATTTTAGGCTTTCAATAATTTTTCTTGGATGCATGAAAATGATAAATAACTTTGTAGATAAATGCTGCCCTGAATTAAATAGAAAGAGGGAACTTGTCTTTCCTTTGCGACTCACGTTTCCTGAGAATTTGAATACACATATTTTTTAGATAATCATTTTACTAAACTTACAACAAACAATTATTTGTCTGCTCTAAAATTAAGGTACAAAATAATGACGGCATAGTAATGAATGTTTAATAATCCTGATTATATTAGCATAATATTATAACTATTTATTGAAAAACCTTTGATTCCTGGCATTATACCACTTAATCTTCAGGTGAAATGTATAGGTAGACAATGTTATTGCCCCTGATTGATTAAGGAGAAGACCTGATGTCTAGTGGAGTCTCACATGAATCCAAAGTCTCACAGTGAGATTTTATGTTCAAATCCAGAATACTCTCATTATGGGATATTAGTTATATTCCTTCTGTAATGTGTGTCTTCTTTATATTCCTGTTTTTAAGGGAGTTTTTGAGATAGAAGGAAACTTAGAATGTATGATTCAATTTCTTACTTAATAGGTTAGGAAACAGAGAGCGAAGGGGGCAGCTAATGTATCCAAGAGAACACAGAGAATAATTCATTCAATAAATGTGCCAGGAACTTAGAGACTAGGTGTAGGTAGATTCACAAGTTGAAGGAGGAAAGATATTTTCATTTCGCGAGGTTCTATCATCTGCTGGGCACTGGGTTGGTATAGTTACACATAACACCTACTTATTCCTCACAGGAAATCAGTGAGTTACATGTATCATTTCTACATGGGAGGAATCGGGGGTTCAGGATTGAGTAGTAGCTAAATGACATACTGAAATCTCAACTCACTTCTGCCTGAATTCAAATAGCATGTTTTGTCAATAAATACATAGAATCTCTTTTAAAAAAGCCTTTCTTAACAGAGTTTTAGGAAGAAAGACTATTTATCTGAGAAAGAATATAGCCTCTATTAAAAAAGAAAACTAATATTCTCTCATAGTTTGATTTAAACTGGTAGACACAAGGAACAGTATAAGGTAAATTAAATCTGAACAGGTCAGAGGAGGAAAACATGTTTCCAAAAATGATTAACAAAGCAAACTGTTTCTGAAATAAAGTATCAGTGGGCTTCATATCAGCTGATGAATATATTAATACTATGATATAATTCAATGTTTTTACAATAAAAATTACAAATTAATAACCTGAATATTAAAACAAGATTCTATTTATACAGTACCAATAAAATGCCTAACATGTCTTTTAGAACAACAGGAGGCTCTTGCCTCAGGTGTGTACTGCTGCATTCAAGGGGTGGTCAGTTCATACAGAAGGAAGTCATGGTGTAGGCAAATTCTTCAGAAAGTAATTCTCGTATTTTATATGTCCAGTTGTCCACCTCCTGAGCCAGACTATGAATTCTTCAAGTGATGGCAATGAATAAATGATGGAATGAATAAATGAATGAGGCAAGAGATGGAATAAAGTTACCAGGTAGAAAGTTTAGCTTACTGAAAGATCTTAGTCAGTATGAGATAGGTCAGTATGACATATTATAGATGAATCTTTAAGAAATGCATTAATATGTAATATTAAAACACATATTTTACACCCAGTGAGTCTTTGCTCCAGTACTAAGAGTGACAAAGATCACAAGTTATTTTTAAATTGTTATTTATTAAAATATTATTTAAAGTAGTATCAAATTAAAGTTCAGAATTCCTCTTATTTTTATGGATTTAAAGTAGGGAAATGTTAAAATGCATTTTAATATACTGATTAAAACAGCTTCAAACTAGATGAGAGTTACCATTTTACATTAACATTATGTCAACATAATTTCAATTTAAATATATTTCCATATCTTTTGATCAGAATCTTGTTAATATTCAAGTTCATTACCTCTTACTAAAGGCTTATTTTAGAGGTCATATGCATGTTCATTGTTAAGCATGCTTACAAGAGTTAAAATTTCTTAATTAAAAATTTTAATTAAAATATAAAATGTGCAATGTACCAGTGGATAAAGCAAACCAGATATAATTCTTTTGTGTGTTTTTGGAGACTGTATTTCTCTTCCTATTACATTTGAGAAACTAGGAAAATAAGTTAATATCCTCTTCAGTTCAATTTCATTTTTCCTACAATTATAAATTATATTCAGAAATGCTATTTTATCTGGGCTCAGTCCTAAAAGCCTCTTTTCTTCACCTAAGAAGCCTTTCTTCCATGCTTTCTGAGAAATAATAAGAACCTATCCTAATTCTTGGAAGTTATTTCTTATACAGCTTGGCTATTATGAATCAGTATTCATGTCATAAAAAATATTCATTAGGCTGTTTTAGGGAGAAATATAACTATGGAAATCCATAACTTAAGTCACTAATTATATGCAATTAAAGGTATATATCAAGCATTCAGTAGTTTAAAACTTTTTCCTTTGGGACATACTCCACGCAGTCAGGAAAGAAATTTCTCAGTTAGGATGTGACCACCAAATACTGTCTTTGACTGACAGTTCCATTATCAATTTAAGCCCAGAATATAAAAAGAGTCGATTGAGCTATACTTTTATCACTGTTGCAGTTGTGGATCAGAGGAAAAGAACTTGTTAACATGGGTAGGTGGAGGTTATAGTTTCTAGGACTGATCTAGTTCTGTCTGCAACTCAATTACAATTGATATGTGAGGGAAAGGGAGATTGGGAAACTAAGGCAAAAACAAAACAGAGGTGATTCTTAAAAATATAAAAAGTTATGGGCTAAATATATGGCATTTGGGAGCCTAGATTTAGTCCAAAGTGAAGCTACAAAGACCTGGAGCTGGTGTTGCCACTAATAGATATGCAAACAGTGGCAAACTATTAAAATTCTCTAATCTTCAATTTCTTTATCTGAAAAGAAAAAAAAATCAAGGGAATTTTAATGAATTCAGTAATGGCATAAATCAACAGTCTTGGTGCGAACCTTAGAGTGTTAAGATGATAACTTGGTAAACTTCTTTCTGACACAGGCAAGTCATCGTTTCGTTGTCACTGCTCCTGAGAATTAATAGCAGAAGAGTGGACCTTTCCCCCAACCGCTCTAGAAGAGGTACTGGTTTTCATGAGCAACAGAAACATTTTTGGAGAGTATGATACTATCAGAAGACCTTCTTTGTGTGTGCTGGTAGGGGCAGGAGGCGTCACTGAAGAGGCTAAAGAAGTAGAAGAAAAAATGTTGTCGCTCCCAGAATCATTTCTAGCCAACCCACTATTCCTATTACCTCACCTGCTTTGGAAACCTAATTTCCCTGGAATCCTGAGTTAATAAAGAGACTGCTATGACTCTCAGATCATGAGGAAAATTTACTGACCCTTATCATAGGAACAGACAATAAAATGTCTCAAATCCATTGCAAAAGGGTAAATTTTGATAACTTTTTGTGTGGGTGATGTGTTTCTCCCATTTTCCCTATACCTTTAGCATGCAACTTCCTCCTTCCAGTCTCCATAATAGTCCATATTTCATAAGTAGTATATTTTTAGAGGAAGCATGAAAATAATCAGGAAAATGCAAAAGTTACCTCTAGTGTAGAACATATCACTGTAATGTGGAATCGTTGGTCCCTGGTATGGTCTTAGTTGGTAGTTTCATTTTCTTGTGGGCTTTTACAAACTTATGACACAAAGCACCCACCCTTGGAAAAGCCCTTGATTAGTACTGAACACAAATGACATCTTAGAATAAAGTATGTATCTTAGGAGTGACATCAATAAATAAGAAAAATTCAAAAACTATACAATTACTACATATCAAATAGAAAAATCTCAGTGTTGAAAATCATGGCTCAACATACAATCATAAAATGGAATGCATGATGGAAAAATCATTGGATGAAGATCTAATCTATTGATGATAGAAAGCAATTCTTTTTTAAAAAAAAACATAACCTTTCAGATCTTCCAAAGATACAAAGGGAAGAGGAGTATGTGTAAAGGCAGTCTCTCTGGACCTTTCAGCTTGGTAAATATAGTTCAACAGAATTCCATTTGTGTATGCTTCTGAAACTCTAACAAGAAATAAAAACTACCAAGAAATATTCATTAGAATTATCTCATGAAAGGGGGGTGACACCACCAAGATGGTAACACCGGTCATTCACGACTTCACTCCCCTCACAAATAGAACAACTAACACTGATTCATGGACAAGATAGTGTGAGAAAATCCTGGAACATGGGTAAGGTGATAAAGTACCTCCCTGCACAAGAGACTAAGACAGAGTGTGTTAAAGTTATAATAGAAGCAGCTACATGTTGACCTCATTGCCTTCCACCAGGGCAGCACAGCACCACACTAAGAGGTCTACCTGAGCCTTTAGATCCTTCAGTGGGAAAAGAGCCTAGAGCAGAACTCCAGTGCCCCCATTATTGTAGGTTGCTTCTTGGGAGCCTCCACTCCAGGCTCATCCCACAGGGATTACAGGGGAATCTATGGGGCTCTACCACTGGGAATAGGATTGTGATGCAGAAGGCAAGAGGTCCTTTCCACAACCAGCACTTGGCAAACCGAGTTCCTATCCGCAGCACCCAAACAGCAGTCCCAACCGGCAGCTTTGCTCATCAGCAAAGTTGAGACACTGGTGCGGGCTGACCAGGACACTTAATGCGGTATAGGTTTGCCAGATTTGGGTCTTCAAAGAACCTTGCCAGTCCTGCAGCTTGCCCTGTTCCCTTTCTTCCAGGCAAGGTGAGTCAAGCCTGGCTTGTTGCTGAGTATAGCTCCTGCCCTGCCTGACCAAAAGGCTGGCCAGAACACCTGGAAGCTGCATGACCCAGCACTTGAGCAGAGAGTCAGCTAATTGATGGCAGAGCAAAACCAGTGGTCTTCATCCACTTGGGGTATGGGTAAGCTTGAGTCAAGACCTCAAAAACAAAAAGCTTTGCTGGCCTGGGAGCTTATTCGGCTGCTCTGCTTGAGCAGAGAAAGTAATTCATAGCTCCACCCCTTGGGGAATACAGCTCATCCAATGAGGCTACCTAACTGAAGCACACAGGAAGCCGTGTTGCCTATCCAACTGCACTATTCAGAGTGGCAGCTGAACGGAAAGCACAGCCTGGGGCTCTCCACATCAGCAGAGCAAAACCAGTGGGTCTTGGCCGTCAGTTTTTTGGATATGACACCTAAAACCAAAACAACAAAAGCAAAAAGAAGTGGACTACATCAAACTTGAACACTTCTGCACAGTAAAAAAAAAAAAATCAACAAAATAAAAAGACAACATATAGAATGGGAAAAAATATTTACAGACAATACATGTGATAAGAAGTTAATATTCGAGAATGCATGGAAATGATACAACTCACTAGCTGATTCTAGAAAGTTATATGTTATAAAAAATGTAAAATGTAAGAAAATTATTGAAACCAAAAATGTATACAACTCAGTAGCAAAATAATAATAATCCAATTTAAAAATTGGCAATGGACCTGAATAGACATTTGTCTAAGGAAGATGTACAAAGGCTAACAGATATGAAATGATGTCGGCTCAATATTACTAATAATTAGAGAAATGCAAATCAAACCATAAGATATCACCTCATACTTTTTAGAATGGCCATCATCAAAAAGATAAGGGCTAATTATTGCTGGTGAGGATGTGGAGAAAAAGGGAACTCTTAAGCACTATTTGGTGAAATGTAAATTGGTGTGGCCACTATGGAAAAACAGTACAAAAGTTCCTCAAAATAAAAAAACAGAATTACCATATCCCCCAATGCCACTTCTGGGAATATAGCTGAAGGAAACAAAGACTTTATATCAAAGAGAGATCTGCACCCCCATGTTCATAGCAGTATTATTTACTGTAGGCAAGACATGGAAATAACTTAAGTGTCCATCAGCTGACAAATGGATAAAGAAGAGCTGGTATACATACACAGTGGAATATCATTCAGCCATGAAAAAAATAAAGAAATCTTGCCATTTGTAACAACATGGATGGACTTGAAGAGCATAATGCTAAATGAAATAAAGTCAGAGGAAAACAAGCAGTGTAATATCTCATATGTGGAATCTTAAAAAACAAACACATAGATAAAGAGCAGATTTGTAGTTACAAGGAAGAGGGGAAGAAGGAAGGGACAATTGGAGGAAGGTGGTCAAAAAGTAGAAACTTTCAGTTATAAGATAAAAGTACTAGAGATGTAATGTACATGATGACCAGCTGCTACAGCTCTATGGTACACAGGAAAGTTGGTAAGAAAGTAATCCTAGGAGTTCTCATCACAAGGAAAAATTTCTTTTGTATCTATATGAAAAGATGGACATTAGCTGAATTTATTTAATCATTCCATATATATGCATGTGTCAAACCATTATGTTGTATATCTAAACTTATACAAGGTTATATGCAAGTTATAGCTCCCTAAAAGTGGAAAAAGAAAAGAATTATATCATGAAACATATAATACATTATAGATTTGCCAGAATGCTCTAGAACAACTTTAACTGGAAGTCAAAGTACTGTACTTTTATCACTGTTGTTGTTACTGGATATTAATTATCCTAGGATTACATGGCATAGAGACCACTGATTATAACTGCAGAACATTAAATCATAGCACGTTATAGATGCTATCCTTGTTCTCGTTTTCTTTCTTAATCACATTATCTACTATATTGGTTATAAGTCAAAAATCAGGAAATATGAAAAGAATCAGGATTAAAGTAAAAGAAACCTGAAAAAAGAGGGGAAAAAGACAAAATTATCTTCAGTAAAGCCTGGATAATTGATGACGATAAAATAAACTCTTTCCAGATATATTCTGTGATTATCTGATTTTTTTCATCCACAACAAAGTCAAATTATATAACTGTTAGTAGGAAAGAAAAAAAAATCAGCTGTAGGAATTCACAGAGACAAAAGATACATTTTTACCATAAAATCTGATTGATTTGTTTTCAAGGACTCAAGTTTGTGGACTAAAACAAAAACCAATTCTATTATCTGAAAGTAGGTTATTTTGACATAGCATGGACCATAGGAAAATTCATTGGTGTGTTCTCAAGCCTACAAACTCATTTTTTCCCTTAAATGAACTAAAGCAATAAAATCATGTTTATTAGGATGGACAACTCTTAGATTACAAAATCATCTCCAAGATAGTACTCCAAATTTTCAAAGGGACTTTTTAAAATGAGTATGCATATGATATGATATACATATGAGGAGGAATTACAATCTTGTCCTGGACAGGTTCCGAGAAATTACATTTAGGCCAAGGATTCTATAGTACAAGTTTCTACTGGGCCCCAAAGATGATAAACCTCAGTAGAAAGAAGTAGGTAATAACTATGTAGAAATAATGGGCCCTTTAGCCAGGAATGTGATATCTGTTTGCCTTGTCAAGGGAGAGTATTGAAAGTTCTCAGGCAACTGGGAAAATTATATTTATACAAAAATTAAAACCGTACCTTTGTGAAAACATTGGTGTTTAGTATCATATTTAGACTTATATTTAACATATTTAGTTTGCTTCATTACTAAATTTTCCAAATCCTGGAAAATTGCGATCTAGGATATTATACACGACATTAGGCAAAATGCTTGTGAACACTGGCCTCCAAATTCACTTGCTTTGTAACCTTAGGCAAATCATTTAACTCTCTCTGTTGCATTTTAATTATTTGCAAAACTAGGGCTGGCATAAAATAACACATGCAAACTCCTTTGCATCCCAAGCCTTTATATGTCACTCATGTTTATGAGCTGGCTAAGGATAATAAAGTCCCTCAAAAATTTCATGATTTAGGGGTTAGATTAGTGTAAGGACATGCCTAACAACTACAAGTTTGGTTTACTTGCTTATTAAATAAAAGCTAAGCTTGTAGTGTTACAGACACAACATATTTGTTAGACCTAATAGCCACCATGGGGCTATAAAACAGTGTGGTGTTGTGTTTAAGAGCATAACTTCTGACCAGGCTGATCTGCACTCAAATTCAACTTCATTTCTCTTATCTATGAAAAGGAAATAATAATAGTACCTGAGCCATAAAATTGAGTATTAAATTAGATTCAGCTAATAAAATGCCAAACAAAGGGTATGGCATATAATAATGAGTTATAACAAAATTGTTCCTAAATATTTATAGATGGGACATATGAATCCATCTAAACACAACCCTGAAGCCCCTTGAGTGCCGGCATTTCCTACTGCTTTCTACTACATAGCTTTCTAATTAATTTTCAAATATTCATCTAGCCTCTGGCAAAGCCAGCTCACATCATTTGATTGATCACCATAATGGTGGTGGTAGAAAATGGTATACTGACAATGTTATTGATTTTATGAAGTTTACAAAATTGGTGATGCAATAACATAACTGTGTTTGTATTTTGTAAATATGCACTTCTCTATACTATAAACAAACCTTACTTTATATCAAAATTATCAGCCTGGGTGATGCTGTCAAAGCACAAAATAGTTGAACCCATTTTCTTGTTACTTATACACATAAAGTTCTTTGACACATTTTTTCTCTTGTTTATGCCCAAAATGCTTTTTAGCAATTTGTACAATAATTTTTAAATATTTTAATTTATAGTAATGTGATAGCAAGCAAGACTGCTTTCTTATTACATTGTATTTCTTCCGCCTAGCTAGGTTTCCTAAAATGACTATTACTACTTATCCTTATGTTAATATTTTTCTGCATGTATAATCTCTGCCTTTGGTAGATTTCATGCAACCTTTCAAATTCATGCTTTAAGTAAAGGTGACCTTTAAAATACATAGGTTTCCATAATAGAAAATGCAATCTTAATAAAGAACCTCTACATGAACTAAGACTTCCTAAAGACATGCAGATCACTGTACTTTATTTGTGTAGGGAATTTTGAAATACAGGGAAAAAGAAATGGGAATTAATGAAATGCTATTTCTTATGCTGTGCTCACATAAATAATTAACCAATGCAACTGTTTTCAAACTATATTAACCTAATTAACTATCCCTCTAATTGTTGCACATTCTTTGCACAATGCTATAAGTTTGCATCATACATTATTTATAATTTTCTACTTCACCCTTGTTTAAATGCTAACCATTAAAATGAACAGTGCAAGTTATTGATGGAACATGATGGAAAAACAACAGTCATACATTGTCCATAAAGGAATATAGGGGGTCTGGATTGTTAATTTGTTAATGTGGAATTTAATACTTGATAAACTTTTTATTATCAATCATTGTATTTTTAATAGAGTAAAAAATATGTCAACCACCTCAGCCAAATTGCTATATATCAGGGCCTCTATTTCAAAGTCAAGTTTGATATCAAGTTTGTATCTCACTATATGATCATATTACCCTGAGGGCAATTACTCCAAAATTCTATAAAGTTCATTAATGCAATCATTTACACTTTTCAAATAATAAATATGCAAGAAGCTTTGTTCAATGGGCTCCGTGAGATCCAATGAAGCTATTGCAGTGGGAGTGGAGGAGAATAAAAGGAGGATTTTAGGAGGTAGCTTTGGGGGGTTTTGGTAATTGATATCTTGAGGGACAGGAGGCAGTGGGCATAGTCTAGGATTCCTTTTAGTTTTCGGAATCGAACATCTGGAATTTTTAAGCAAATGCTGACAAATTACAATCTCATTCATGAATCCTCTTCTTCCTCCCAATCAAGCTTTCAGAGCTCTCATCTTGTCCACCTTGGTTAAATGGTTTCCTCTGCTCCAACTCCTTCACGTGTGAGGTTCAAGCAGATTAATTTGACCCATACTCTCAGACCGTTTACCCCATTGTAAACCTTCTGATCCAATTTTATGACTATGAAGCTAAGAGAAGGAAACGTTTTTAAGAGAGAAGGAGTATCACTAGAGATACATTTTAAGAAAAATGTCCATTGGGGGTGGCAATTCAAAACTCTGTGAAGACATTTTAAGAAAAGTTTAAGTGAAATCATTAAGAAATAGAAAGTCAAAGAGTATATAGAAAATCACCTGAAAGCTGAAGCCTTAGTCCTGTAACATGATCTTCTAATACTTCACAAGGTCATCATTTCTTTATCTCTTATAATCTCTTCTCAGCTCTTGATGTTCCAGAAATACTGACCTGCTTTGAATTCTCTGCATTCAACATGCTATGATATTACCTTTTTAATTAATGTTGTGTCCTTCAGCCAGAATATCCTCACCTTTTTCCTTGGCTGGATAACTGATTTATTATTTATAACCTAATTAACTGAACACCTCTTCTAGGAATTCTTCTATGGTCCCACCAGACTGAGTCCCCCATACTACTCTAATTCATACTATCCATTGCATATTTCATTTACTACACTGTTTTTGCTTACCTGTCTGTTCATGAAGCCTGTTTTTCTATATCTCTTCTAGACTATAAACAGCTTGACAAGTGGGATAATTTCTCATTTATCTTCATATCCCCAGTGCCTACCACAGTGACTTGTAATGTTGAATGGATGTATGAATGAACAATGAACAAATGAATGATCCTAGAGTCAGGGAACTGAACATGCTCATTTACATATCCTACCATTGGTATAGGTTATATTGAGAGGAAAATGAGCATTAGGAAGGGCTGTGAAAATTCAGGAGAAATGGAGAAGCCACAAAACTGTATTTCTGAGTTAAATGATTAGGGGTATTGGAAAAGAGCTATTAGTGAGGAAATTTTGTGAATGATTTGTATATTAGAGTCTAAGTTTACAGTGGTGAAGCTTCAATTGGTTATAAAGTAGTGGTGTGACCATGAAAAGTTTACTGAAGTGGAATGCAGGAGAAGATGGATGGATTTGAAGCCATCAAAGAACAGTGAAGTTATGATATTGGTAAAAACATTCTCAATGATGTTCAATGAAGCCATCAAAGAACAGTGAAGTTATGATATTGGTAAAAACATTCTCAATGATGTTCAATGAAGCCATCAAAGAACAGTGAAGTTATGATATTGGTAAAAACATTTTCAATGATGTTAATGGCAGTAGTGAGGTGAAGAAGAGTGAGAATTTTTGCTACTCCTGTAAAGTACAGGGGAGTTTAAAATAGAGAAAGTTGTTTGGGGATTATTATGTTAGTCCATGTGAGAACTCATATGGATTTGAACTGGAGTAAAGAAGAAATTTAAAAATTCCCTAGCTATTGGGCCATCTAGATAACAATAATCCTTTCCTTTGTACTGTCAGAATAAAGGAACACAGATGGGCTGCGCACTAGACTCTCAGTGACTGGTTCATCAGGCAATGTAAATGGCATCTTTATGGCCCTCATCACATCCCTTCAGACCTCATTTCCTGTATTCTTCCCCAAGCATGCACTGCTGGGTCTTGCTGCTTTCCTATCTAATGACTTTTTCTGAATTGTTAGAAGGGTATGTAGCCCATGTACATGTGCTACAATTTCAGGGATAGTTAACTTCCTCCTACCCCAGGGAAATCCTCAACCAACAAGCAACAGGGCTGATGGATGAACACCACAGCCCCTTTTCCTTCAGTGACAAATTCAGATGCACAATCTGTTTCTTCCCAGGGTACCCAGTGGGAATAAGCCCACGTTTTAGGCTGAGACCATGTAGTGCAAATTCTCTCCATTCTGCCTAAAATAGCACCCCACTTGTAATAACCTCAAAATGATGGAATTTGAGCTGGTATGTGGAACCTATGTTGCCCACATCCCTTATGTATAAAGATGAAAAATGGATCACAAAGAAACTAACTGATTAAGGATTAGTAGACTTCAAGACTGAGCCATAGTTATTTTCATTAAAAGAAACAGAATTTTTAGAAAAAAACTTTTTTTAAGAAAATTCACAAAATAGATACATTGTGCAATCATATAGTGGAATTCTTTTAAAATTCAGGAAATTCTCACCTAACCAAGTTTACATCACAAAATAACATACATACATTTCATTAATTGATCCAATACTGATATCTTCCCTTGCCTTTTTGACAATGACAAAATTGTATATTTGATTAGAAGCAGCTCTTAGAATGGTTATTTTAAAAAATACTAGAAATAACAAGTGTTGGTAAGGATAGAGAAATGGAAACACTTGGGCACTGTTGGTGGGAATGTGAATTAGTGCAGCCTCTATGGAAAATAGTATGGAGATTCCTCAAAAACTTAAAAATAGAATTACCCTACGGTCCAGCAATTCTACTTCTGGGTATTTATCCAAAGAAAATGAAAACACTAACTCAGAAAGACATATCCACCCCTATGTTCATTGCAGAATTATTTATAATAGCCAAATATGGAAATAACCTCAATGCCCATCCCATGAATGAATGGATAAAGAAATTGTGTGTGGGGGGGGGTGTATAATAAAATTTAGCTAGAAAAAGGAAGAAAGATAAAATGCTAGGTGAAATAAAGACAAATATATTGCATGATATGACTTATATGTAGAATATACATAAGTAAACTAAGCTAAAAATATATATATGCAATCTAACACTATATGAATTAATTCAGTAGCTACATTTAGTCCTATTGAATGTGACGGTTTATAAGAAATTCACAGAGAGCAATGACCTTTTTATAGCTCAAGCTCTTGCATTAGAATTGAAAAAGAGATGACAGTGAAGGGAAATAAGTAGATTGTCCCTGGTTTGGCATCACTCAGTTAAAGGTGGGGTGGTAGTGTGGAAAATCTATTGAACTTGAAAGGTTTATGAAAATTTGAGGTTTTTTTTTTTAAACCTGTACATGAAGAGTTTACTAAAAGACAGCAAGTTTATAAATACATTAGTGCTTATTTTTACAAAATATGCTTAGACTTTATTAAGTTTCAGTGACCAAAAATATATATATTTTTAAGCAATTCAAGGTGGTTTATCTATGTTTTACTAAAAGTTTTTAAGGAAATTTAATTGCAGTGTGTAAATGCTAGGTGCTGAAGAACAGTTTGTATGAGTAAGTAGCAATATTTATTCTTCGAAGGAGCAAATTAAAAAATTACATATTCATTTTAATTCATTTGAAACATATTTATTCTCTAGTCACCTACTTAAATACTTAAAATGTCTTTTTGGATGCAAGCATTTAAAGAAAAATGTGACTTTTCAAATAGAGATAAAAGAAGTGGACTTTAATTCATGCAATTTTAGTGAACAGTATTGCATGTGCTTAAAAACAAAGTCATGCAGTTTCGACAGTCCTCTTAACATTAAGAACATAACAAAAGGATGCATTTTATTACCAAGTCCTTTGTTAGTGTCAAACTCATCTCTCTCTCCAAACTATCAGTTTCCAGAGAACCCCGCTGGCCAACTCCCATAACCTTGAAAGTCACAGCATCCTTATTTTAAAAGCCAGTATTGCAGATGTGGTTTTCCCTTCTGAAACAGTAATGGAAATCTCATGGGGAATAAAACTCCTTCACTGCTTACAGTTTTTCTCAAAGATAAATGGTGGCAAATCACTTTCGTAAAACTCAAGTATTTACGAGAAAGGCCCGAGCTTATGAAAAAAGCCTAGGGATTTCGGAAGAAAAGTTACCTAGATGAAAAACTCCAACACAGCAATTTATTGTCGCAAATCACATGAAACTCTATCTGGGTGACACCACTTCTATAGCAGAGCAGAATCTTGTTTCACTGCTTGATCCAGCTTAACAATTTCAGCTGAGAAAAGCCTCTACCCAGAGCACGTGTACTCTCACCTCCCTCAGAATCTTCCTGTTAAATCAGCTTAACTCAAATATTTGTTCAATGTTTTTTTATAAGCTTCAGATATATACAGATGAATAAAGGATGACTACTACTTTCGAGGGCTTTGCACAAGTTGAAGGAACAGATCTGATTTTAAATAAGTCTAATGTGATGGAATATACACAGGGCTCCAAATCTATAAGGATGGTTGGAGGGAAACTTAGAAAATTCCATGATCTGTTATAACAGTTCTGTCCTTATCAATCTTGGATGACATTTTATTTTAACATATACATGGCCTCCTTGCTACAATCCTTGTTTCCTACCCAACGCTAGAAGAACAGTGCCTGTAATAAGTTGGAAATATTTATTCTTACAAAGGGATTCTTTAAAGTGATAAGCCAGAGGAACTTGGCAAAACTATAGTTTACAGTTTCAAGCAGTTCAAAGTCTTTCTTGAACCCTAAGCTTCATATAAATATTTAATGGACATGAAAAGTTTAGGGACCGTTGGTCAAACATGGGAAGTCACACAAGACACAGAATACTTCATATTGATTTGCTTCAATTTTCAGCTGCAGGTCACAGGTACATTATCATATAATCATCTAGCTTCCTGGAATAAAGAATAGTCTTCTACTTATTCATTTTATTCCATAGTTAGTGCTTTTATCACCTAGACCTGAACTTCTGGTCCACTATTTCTCTTAAGACTTCATTCAATTTCTGTTTGAAATGTCATTAATTTTCTACAAGGGAACATGGGAAAAATTAATTTTCTTCATTCACTCTATGTATTTGAACAAACCATATTCCACTTGTATCATTTCACACTGAGTTTAATTCAGGGTTTTAACAAATATTTATTGAACAATTCCTCTAAATGCATATAATATTTATATATGCACTCATTTTTTTCCTCAAATTGTTATCACCTATTTTAATCCCACAATCACATTTGGATTTGTCCTCAGTATGTCCCTACATGTAATTTGATAATATTCATTTTTGAGATTTCCAGACCAATAGGTATTTTAGCCTAACAGCAAGCACAACTTTATTTTCTATAAATTGTATATTTTCTTTTGTTACTTTATATATAACTATTAATTTAATTTCCCACAGAATTATTTAATTACATTCCTATAGTAAAACCTATATCATACTACCTTATGTTTTTAGGTAGTAAAAGCTTTTGATTAGGATGAACATGTCTCACAGTTCCAGGCAGAACAATATCTACCTAGTTGTGCAAGGTGGCGGTCCTGCTGTTGATAGTACATTTTTTCACTGGGCCTCTTTTATTTTTGGTCTTTTTAGGAGACTTTGTCATTGAATCTTACTTTTGCTTTCTGTATATATTCAAGTTTTACAGAGTCCATTTAAAAATTAAGACTTTATTTTTCAGAGCTGTTCTGGGCTCACAGCAAAATTGGAAGGTACAGAGATTTCCCATATGCCCCATCTCCACATATGCCTGGCCTTTCCCATTATTAATATCCCTCACCAGAGTGGTACATTTGTTACAGCTGATGAACACATGGACACATCATAAACATCCAAGGTCATAGTTCATATGATGGTTCACTCTTGATGATATACATTCTTTGGGTTTGGACAAATGTGATGATGTGTATCTACTGTTATGGTATCATATAGAGTAGCTTCATTGCCCTAAAAGTCCTCAGAGCTGTACTTATTCATCATTCCCTAATTCTTAGTCTCTGGCAGCCACTGCCCATTTTGCTGTCTCCATACTTTGGCCTTTACCAGGATGCCATACAGTTGGAATCATATAGTATACAGCCTTTTGAGATTAGCTTTTTTCACTTAGACATATGCATTTAAGTTCCTTCCATGTGTTTTTGTGGCTCGACAGCTAATTTGTTTTTAGCAATAAATAATATTCCATTGTCCAGATGTGCCACAGTTTATTTATCCATTCACCTGCTGAAGGACATCTTGATTGCTCCCAGATTTTGGCAATTAGGAATATAGCCACTGTAAACATTGTATGTAGAATTTTTTGTGTGGAAAATTTTCAACCCCTTTGAATAAATGCCAAGGATCATGATTGCTGGATTATATGGCAAAAATATGCTTAGTTCTGTAAGAAACCACCAAATTCTTTCCAAAGTGGCTGTATCATTCTGTGTTCCCACCAGCAGTGAATGAGAGTGCTTGTTATACTACATTGTCACCATCATTTGGTGTTATCAGTGTTCCAGATTCTGGCTATTCTAATAGGTATGAAGGAGCATTAATTGATGTTTAATTTACATTTCCCTGATGATATATGACATGAAGCATGTTTTCAGATGCTTTCAAAAACGTATACATTTACCATCTGTATGTTTCTTTTGGTGAGGTTTAAGATCTTTGGCCTATTTTCAAAATCAGGTTGTTTTTCTTGAACTTGTTGAGTTTTAAAAGTTCTTTGTATATTTTGGATAACAGTCCTTTATCAAAAGTGTCTGTCACAAATATTTTCTCCCAATCTGTGGCTTATCTTATGATTATCTTGATGTTGTCTTTCACAGAAGGAGAAGCCTTTTTATTCTAATGAAGTACAGTTTATCAATGATTTCTTTTGTACATTGTGCATTTGGTGTTGTGTCTAAAAGAGTCATCGGCATACTCAATGTCGTCTGGGCTTCCTCCCTTTATCTTCTAGGAGTTTGGTAGTTTTGCATTTTACATGTAGGTCTGTGATCCATTTTGAATTAATTTTTGTAAAGGGTGTAAGGTTTGTATCCCAATTCATTTTATTACATGTGGATGTCTAGTTGTTCTAGAACCACTAAGTGAAAAAGACTATCTTTGCTTCTATATTGTCTTTGGTCCTTTATTAAAGATTAGTCAGCTATATTTGTGTAGGTCTACTTCTAGGCTCTTTGTTCTGCTCCATTAATCTACTTGTCTGTTCCTTCACTAGCACTACACTGTCTTGATTACTGTAGTTTTATATTAAGTCTTGAAGTTGGGTAGTGTCAATTTTACAGCTTTGTTCTTCTTCAATATTGACTTGCCTTTTTTGATTGTACCTACTTTAGGAAGTGTTCACTGATAAATCTGAAGAAGGAAAGACATTTGGTGTGAAAACATTATTTAACTGAACTTTTTAAAAAATTACTGACTTCCATGTAGAGAAACTGATATGAAAAGAAATGTAAAAATTTTAAACTCATGTAACTCTAACTTTATTTTCTGAGGACAGATATGAAACATTAGAAGAAAGTTTTTTTATCACAATTGTTACTTTTGTATTTTGCCATCATTCCATAAAGTAGTATTTTTCCAAAAAAAGCAATAAGATACAGAAATGGATTTGCAAACATTGTAAAGTTTTGCAGTTTGTCATATTACCCCTGATTTTTCAGCCACATGAGAATATCCCTAAAATTAGTAGCTTATTTTTTGTTATTGTGCACATTTGCTCTGTATAGAGTAATCTCTTTAGAAGAAAAAATCATGAATCAATGCAAAATGCATTACTGAAAGCAAAAACAAAATCTCTAAGTATTGAGAAAATGTGAGAGATTCTATAGACACAGAAATGCAATTTAAGTAAATATAAAACCTAAAAATTTCCCTTAAGTTATAGTTTAATGATCTAACCAATGAGATAAGTTACTAGACAGTTATGCATTCCATTTAAATTTGTTTAAAAATAAAGTTCAAATTATATTTTGCAAACGATTTCTATTTCTGCAGGTTGTACCAATGTGTTCACCAGGTCCTAACAGTATCGGGCAGTTTGTGACCATTCAATATGTATTTATTGAATGAATGAATAATTGATGCACATATCAAACTACAGAATATTAGTTTTGTCTCAAGATATACTAAGCACACAGCTAACACTATATTGAATAGTAAAAAAATAGAAAAAATTTCCTCTAAAATCAGAAGCAAGACAAGGTTGCCCACTTTCACCACTTCTATTCAACATAGTACTGGGAGTCCTAGAAATAAAAGGAATCTAAATAAGAAAGGAAGAAATAAAGTGATCTCTGTAGATATCATGGTTCTATATTTAGAAAACTCTAAGGACTCCACAAAAATAACTGTAGAACTAGTGCTCAAACTCAGTAAAGTTGTAGGATATAAATTCAACATAGAAAACCAATTGTTTCTATACACTAACAAAAAACCATTTAAAAAAGAAATTAAGAAAACAATCTCATTTACGATAGCACCAAAAAGAATAAAATACGTAAAAATAAACTTAACAAAAGACTTCAAGAACTTATACCCTGAGATTAAAAGACACAAATAAAGGGTAAGAAACAGTGTGTCTCAGATTGGAAGGCTTAATTTTTTAAAATAGACATATTACCCAAAGTGATCTACAAATTCAATCCCATCAAAATCCCAGTGGCATTTTTTTTTACAGAAATAGAAAAAACATCCTAAAATTCATAAGGAAACACAACATATCCAGAATAGCCAAAGTGATCTTCGAGAACAAAAAATCTGGAAGTATCATATGTCTTTATTTCAAAATATTTCACAAATCTACAATATTTAAAATAGTATAACACTGGTATAAAGACAGAAATATAGATGAATAGAACAAAATGGAGAGCCTATAATTAAACCCAAGCATTATGATCTTTGACATGGGTGCCAAAACTATACACTGGTGAAAGGATTATCTCTTCAAAAACTTGTGCTGGGAAAACTGGATTCTCAAATGCAAAAAAATGAAATTGGACTCCTACTTTACATTGCACACAAAAATAAACTCAAAAAGGATTTAAAACCTAAGTGTTAAGGCCTGAAACTGTAAAACTCTCTGCAGAAAATAAAGAAAATCTTAACATTGGTCTTGGCCATGATTTCTTGAATATGACACCAAAAGCATAGGCAACAAAAGTAAAAATAGACAAATGAGACTACATCAAACTAAAAAGCTTATGCACATGAAAGGAAACAATAGAATGAAAGGGCCACTAAGAAATGGTTTTAAAACCATTTAAAACCTTTTCAAACCATATATCAGATAAGGGATTAATTTCCAAAATAGATAACTGATCCTGTAACACAATAGCAAAAAAAACATTAAAAAGTGAGCAGAGTAGTTGAAGAGACATTTCCCCTAAAACATTCAAATGGCCAACAGGTATATGAAAAGATGTTCAACATCATTAACTGTCAATAAAATGCAAATGAAAATTAAAAGGACACATCATCTCATATCGTTAAGATGGCTTTTATCGAAAAAAACTGAAAACAAAATATCAGTGCTAGAGAGGATGTGGAAAATAGGAAACTCTGTATACACTGCTGGTGGGAATATAAATTGGTACAGCCGCTATGCAACAGTATGGTGTTTCCTCAAAAAATTTAAAATAGAACTGCCATATGATCCAGAATTGCACTTCTGGCATAATATCCACAGCAACTGAAGTCAGATCTTGAAGTGATATCTACACTCTTGTGTTCACTGCAGCTTTATTCACAATAGTTAAGATGTAGAAGTGATCCAAGTAGACACTGATGCGTGGATGGATAAAATGTGTACACACACACACACATATATACAAATGGAATAGTATTCTGCCATAAAAAAGTAGGAAATATACCCTTTTGTGACAAAATGCATAGAACTTGAGAGCATTTTGCTAAGTAAAATAAGTTAGACAGAGAAAGACAAATACTGTATGTTCTCACTTACATGTATAATCTAAAAAAACTGTACTCATAAAAATAGTAAAGTGGTGGTTGACAGAAATGGGTAGATGTTAGTCAAAGGGTACAAACTTCCAGTTATAAGATGAATAAAATCTTGGGATCTAGCATATAGCATGGTGGCTACAATTAAGAATGTAGATCATAAATGTTACCACACATACACAAAATGGTAATTATGTGAGGGAAGGAGGTGCTAACTAACCTTATTGTGATAGTCATTTCATAATATAAACATATCAAATCATGTTGAGACTATCTCAATAAAATTAGGGAAAAGGGTATTCTTTGTCATTAGCCATCAGGAAAATGTAACTTAAAACAAAAATGAGACATCAGTAGATACTTATCAGAATGGCTAAAATGAAAAGCTTGTGATAACTCCAAATTCTGGCAAAGCACAGAAAGTTGATCACTCACACATCATTGATGGGAACATAAAATGGCATAGCCCCTCTGGAAAAGAATTTGTTCCTTTTAAAACAAAAAATCTTAACATAAGACCCAGGATTGTACTCTAGGAAATTAATCCAAAAAAATGAAACTTTTGTTTACATAGAATGTGTACATAAATGTTCATATATGTAATATCCCAAAACTGGAAGCAATCCAGATGTCCTCCTATGGGTGAATGGTTATGTCAACCACAGTTCACACAAACCATGGAATACTACTTAACAGAAGAAAGAACTGTAGTGTGAACCCTGATGATTATTTTTTCATTTTTTAATCTTAGTGCCTGACTTCAGCTTTGACTGTACAAGGCATCCACTTCAAAGGTCTAGAAAAAGCATATGGCCGGCTGCAGAGCTAGATAAAGAGCCAGTCACCCTGTACCCCAGGCTCCTTAATTTCAGAGATCTTGGTTTAGATAACTACCCATTCAGGCCACTTGTTTTTCTGTTCCTGTGTTTTAACTTCCTGCTCTTAATCTTCATGCTGGTCAGTGAAGAGTGCCTGCAACACCTCAGGCCTCCCACCCTTTCCTCAGTAAAAGCAGAACCACAGGCCCATGCCCTTTCTCTACCTGCAAACTTTTGTGGATGCGGGTGTGCTGTGAGATTTCCAGGACTTATGAGTAATAAACTTTACTTTCAAAGTTTCCTGATAGTTATTACTTAAAGGTAATTATTATTTCCTGATGGTTATACTTGTAAGGGCATCTTACAATCATGAGAAGCCCAAGGGCCAGTCCAGGCACAATATTGGTTGTCAAACAGCTGAGGTTAACACACAACAAGAACAGACTATTGATACATAAAAAAGTTGGATGAACCTCAAGGCAATTATGCTGAGTGAGGAAAACCAGTTTCAAGTGGCTGTATACTGTATGATTCCATTTGTATAGCTGGAATGATAAAATTGTAGAACTAGGAAAAGTAAGGGGTTGCCAGGGGCTAGAATGCGAATTAGGGTTGCTATTACTGGGTAGAGCAAAGGAGCTTGGAGGCCATTGCATGTCTATATCTTGAGTATGGCAGTAGTTACACTAAGCTACACATGTGGTAACAGCTCAAAAAAACATCTACACTCTCTTAGTCCATTCAAGATGCTATAACAAATTTATTTGTCTTAAATAATTTTGGTGGCTTAAATAACACAAATTTATTTGTCACAGTTCAGGAGGCTGGAAAGCCCAAGAGCAAGGCACCAGAGGTTCAGTGTCTGGTGAGAGCCTCCTTCCCAGTTCACAGACACTCTTTCCACTGTGTCCAAAGGGGAGAGAGGGAACTTTCTGGAGTCTTTACTAATTCCAATTACGAGGACAGAGACTTCATAACTAATCACTACCCAAAGTCCCCACTTCCCAAAACACATTAGGGACTAGGATTCAACATGATTTTTGAGGGGACACTAACATTCAGTTAATGGCATATATACATGCATACCAATTAATGAACGTAAAACTGGTGAAATATGAATAAGCTCTGTGGATTGTACCAATGTTAATTTCTTGGTTCTGATATTGTATCCTTATGTAAGATGTTAACATTGGGGAAGGCTCTTGAAGTATACATGGGACATCTCTGTGTATTTCCTTGCAACTTCCTATGAGTCCATAGTTATTTCCAAATAAAAACTAAAAGAAGAAATCACTCAAGAGAAATAAGCCATGCATCCTCTGTAGGATAATATTGCCTGTTATCTTAGATGCTATAATAGTTCCCATTATATACAGGCACTCAAGAAATAGTTCTTGAATTAACTGAAAAAAAGTATATCAATATTAAAAGCAGACAATATAGCTTTAAATTCATTCTAATAATTAACATATATTTAACATGTTCAGGTTGTTCATATTATTGTCCATTTCTAACTTGCAATGGATATGAAATCAATGCATCATATAGTTTAACAAATGGGTTTCAAGCCATTAATAAGACTGACACACATTAGATTCTTAATTATTAGAGTAACTAAAGTAAAACATATCATCATGATACAGAAGTGGGAAGATCTTGATCACCTAACACTGACGAAAAGACTCAAATCTTTGATGTTGCCCCAATTTTCAAACTTAGATATGATACTGATTTTTGTACCCTGTTGAAACTAAAACTCACTGTCAGCGACAATTTTTTATTTTGGGAGACCTTTTAAGATAAGAAATTGGGCTTCATTTTATCTTAATTCACTTGATGAAAGCTTTCTCATTCTCTCTCTCATTCCGCCCCCTCCCCACCACCTCTTTACTCTTTAATAGACAAGGTTCTATTTCAGACACATAAGAAGCAATACAAAACTAAATACAGTGTGATGGTACCTATCAAGGATGAAATGAAGAAGTATACAAAAAGTCTTGTACTTCGAGTAAAATCACTGAAATCTGCCCTTTTGTTCCTTAACCTTTTAACTATTCAAAATCTCACTTTATTAGAAATAAAAGAGTATTAGATACATTTTCTCAGATGCTGACTCAGTAATATAAAAGTAATAACAGTACTAAATGCCCTGCAAAGCAATGGCTTAAATATGACTAGAAGTTCTTCCTTTCTCTGGGGAAAGAAGTATAGATGCAAGCTGTGCAGACTGGTTTGGTTTTACCAAGAAGACACTGGAAACCTGGCTTCCTTCTCATTGATCTCTGCAAGCCCTAGAATGTGGCTTTGAGTGACTTGGCCATCATAAGATGGCTGCTGGAGTTCCATCTATCTCAATTGCATTCCAGGCAGCAAGATGGAAGAGAATATATAAAAACAATGTCATTTTATGGGTCTGTTCGAAGTCCTACACAGTACTTTCATTCATATCTTAATAACCATAAGCTAGCCAACTAGTTAATGCAAGGAAACTGCAAATGTTTCTTTTTGGAAGGGAGGCAATGTATCCATTAAAATTTGTAGTTTTTTGAATTTTAGAGAAGAAAACATAGAATGGCACTTGGAAGGCAAAAAAAAGTCCCTGACGTAGGTGCCATGGAGTTTACCCCAGTTTGTGCATTCTTTACTGAATAGCAAATGTGTTGAAAATCAGTTAAAAAATAATTATTGCAGATTTGCTATGTGCTTATTGTTAAATTCTTAGGGGCACCTACCAAGGTAGAGAAATATTTGCAAATCAAATATTAGATAGGGGACTTGTATCCAAATTATATGAAGAATTGTTACAACTCAACAATAAAAAGACAACCCAATTTAAAAATGGGCAAAGAATATGAATAGATATTTCTCAGAAAAAAGATATACAAATGGCCAGTAAGCACATGAAAAGATGATTAACATATTATCAGGGAAATGGAAGTCAAAACCACAATGTGATCCCATTTCACCCACACCAAGTTGGATATAATCAAGAAGAAAGAAAATAATACATGTTGGTGAGGATAGAGAAATTCGAACCCTCATCTATTATTGTGGGATTGTAAAATGTGGCAGCCACTTTGGAAATCAATCTGGCAGTTCCTCAAAATGCTACATGTAGAGTTATTATATGACTCAGCAATTCTACTCCTAGACAAATACTTAATAGAAAACAGAACATATATCCACACAAAATCTTGTACATACATATTCATACTATCCTTATTCATAATAACTAAAAAGTTGCAACAACCCAAGTGTCCATCAACTGATGAATGAATAAACCAGATATGGTATATCCACACAATGGAGAATTATTTGTCCATGAGAAGGAAAGAGATACAAATATATGCTACAACATGAATAAACCTTTAAAACATATGCTAAGTGAAATAAGCAAGTCACAAAAAACATACAGTAGTCCCTCCTCATCCACAGGGGATTCATTACAACACCCCCCAGTGGATGCCTGAAACCTCAGGTAGTACCAAACTCCCTGTATTCCTATGCTTATATACATATGATAAAGTTTAATTTATAAATTAGGAACAATAAGAGTTTAACAACAGCTATAAATAAAATAGAACAATTATAACAAGATACAGTTAACCCTTGAATAGCAGGGATTTGAATTGCAAAGCTCTCTTACCTCTGGGTTTTTTTTAAAATAAATATGTTGGGAATTTTTTTGGAGATTTGTAACATTTTAAAAAGCATTTCCTTTTCTCTAGCTTACTTTATTGCAAAAATACAGTATATAATTCATATAACATATGAAATATGTGTTAATCAATGGTTTATGTTATTGGTAAGGCTTTTGGTCAACAGTAGGCTATTAGTAGTTAAGTTTTAGGGAAATCAAAGTTATATGTGGATTTTCCACTGCTCAGGAGGTCAGTGCCCTTAACACTCACATTGTCCAAGGGTCAACTGTACTAAAATAACGGTTATGTGAATGTGCTCTTTCTCTCTCTTAAAATATACTACTGCTGTGTATTCCTCTTCTTGTGATGATGTGAGGTGATAAAATGCCTATGCGATGAGACAGAGTGAGGGGCATGATGCATTGGGTGTAGCATGTTAGACTACTATTGACTTTCTGATGACACATCAGGACCATGGTTGACTGTGGGTAACTGACTGTGGAAAGGGAAACCATGGATAAGGGGGGATTACTGTATTGTGGTATTCCAATTACCTGAAATGACCAGAATAGGCAAATCAGTAGATACAGGAAGCTCAGTGGTTGCCAGCAATTGAGAGGAGGAGGAAATAGGGAATGACTGCTAAGAGGTATGAAATTTCTTTGGGGGATGATAAAAATATTCTGAAATTAGAGAGTGGCAATAGTTATACAATATAGTGAGTGAACTAAATTGAACAATTTAAATAGTTGGATATATATCTACCTAAAGCTGGTACAAAAATAATAATAAAAATGCCTAGAATCCAGTAAGGCAGTAAGATAAATGATCAGTCCCTGTCCTCAAGAGTACTGTAGTATAAAGTGGACTAAGTGGGCAGGTAAGTAAATAATTTTATGTTTCATGCTCTAGAACTATATCACAAGTATTAGGGAACCATAATGTCACATGAGAACAATTTGAGGGAAGATAAAAATAATGTCAGTGACATTGTTTTAGCTGTCAACAGCTCATATGTATTAGAGCACACTAACAAAAAAACCTCCCATTGATTATACAGTCAAATCGAATGTGTGCGTAGGTTCTTTCGTGTTACACAATCTCAAGCAGAGTATTTCATGGTCAGTTTTAATATATAGTAAATCTCTTTATCTCAAATATTTTCTTTTTATTCTCCAGTAAATTATTTATCTAGTACTTTAATCTAAGCTACATTTGTACAGCTTTCTGTGACCATAGAGAACATTTGTTTACCACCTTCACTAAACAACTTTCCGTAGACAAAAAGACAGTAGTATCTACTTCATATTTCTATTTCTATGTAGAGAACAGACCTGACCTAGTCGCTAAGGTTAGATTCCAGAAGAAAGAGAAAAGAAATTAAAGACTAAAGATTTCAGATCTTATGTCTTCATTCTTCTAAATGAAGCAAAACCTTTAAGGACAAGTAGGTCCAAAGTCAATCTGAAAATATTTATAAACATTTTATATTCATTAAAATAGAATAGCCTAAATAGTATTATTATTTTTATTATTATTAATGTTTACTAAGATCAGAGAGTTTGCTAAATTCTTTGGGTGGATTATGCCATTAACCAGGTAAATACTAATATATATTGTCCCCGTTTTGCAGTTGAGGAATAATAAAGTAAGAGACATCAAGTAATTTGTTTAAAGTTTTAGCCAGGATTCAGATCCCAGGGTGTTCGAATCCTAGGCTCTTAATCATTGCCTATTCCATTTACACTAAAGCATATATACTGTATTATATTTACTTTATTATTCAAAAAAGACTAAAAAGTAAAAATAATAATTGTAGCTTTTATTTTAAATCTACATAGTACTAGACACCATGCTAATAAGTTTATAGTATCATTTAATTGAATTGCATAAAGAGAAGTCATATTTAATAGGACTTAATGAGTATTGTAAAATTAAATTCTATCACTAATGTTGGCATGATGATAGTGGTAATAAAGTTGAAAGAAAAAAGATATGCACATGATTATGGGAGAATTCTAGGGGTGATTCCACAAGTTCAACTGCTAATTTAAGGACGTCACAGGAAGCTTACTGTCTATCAAGTATGTTTCAATGGAAATACAGGAAGAGTTCTTTCTCCAACTGTTTGAAAAAAGATGAAGTGCAGGCTGAGTAGCCTTTTTTGAAAAGGTTCTTTTCACCATACTACATCTTGTGGAAAATCATTCAAGCTTGTCTGAAGATCAAGCTTTATTAGAAGAGATCAATTTCTATTTCTTTGAGGTTATCAAAGAGGTTTAAGAGTAGATCTAGGAATTGTTCAAGGATTTTTAAGTTAGTTTCATTGTGGACTCCATGTTCTCCTGTTTCTCTTTGTCATTACTCAATGTAGTAATTGGATATTTAAGATCCAGTTCAGATTTCTCATTAGGGTAAAAGTAAAACCATCTAATGACATTATTTAGGTCAATGATATTGGATTCTATTCTCAAATATTTTACATATGTTAGAGTTGTTTTGTGTATTCTTTTGTTTAATTTATTTGCTGGTACTAAGAAAATTACCTGTGGCTTGATTTTGTAGTTAGTTCCATATTGCTTATCACAACCTTTTCTTTTACAGTTCAATCATGAGCAAAGATAAGCCTTTCTATACTTCATTTAATCTAACCTTAGGAATGATTTGATAAATTTTGCAATATGATATGGCATGCATCTTGTATAACTGCTGTAGAAAGCTTTGATTATATTTTTAATCATGTTAGTAAATAAATGAAGCAAATAATGTTTGAAGTGAGGAAAGGGAATAGATAGATAGATACATTAGACTAAACAGAGTAGTTGCATCAAGTGGTCATTTTTAGAATCAGCAATACTTTGGTTAAGGTGTCTTCTTACAAGCATTATTCAACTTCATAAATGGTACATTATAAAAAGGGAGTAACCATTATCATACATTTCTTTTAGATAGCCAGAACTATCTCCCCCAGAGGTGAGAGGGTTGGGTCTGTTCTCCTTTAAAAGCATAAGGTTTAAAACACTACAGCTCATCAGGGATTTCTCCGTGAAGTCATCTATGGTGGTTCAGTCACTGATTTCTAGAAAAGACAACTAATCAGTCAAATTGGTATAATAAACAAAGAAATAAGTATTTGGCTTATATATTCTTACTTCAGGCATGCAAGATCTTGTTGCTCATACTAAATCCGTCCATAAATCGTATCTCATTAGTTCTGAATCATGTGGTGGCATTCCCTTCCCACGTCTGATCCTGTCACCACAGCTAACAGAATGAAATGCTCTGATCGGCCAGCTCTGAATCCATGATCACCTGGGAAGCAATGTCAGCCTAGACCTTAAGGACTAACTGTTGATAACGTCTGGATTACAAAAGAAAACTGGAGTGCACTTGGCAGGAGGAAGCTGAATTGATGTTGGACAGACAAAATAACAGGTATCTACTAAATTATATGAAAAATAAGTTTATCCCAAGCTTTCTTAAATATTACTCCTTTTTATTATTGGTAAAGAAAGTAAGAAAAGTCATGCTTTTGCAAATCTAGCTAGTGCCATTTTAGTTGAAAATGTATTCAGGTGAATAAACGTTTTTATCAGCTACTAAGATACTATCTAACAGCGACATACCTGTATTACTCTTCTTTCCTGACAAATATCACATTGCGTAGCATTATGCATTTCATCAGTTGATCAAACTATTTTTTTATCTTACTGTTGCAAAATAAATATATTAGCTATTATATATTAAAATAACCTGGTCAATTTATTGCTTTTCTGTCAGTTTTATTTTCTTTTGTTTCTTAACAGGAAGTAATACACTTTGAAAGCAGAAAAGGAACATGATGATTGTGGTTAAACACATGGTTCTATTATAGTGACTAGAATATATAGTCGGTTATTTTCATTTCAAATGGAATATAATTCAAAAGACGCTTTCAGAAGCCTTATTAAAACGAATTACTAAACAGCAGTGCAGGCCTTAGTAACAGAGCATTAACAAAAGGAGAAATAATTAAGCATTAAAAAAAAAGCTATTCATGAAGCTTTGTTCCAAACCACACAACCTTGTTTACCTGCTCTGCTTCCATTTAATAGCTGAAAAATCACTTTCAAACCCCCTTCTATTCAAAGTCATCAGTGCCCTGTTGGCAGGAACGCTATGCTAACGTTCAGTGTGTAATCTCGTCTCAGCCTATCATTTTCTTAATTTGTTCCATTTACAAAGTAAATCTGCAAACTGACCTTTTAAACGAATAACTACTCTGAAATGACCTCAAATAATATAACCGTTAAATTACCTCCCTTTTTTCCTTCTCTTTCTCTTTGTAAACTGATGATTTTTGTTCTGACATCCCTCAGTGTTCCCTATGGCTAAAATGTCCATGCTGTTAATCCAATATTCTCTGAATCTGTATAAATGTATTTGCTCATGTGGATAGCTGGAAGTTCAAAAGGATAATATTTTTCTTTGTGAAAGGCATATATGGTGAACACATCAAATTGAA
This sequence comes from Manis pentadactyla, assembly GCF_030020395.1. Taxonomy (NCBI): domain Eukaryota; kingdom Metazoa; phylum Chordata; class Mammalia; order Pholidota; family Manidae; genus Manis; species Manis pentadactyla. The sequence continues at coordinate 50,938,194 of NC_080021.1, forward strand.
ATTTGCTCTATTTGCTTCCAATCTACTTTTCTAGCCTCTTCTCCTGACAGACGGTACCATGGGAATTATTCTGCAGTCAGGCGTGACTTCTTGTTATTGCCCTGTCCACCATCTCCTTCCAAAGCACTGCACACAGGCCAGCATTTCCTCATCTAAGCATTCCCAAATTCTGATGGGATCTCATTTTTAAGGCTTCTTACTTTAGAAATTTGAATAAGTTTTACTTCTGAAGATATTGATGTTTTCATACAGTTTTATGTCAGAGCATGCTGAGAGAAAGCTGAGCAATGGAGGATTTGAAAAGGTTTTGGCATAAATGCTCTGGAGAGTGAGAGCAGAAGCTAGCCAAAATCTCAGAAAATGTTTAATTACCCAGGAGTAGGGATAGTAATGGTTAACCTAGGTTAGGAAGGATGAATATGTGCTGTCAACGAGTTTATAAGCTATTATTATTTCCTCAAGCAGGATTCGCTGCAGTAATTATTTAATAAGTCAGCTGGAGAAACATACCTATTTTTTGTTTTAGAGATTAAGAGACGGAAAAAAAATAAAAGATCCCCCAGAGCCTCCAAGTTCCAAAGTATGTCCATGAAGTAGGATGTAGAAATGGAATCTGGGGTATAGTCTTAAGAATGGGTAGCTCATTATAGCAATGACGGTGAGCATGTTTCCCACATGGATGTTGGACTATTTTCCTGATCATAGTAGGAATTGGCATCAAAAAGTTTTAAGTGAACACTCACTTCCCTCTCTAATTCAAGGGAAAACAAAAACAACTGGAAGGTTAGACATGATGATAAAGGAAGTTTTATAATTCACTAACGCTGTGTTTCATGAGTCTCAATAAAGGAATGCTCTTTAAATGAAGAAAAACAGTGTTGATACAATGCCAGCAGCACCAGTAATTCTCCTTGGCTCTGTGGTATATTAGAGTGGGAGGCTGAGCCAATTCTACTCTAGAAGATAACAGGGCTAATAATACTCAAGGGTGAGAACTGGGTCTTGATTAGTTAAGGCAAAAGATGAATAAAATTATTCAGATCCTGAAGATATAGGAGAGCTTGCTCAAAAAAGCAGGGTTTTTGAGTAGAATAGGGGAAAGAGCCAAGCAGAGGGGAAAAGTACTGGTGGTAAAATGTGAAAGGTTAGTTGATCAGATTCACTTGCATTGTCACCATACCCAAGAGGACAGAGGTGGAGAATATTGATGGTATGAGGTGGTAAAGGTTTTTGCTCAAAGATTATATTGCTAAGAATTTTTTCTTATATCTCTGAAGACATCTCTTTCAAAAAGCTTATTGGGGTGATTAGATTCCAATACACCTACTTTCTAAGGTAAAATGTTAGTCAAGATCCTTAGGAGAACCCCAAATTCTTAAGGTGGTGAAAATGTAAATAGCTATAGTGGATTTGAAGAAAACTCCTTCGATCAGAGTTTCCTAGGTGATCTCTGTACTCATGACCTCACTTTCCAATAAATACAGTATGCTCTGGCTCTGAAGATTAAGTATTACTGGAAAAGCTATGTGGCCACTGAGCAAATGACCCTTAGTTGGTATTATCCCAGGCCAAGAGGGAGAGATTGCATGGTTATCTAATAGGTCTACTGCCAAGAGAATCACAGCAGGTGGTATTTGACCTTTACAGGGTGGTTTCATTTTCTCACCATGCTATATATCACTAATTCATTTATATTCTGTGAATTAATTTGTTGCCTTTTGGATTGCATTTTTCAATATCTGGTCCAGCACATGCTCCTATGTACGCATTTTACACATTCAAGACTTCTAAACTCTGAAAATACATTTATCATACTAGAAATAAGATCACTAAGAAAGTACATTTGAGTAAGAATATGATGGTTTTAGGAAAATATCTAATATAGTATAGTCCTTTTTATTTTTTTTTATGTTTTCTGTCTTCTATTTAAAGTAAATCCCATTGATGTGTTGGTAAGAGTAAATGGCATTTTCCATTTTGGGTGGCAGTGAGTTGACTGCCACTGAGATATATCATTCAACTTTATGTATACACAGAAATAAAAATAATTGTAAGGTAAACAGATGGGGTAATAATGTTCTAGTCCCACAAGGCTAATGACTATAGTATTGTACCACATATGGCTTCTATGAAGCTTCTATGAATTATAAAGTTGGAGAATCTGACTGGGTGGAAGGCACCTGAAAGGTCATCCTGTCTGGTCTCTTTTCCAATAAATGAGTGCTTTCTAGTAGATTCCCACCCCATAGCCATCTGTTTAAACATTCCAGTGAACAGATTACTATTATTTTTATTTTCAAGTTATATAATGACTTAAGATTATAGATTTCCCTTAAAGAAGCATTATACTCACCATTATAACCTATTAAGGCTTTTTAAAAGTTTAAATGTGTCATTATTTAACACAATGACTATTGCTTTTGGGTAGAGCACACATTTGTTAAGCATGCCTTCTAGATTCCCAGACTGTTCTTCCAGGGTACCTAAGTGGCTCACCACTCTGCTATGGTTGCAAAACCAGTAATATATTCTCCTAAATTTATATTTATTAAGCCTATATTTATCTAGATAATTCAGCTCTTACAAATTGTCAAGTGAACTATAGTAAAAAGACTATAACAATATTTTAAAAGATTGCATAGTATCAGATAACTATGGTGGAAGATCATATAATAGTTCAAGTAGATCACTAAAATCAAGAAAGTTCAGATGCCAACTATATGTAAATGGAACAATTTCACAATACACCTCTAATTTCTGGAAGAAAGTTTTAAGAACTAGAACTCAGGGGAAGGAGTCATATACCCATGGAGGTCTAGTGAGGAAAAAGTTTTTGAATTTAAGGGTGGATGTTAGAACACAGCAGAAAATTTGTCAGAGAATAGGTTCACTATAAATATTGATTGAAATGAATTAATAAAAATTGGAACACAGTAATTTAACTGGAGTATAAGGTCAGAGACAAACCAAAAGTAAAGACATAATTGTACTAAACTGCTGTGTTGCTGAATTTGCTGACTTTTTAAATTAGTTTGTATAAATTATATTGAATCCATAGGCTGCCCCAGATCTATATGTGCCTGAAGTTAGGGCTTAATTTGATGGATCTAGAAACAGTGAACCAGATGGGTCATTACACCAGAATATAATTTATTGAATTTGAAAGCTACTTTACAAAATGTTTCCCTGGATTGCTGAAGAGATTATTTATAGAAAAATATACTTTTATAGAAAAATTCACTTTTGATTACTTCCCTATATCATCTAGTCCCACAAAATGGCAAGTCAAAAATAGGTCCATTATGTAATGCTTAACAGCACAGAATTCTGGTTCACCAACACCAGTGTTCCAATGGAGTGCTCCTTTACTTTCTGTGTCTAGAATAGCAACTTTCCAATAATTCCAAAAGTGCTGACTAATTATACTTTACATTTAAACCTGTTGTGTTCTGCATATAAGTCTTTTGATGAAGTGCACTACCCTATGAGCTCCAAACACTGATTTTGAAATCTGAGTTTGCCAAGAAATAGCTGTTAGACATAGTATAAGACACAGTCTCTCTGAGTCTCAATTCTCTGTTAAAAGGAGATAACAATAACTGGTCTATCCATTTCACATAACACTGGAAAATTACAATAAATGATATATGTGAAACTGAACCATGTAGGAAATGAAGAGACAGTTCACTCCCTAGTCTATGTTGAATGTTAGTAACAGAGTCTGGAACCAGAAGCACAGATTGTGACTATAAATATTGCTTGGCTCCATCCAGGTCAGAAATCCTTAACAATACTTAGTAACTTACTCTTTATTTCCCATCACTTCCCAAGGAAAGTAAAGGTTATTTGTTGAGTAGAATATAACTTCCACTAGGAATTGTCTATATGGAGAACACTAAGTATCTAACCTAAGCATAAAAAATAGTTAGGAAAATGAGGATGAAGATGGTATTAAGTAACATCAATTATAATGTCTATCATCTATTAAATGCTATGAGAGAACATCACTATAGATTCCTTATGAATTTATTTACTACAATTCCATGTTTGAGGTAGTCCAATCACTACCTCACTGACTAAAAAAAAACACTATAGTTCAGAGTTAAGTAAGACACTCAAAAATGAAAGAATCAGGAATTAGATTCAGGTCTTTAAACCATTAATGGCCACAATGTGTGAGTACATGGGAGCAGGATAAGTAGACAGGCAAATTTCTGTGTAAACTATCATATACAGAGATTCAAAACAAATGGCAAGAATTCTGAGTTGTTCATACCTGCAGTTCTAGTATTTGTCACAGTGCTTAGTACATTGTTGAATTTTGTTTCAGTATAAAAGACCATTCTTTCTTCAAGAAGATATTTAGGTAAACCCCAGGTAAATATGGTTAAAGTGATGGCATTATGCTAACCTTTTCATTTATAAGAAATTTACATAGCCTTATCAATTTATAATACAGATGAATGTTTTCCATCTTCTTAGATACTGCCCAATAAAATGAAGATGTAACCAAGAATACTACTTTATATAATTCAGACAAGCCAAACCTTCCCACTTCCATTTAATATATTATTCTTGTACCTCCGTGCCTTCATTGTGCTCTTTCATTACCAGTATTTCTCCCAAAACATCTCTCTATACAGTCCAGGTTTTGTGTTGATTGATAAATATTCAAGTAAAACTACTCACTTCTCCAATTCAAGGTTTCTTAAAATTTATACTTGCATTGGACATACATCTTGTGTTCTTCCTCGAATTCCCTCAACAGACTTTATTTCCCTTGGGTTAAGCTCAACTTTTGCTGAGTTGGCTCCACTTTTCGGCTTGCAAGAACTGCTTCCAAGTGGGCATGGAAACTGCTTTTCTGAGTGGCCACCAAAAAGTGGTGCTGTTCCTTGTGAAATGAGTCAGGATTTTCATCGTTTCGCATCTTTCCTAGCAACACTTCCTTTTATTCTCTCAACATTCTTCCTAGTAAGGAGTCAGCATATTAATCTTTACCTGAGCTTTGCTTTCTAGAAAACTGCAGAACTTAAAATTACATAAGAATTTGTTCATTTTATTTTCATTGCTCTTAGGTCAGTGGTTTTCAAAATCGTACTTTTTTTTGTCAAGGAATAATTTCTTCAAATATATTTTGAGGAGATCAACATACTTAGAAGTAAAGCTGCCAAATTTGAAGTAGATGGGTGCATGTGTGTGTGTGTGTGTGTGTGCACACGTGTATGTATGGTATGTGTGTGCACTTGAGAGAGACACATCTAGAATCCCATCCTTTCATCTCCCTTTCCCTTGGGAAATATGGAGGTACATCTTACGAACTCTTAGGGCACATCTTCAGAGGATGATTTAGAAGTAACTGCTCTGTTTCTGGTGTCTGTTACCTCACAGCTCTGTAAAAATGTAGGGACTCCTGAGGTGTGATTTCTCCTCTAATGTAAACTTAGCAGAAAGGCTTACTAAGGTTGATGGAAATGCGAATACTGTCTCCTCTTTGCTCTTAACATTCTCTCTCTGTTCCTAGATTTCCCAACTATTTATCAGGAAGAGAATAATTTATATTCTGAATACTCTCTGAAAAATAGTCTTCCTCCATTTCTTAGAAGGTTTCTACTTTTTGTTTCCTTCCTAGGTCACATTGCATGTCACCCACTCTAGCTTTAGCAGCTGGCAGTTTTTATTGGACTCTTATACTTCCACATACATGTTTATTATAGAAGTATTTTTAAACTATAAAGGCATAAACAAATATAAAGTATCATAAGAATTATAAGAACTCTACTTGTTTTTAAAATTGATCTGGATACAATTATACAAAAGCTTTACTGGAACTTGCATTTCATGAATTCCTAAAATTCAACCCAGTCAGATTATATAAATAGCATACTTTTTTAAAGATTCTTTAAAGAAAATACAAATAAGTATACAGCAATAACAAAATTCAGCTTGTGATGCCTGATACAACAAATAAAAGCAAATTGCTCTGGGAGTACAGAGGTGGAAAGTGATTAATATTGACTGAGAGGATCAAGGAAGAATTCATGGAGTAGATTGCATTTGAGCTGGAACTTAAACTATTTCTGTAGATGGCCTAAGAAGATAAAAGGTACAGAGAAGGGAGCATAAGCAAAGATGTAGAGGTGTGATATGCTTGGATTACAAGGTATTCTGAGAACAAAGGAGGTTAGTTTTCACTTGTAAAGCAATTACCACCACTAGTCAAAACATTTTAAAGGCAGAATGCACTATTATAAATCATGCTGGGGTACTGTTCCATAGTTTCAGATTTTTTTAATGCTTGACACATGTTCAGTACATTTTGCACTTGTAAACATTGTGCGATGTCCAACATAGCTTATAGGGTGTCTTGATTAAGATCTAGAGAAGTGTGAATGAAGTCCACTGTCAGATTTATGCCTCAGACATTAAAATTTTCCAACTGAAAAATACTATTCCAACTGTGTAAATAATTCTAGGATACAAAAATATCAAGTGAAAGCAGCTAGAATTATCAGAGGAATTTTAAAAGAGTGTTGTCACAATGATGGGAGCAAGGAAGGCCCTAATTACTTTGTACCTTTAGGACATTTGGGATCATTTAGAGTCCATGTTAACCCAACAGACTCTTCCCAAGGTTTCCACCTCCCCTCAATGCTGAACAGAGAACTTACAAAGGAGACCAGCTGCTCACTCCTTCTGGAGCCATCCCTGCTTCCTGACAGCCCTTGGTTCCTTACCACACCTCCAATATTCTTCAAGCAGCATCAATTCTGTTCAGAATCTAGGTCTGTTTAGACTCAGAGTTTCTGCTTCTGTGCTATTCTGAAAGTCAAAGGAGAGATTTCCCAATTAAACCAGAATGTGTGCAGCTATGCTTGCAAATGTGTCACATTAGCTTGAATTCAAGTATAAGTCAGAAAACCTGTAGTCAACCTCCTACTTACATCTGTGAATAAGCACATAAGCAACTGCAGGGTTCTTCAGGCTAAACAGATGGATGGTCCTGTCAGGAACAGATTGCAGCAGAGCTAGGATGTAGGATGTAATGCCACCCCCTCTGAACTGAGAAACATATTCAGTGGCAGGAAAGACGTCCTTTCTAATGTAGATATTCTTTTTTAATTCTCTACATTTAACTGTTTCTAAGGAAAGGTTAAATCCTTTTGTCATCTGCAAAAAAGGTTTTTGGTTGTTGTTAGTTTCATTTTATTTATTTCATTCTCTTAGATTCAGATACTAAATCCAGTTAAATTAATAATTACCATTACTCATGCCTTAAAGCTGTACTATCATTGAACATCATTAACTTAGTTGATTAACAGAAAATTGTGATGTAAAGTACAATATATTTTGCATTGAGCAAACCAAGAGAATGAAGGTATATTTTGATACTTTTATAATCTCAAAACTGTTTTTACTTAAGATATACTTATTTACTTGAAATACCTAAGATGCCATTCTTTTATGTAAACATATATATAAAATTTTCAAAATCTAAATACAGTCTTGATGGTAAATATATAATTGCAATCTTGGACTGTCTATGAAATTAACATTAATGTATTTCCAAGATATTGTATTTCTGATAATAAACCTTTGTGGTAGTTCATTTTAACAATTTTCTCAGTCCTACTTGAGGTAAAGGAAATTTATTTTAAGGGAAGACTGTATTCCATAACTCTATCTTTAACAGCTGTATTTACCAAATGAGTTAATATGAAGAAAAATAGGATTACATTTGTGTAGTTCAGTGTTAAACTATTTTACATACCTCTCAAGTTATTCATTTTGTTGAGTTACATGGCTTCTCTGCTCAGATATTCAGCATGCAGCTTAAGGAATTTTGGGAGAGATTTATTTATATAATTTTGTACCTTAGTACTCAAGTAAATAAATGTTTCTGAAGAATTATGACTTTTACCTACAAAAGTCTTACATATATTACAAAGATAGGTTTAGTGCCAGTTTTTTAGAAGTTATATTATTAAAAATGGCACAATTACCTTTAGCAAGATGACCTCATTCCACTTTTAAAATTGAATTCATCATTTGAGGGATGAAAGGGCCTCAGGGAATTATTATAAATAAAGTATTATAGTCAATAAAGGGTAATTCATCTAACAAAGACTGCTCAATTGTGTACTTTTCTTATTCTGTTTTGAATATTGAAATGCTTTTTAAAATAGTGTTAAGAGAAAAAGAGTAAATATATTTAGAAGTCTGGTATTTATTGCAGAGTCAACACAATATGGTTGTATTGATCTGAAGGTTTCTTTAAAGTGACCATGTACCATTTTTAAGGAAAGGGGTTTTAATTTTCACATATTTACATTAGCTGAATAGAAGAATCATATAGATTGTTTGCACTGTAATTTCAAATTTAGCTTACTGAACTTCTCAACTTAAAGAGATCATCCTTTAGTTGATCTTCAGTTGAAGTGCTTGTCCTATTATTATAGTCAGTGGTAAAATGGAAGAGGAGGAGTTATTGAATAGATTATTTATATTAATTCAGTTAACAAATGTTTATTAAGCAATGTTCTGTGAAAAGTGTTTATTGAGCAATGATGTGTGCTGGAAATACTAAGATTTCTAGGACCCATTAGATATTCACAAGGAGCTCATAGTCTAAGGGATGTACATGTACAAATAAAAATAAAAATGACATATAACAAATGCTAAAGCTAAGGAAATTTCCAAGCACAGTATTAAAAATTTGGCCTGATTTCTTCTTTTTCCTTAAAATTGTGAAAGGAGAAAGATTAACTGAGGGAGTAAAAGTCAAGCAAAAAGAAAACAAGACTTGATGATTTGGGAAATTTTCACCATATCCAGAAGGCAAAAGACTCTAATATTAAAAGATACATTATCTGGAAAGCATGCTTTAGAGGAAAAGTTGAAAGTTTGGTTGAGGTACCTTTCCTAGTGCCTCAGAAGGATCAAAATATCAGTATTCAGTAACATGAAAGGTTATTTGAAGAGATTGAGGGTGTGACTCAGAACCTCTTCAGTAAAACAAGACAGTATCATTATAGGTATTACCTCTCAGCCATCTCAGAAAAAGAAATAGGGAAAGTAGTAACCAGGAAAGATCTGTGGACCAAGCTCTTGGATAATGGAGTAAATACAAATCATATACACAGGAAACCTACAAAGTTCTTGAGGATGCTACAGCAGCAGAAACTTAACATTTAAAGTCATGGTATATCCAGGTTCAGATACTGAAGTAGGTAGATAGAGGAAGTTTTATCCCAGAGAATATTTGGGAATAATCAGCCTACATATTTACATAATATCATGAATGCAAAAGAGCATATCCAAGGACACCACTTGAGTGAAAAGAGTCACGGATGGAAAAAAGGAAATACTGTGTCTTAAGAGTAGACGAAGAAAGACAAGCTAATGATATAATCTAATGAGAAGTTTCAAATATATAAGTATTACACTTATGTTGACCAAGAACTTAGAAGAGAAGAATTTCAAGTACAGATTTCTCAATAGTCAAACAGCAGAAATGTCAAATAGACAAAAAATAAAATGCAATCAGTGTCTTTAGCAATTAGAATATCAATTTTAGTAAGAAGCAGTTTCCCTGAGGTGATGATGTCAGAAGCCACATTCTCCAAGTATTAAAAGGTTTATGGAGGCAAGGAAGTAGAAAGGGAGAAGTAGTCTACAATTTCAAGATATTTGGCTAAGGCAAGAGGACAGAATCTATGGGTGATTTGGGATGGAGTGGAGTTTTGTCTATGCAATTTAAGAAGTGTGTTAGCAGAAAAGGAAAAGATGGCTGGGAGGGAGATTTTGAATATAACTCGAGAGAGAGGGAAATTGAAAAAATTAAGATCATAAGGAAGGGAATAGGTCCAAGGGACAGGCTGGAATCTTGGTCTTGATTTTAAAAAAGGATTGCCAGTTCCTATGAGATTAGACTTAAAAATGAGTGAAAAGTTATTGTGGAGGAAAAGTCAAGGTCATTCAGATCTGAGAGCTTTTTCAGTATCTGTGAAATGACATGTTTACTGAGAGGAGCATGAGAATAGGGTAAGGACTATTGAAGAAACAGAATAGTTTGTAACATCCTCTGAGAGGAATGAGAGAGGCAGCGACCAGGAATATTTTAAAGAGCCAAGAACCAAGTGGTGATTAATTATGTTAATGACAGTAAAGGTGATATCAAAGCCATAAGATCTAGAATATTTAATGAAAATGGGGAAGCTAACAGGAAGCTAATACAGATTATAAGGGTAAGGTCAGAGACAGCATATTTGTAAAACTCACTTATTATAAAACATGCACAGACTCCTAAAAATGGGCTATCACAGAAATTATACATCAATAACCAACGTGATTTGACTCTTCTAAATTTTGAAGTCTCAATGATTCTCATACTCTCAATTAGCAGTATTGTACAGGATATAGCATGAGTTTTACAGCTCTGTTTCCCAAATCCAATTCCATTTGTGTAATCATTAAATAAGCATGTTTAATTAACTAATGTGGCAAGTAGCATGTTTAATTGGTTTCAGTTTCCTCAACTGCAAAATATTTATAAAGTGAATATATAATTCATACTTCACAAATAGAAGTTTTGTATTAACTGATGAAATACATATAATAGAATTTAGAGCAGTGCCCAACACACACCAAGTGCTTCATCAATCTTATCTATAATTGATGTTGCTATTGTTAGTATTGTCACTAGTATAGTGTAAAGGTTTTGTTCAATATTAAATGAAGAGTCTTATTGCCAAGTGAGAGATAATAGTAGTAACAGTACTAGTCTTTCAAAATTGAACGTGGAGGTGGGAAAGGAAGAAAGGATGCTTTAAGGCTAAGAGTGATGGAGTTGGGGGCATTTCCATTTCTTCTTCATTTGAATAGTGGGTAATATTCCATTTGTATAGTGGAGGCAATGAAACATCACATTTCACTTAAATCAGCAGCTGTTCTTTGAAATAATCTCTAACTAAACTCATTTATTCCACCACCTACTGTAACCCCTGAAATTACTTCATTGTGTTTACTCCTGGAGGACTAGGTACAGACATGCAAGCTTTGTTTTGGTTGCCTTGATAGGGTCCAATAGAGGGTGGAAAACACCTGGAGAACCACTCAAAGATGACAAAAATATGTAGAAACTCTTCAGAGTTATGGGGATTCAGGATAAGAACTACTTAGAGGATTCTGCTGATGGACAGGATCTACAGCACATCACTTGGAAATCCTCTAAAAAGAAATGATGATGAGAGAGATAGAACTTAAAAGAAAGAGACTTAGATGGACACATTTATGATGATGTGTCAACCCAATCTGTGATCCTGAACACAGATTAACATTTCTAGTAATTGTGGCTGCCCAATAACTGATTAATCAACCTACTTATTAAATGAGCATTTATTCAATGACCAGTATGTTAGTCACTTTGATGTGCATTTAATAGAAAGATCAAACACCTGCCCCCAAAAGTTTCATTGTATAATCAGAAGAATCCAGAGGTTGGAGTAAGTCATCCTTTGGATATTGTGGGTAGAATTGCAATATTTCCAGAATCTCTCGCCTGGCTTTAGTGCATCTGCATATCACTAGGTGTTTCCAAGGGGTGGAGAGAAGGAGTCCATTTATATCAATAGGTAATTACAAGGGCAAGCCAGGGCATATCTGGACTGGAGAGGTTGGGAGGCTCATTTTTCCACAGTCGGTTCACGAGAGACACGGGGGAGAAGAAGTCGACGACTGCTTGGGAAAAATTAATGGATTTCTCCCATTTTATTTCTCCCTTTGACTGATTTTGATTTCAAAGGTATTTTGCCCCAGGATTTTCCCCTTGGAGGTACAGGCATTAGGTTGATCAGGGAAATTTTTAACTCTATTCATGTATAGAAATGTATTTGGTAAATGAAGACAATGAAAGGAGACATATGGATTGTTATTTCTTTAAGAACTTTAAAGTTTAACTCAAAGGAGAGGTACTACAGAGTTGTGAACTTCCTAGGAAGACTGTGTTCCTTACACGAGCTGGGACATAATGAGCTGCTAACAAAATTTGCTGAGTAAAACTATAGTATATTAAGAGAAAAAACTAAGAAAACATCCATCTTCTCTCCTGGGATGATCCATTACATCTACTTTGCTTCTTTCAACCTTTTTTCTAGGGTTTTTGATCACTATCCACATTATGTTAAACATACTCATGTTTTTCACTCTGTAGTTAGTACTGAAATAAAAAAAATAGTATTCTACCAGCTGTCTACGAACAAGAATAACACCATCTTGTCAAATTCACCATGTTAACTAATCAATCACCCTTACAATCTCTTTCCTTTGACACTCAAGTATTCCTTAGATAATATCCAGCTTGAAACAATTAACATTATTCCCTGGGGCAAGACTTCTTGCTCTAAATCCAGCAATAATATTCAGATGGCATTCCCTGCTCCATTGTGCACACAAATGGCTGCCCTGCATGCAGACTTTACCTACTTGTCTCTATAAATTAGCCTCTCTAAGCACAAAGTGGGGCAGAGATCTACACTTTCTATGACCACACAGGGCAAGCTTCTGTAGATGAAATTCCCCCAAATAAACTTTATTGAAATCAAGTGGACTTGTCAGCCTCTTTCTCTGGTCTCACAGCCCCTTCAACCTTTGAGAGTCAGTTCATTTATACCTCCCTCAAGTGGAACAATAAGCCTTCTCTTATAACTCTAAATGTATGTTTTACAATGTTATATTAATATGTACATAATATTTAAATAAATATTAACTACCGTTCCATTGTCTTTCTTCTCAATTTGATAATCACATGTCAAATGCTTACTAATTTTTGTTTTGATTATTCTCCTTTCCTACCTATGGAAAAAAATTTAATAAAGAAAGGAAAGAGGTCAAATCAGGAACATTTAATGTGTAATACTTTTGTTTCTTCCTGATAAAAGTTTAGGCCGATATGCTAAACTTACATACCTGAAAATGAATGCCAAAATTGAAGGTTCAAGATATACTGATATCTAAAGAGGCAAGGATACATTTTAGCTTTGATATTTTGATATGTCCAAATACGCATTTAATTTTCTTCTATAAAACTTTGTTCTCTGTCCTACCTCTTACAACAAATCCTTAGAAGGGAAAATACATAAGGTCACATAGACCACAGGAAACCAATATTTACGTTCACAAGAACACAGGATAACATGAAATAAACAATGATGTAATTTCTAAAATGAGTCTAGTACTTTTGCTTCTGTATCAACCTGACAACTGACTAGAAAATTAAATACACAAAGTTTAATAGTATCTACTGTTTTCCAGAAATCAGTAGCAACTAAAATCTTGAAACAGTGAGCATTTTTTTGGTTTACATTCTAGTCCTTTTTACTTCTAGATATTAGTTTCATAAAAATACATAAATAAACTACAGATTTACAAAATCTGCTGCTCTCACAAAATTATCAATGTTTTCCTAATGTACTATCTGTCTGTATTAGAGTTCTGTGGAAAAAAAGAGCTTCCACAGAAGTGGAAATATTGGCTTTCACCTCTGTTTTCATAGTATTCTGGGAAAAAACAGGCACTAAACATATTTTTCATATAATTTATGTATAGAATAATAATGCTCTCTTTCTTCTAAAAAATTTTAATATACTATATCTTTATAAAAAAATTTACTAAAAATTTTTCTTTTAGATTTTTCCTCCTAAACATATTTTCCCTTGATCTTTAGCATTTTCCAAACTTCATATGTGAACTGAAATAAATCAAGGTGAAACTGGCACCTTCATTAATTCACATCTATTTCAGGACTCTAAGAAAAAAATCAACCATTGAAGACCTAAATGTTTGATGCAAAAGAATTTCCAGTAGCCACTATTCAGACTCTGCATAAGTTCAGCACAAGGGACTTGAGAAAATTAAGAAGAGAGGGTTGATGAACCTATTATGATTTTGAATTGGAAAGAATGTCATACCCATTCCCTGATTTTGAAGGCAATTTTTAAATCTTTGAACAACAGCAACAGAAAGTAACTGTTTTTCTGACCTTACTGATAGACAATATGACTATGATACTAATTTTGTACAAAATAATTCTCATTGCTCTTGATTTTTTCACAGGTTCCCTGGGAATATCAGTGGAGTCTGGATGTGGTGTAACTAATTCCTATTAAGGGAATGACACTCATTTCATTATATTACTTGCATTTTTTGCAAAGCTGTAATATTTTCCTAATATTATAATGAGTTATAGTACGTTGACAAACTAATCATAGTGAATGTCAGCTTTTGGATGAAACTTGCATATATACCAATGATATGCATGCCATATAAAACCTCAGTGTCTTGCACTAATAGTGTACCAGATGGTACCATCTTGCTGTTAGGAAATCATGGATCTAGTGTTATATTTCAAATAAGATTTATCTTATTATAGACTATGAAATAGCACTAAAGTTCAGCGATGATACTGTAATTTAGTCCACTTATGATATTAAAAAATGAAAATTTATAAGAGATGCCTCAGAAAACTTCTGAGGCTGAAGTAGTAATTTTAATATATTTGTGGAGTTAAAGAGTAATTCAAACTTCCACCAGGACAAGAAATGGTGGAACCAGAAGTCTAAAGCTACAGACATGACAACTTGAGCACAAAAGTTTCAGAGGTAAGCTTAAAAAAAAAGGAACATGACGAGGTGGGTGGCAAGTCCTTAACAGAAATTTCTAGATTATTAGGGAATGGAAATGGCCAATGAGTAATCAGAAAAAACTGTATAGCAGGTTTGATTCCTGAAAGGAATTGGGCCAGGATCCTCCAAGCATCATGATACAATGGTATTCCAAAATGCAAACCAATTGAACAATCCTGAGGCTTCTCCTTCAGGAAAAAAAAAAGAGCTTCCTCTCGGCCTCGCAGAACTCCAGTATACTCCTCCAGGGTAAAGGGGTGGGCAGTTCTCAGCAGTCTGACACAACAGGAAAGAAGGTGAACAATCCTGATACTCTGCCTTCAGGATGAGGGAAATAAGTAGTGTGTACCCAGTGTTCTAGCATTGCAGCTTCCAATCCTAGGGAAAAGAGACAGTTGACTGACAGCAGCTGACAGCTCTGTGGACTACAGAGAAAGCAGAAAACGCAGAATCTTTTCCTCCTTCAAGAGGGAAGTCAAGACATTGCATGCAATGTCTCACATTTCTGTGCACTGCTCTAGAGAAAAGGAGTGTGAAGTTTGAGGCAGCCTCCATGCCTCTGTGAGACTGGGAAAAGGCGTACAACCTTGAAACTTCTCCCTCAGCAGGAAGGTGGGGAGTGTATATCCACAGAAAACATCTGGGAGGCTCACATAATATTTATCTGAGCTGATTGGTAAAGGTTTTTCGCTGCTGAAATACAGTCCATAAAGACTGGAAGAGGCGGCTGCTTCTGCAAGTGTGCAGACCTATAAAACCGTAAGGAATATAAACAATTTGGGAAATATGATACTACCAAAGAAATAAAATAAATCTTTAGTAAACAACCCTAATTAAATGGAGATCTATAGATTGCCTGGCAAAGAATTCAAAACAGTTATCTTAAAGAAATTCAGTAAACTACAAGAGAGCATAGAATAGATTACACAACAAAATCAAGAAATGATACATGGCAAAAATGAGAACATCAACAGAGAGAGAGAGAGAAACCAAAAAAAAAAAAGAACTGAACAGAAATTGTAGTGCAGAAGAGTACAATAACTGAACTAAAAATTAAATAGAAAGCTTCAACAGTAGACTTGGTCAAACAGAAGAGAAAATAGTGAACTCAAGCACAATGAAGAAAGGATGAAAAAAAGTGAGGAAAGCCTATAGGACTTATGGGATACAAATAATGAACCAATATATATGTATCATGGGACTCCCTGGAGAAGAGAGAGAAAGTGGCACAAAAATTATTTGAATAATGACTGAAAACTCAAATCTGCAGAGGGAAATGGACACCCAGATCCATAAAGTTGAAATAATCTCCAGTACAATAATCCAAAGAAGTCTACACCAGGGTACATTATAATGAAACTTTCAAAATTGAAAGAGAATTTTGAAAGCAGCAAAAGAAAGATGACTCATAACATATAGAAGAAACTTCATAACTATAAGTGGATTTTCTAAGCAGATGAGATGATACAGTCAAAATGCTGAAAGAAAAAACTCTTAACCAAGAATACTATCCAGGCAAAACTGTCCTTCAGAAATGAGGATGAGGTAAAGTTTTTTTAGGCAAACAAAAACTTAGGGAGTTTGTGACTGCAGGACCTACATTATAAAAATGCTAAAGGAAAGTCTTCAAGTTGAAACGAAAGGATACTAAACAACAGGATGAAAGCATAAGAAAGTATAAAACTCACTGGCAAAGGTAAATATAAAAACAGATACAGAATACTATACTATACTATACTAATGTACTGGTAGTATATAAATCACTTTTAATTTTAGTATAAAAGTATGAAGGAAAATTATTGAGAATAACTATAACTACAAAAACTTGTTAATGGAATTGCAATATAAAATGATACAAATTGTGTCAGAAGTAACAAAATATAGGTATGACAGAATTACAAATGCAGTTTTTTATATTATCATCAACTTAAAATGATAGTAAAAAAATATCCTTTTTCAAAAATACAGAAGGTCATTAAAACAAAAAGCAAAAGAAATAAAAGAATGCTAAAGAGGAAAATCAACAAAACACAAAGGTAAGCAACATGGAGGAAAATTCAAAGAAAATAATTATAAAACAGAAAATGAACAAAATGACGGCAGTGTTTCCCTATCAATAATTACTTGAAATGTAAATAGATTAAACACTCTGATAAAAAGATGGTAGAATAGCTAAATGAACAATGAAAGAATATCCAACTATATGTTATCCAGAAGAAACTCAATTTAGATTGGTAACACACACAAGTTGAAAGTGACATAATGGAAAAAGATATTCCATGAAGATATTAAATGAGAGAGAGGGTGGTTATATCAGACAAAATAAACTTTAAATCAAAACCTGTCACATGGGACAAAGAAGGAAATTAGTTAACGATTAAAGGATCAATTCATAAACAAGAAATGATAATTATGTATGTACCCAATATCAGAGCACCTAAATATCCAAAACAATCATTAAGAGAAGACAGAAAAAATATGGTTAAACATTATAAATCATTGTAGTAAAAATATAATAATGGTAGGAGACTTCAATGAACAATGGTTGGAGCACCTAGATTGAAAATCAAAAAGGAAACATAATAGGCAAGATGAATGTAACAAACATATGTGAATCATTTGACACAATAACACAATATACATTTTTCTCAAACACACACAGAACATTCCCCAGGACAGACCATATGGTAGGTCGAACTCCAAGACTTAATCAAATTTAAAATTAAAATCATACCAAGTATCGTTTCCTTTCACAATATATGAAACTAAACATCAATAACAGCATCAAAATTGGAAAATTCACAATTATTCACAAAACACACTCCTAAACAAGCGGGTCAAATGAAAATTAATACACAACATACCAAAATTTGTGGAATGCAGCAAAAACAGTACTAAGAGGGAAGTTTATAGCAATAAACACCTATGTTCAAAAGAAGAGAGATCTCAAATAAACAATCTAATTTTATACATCAAAGAACTGAGAAAAAAACTAACAAGATAAACACAAATTTATTGCAAAGAAGGAAATAATAAAGATTAGAGAGGGAATAAATGAAAAAGCGATCAGAAAAAAATTAGAAAAAAATCAACAAAGCCAAGAGTTTTTTTTTTAAAGATAAATTGACAAATGTTTAACTAGATTGTTTAGAAATATTTTTTTCTTGTATTTATTTATTTATTTATGTACATATTTATTTATTTATTTTTATTTTGGTATCATTAATGTACAATTACATAAACCACATTGTTTACTAGACTCCCCCTATTATCAAGTCCCAGCACATACCCCATTAAAGTCACTGTACATCAGTGTAGTAAGATGGTATAAAATCAGTACTTGTCTTCTCTGTGTTACACTGCTTTTCCCGTGTACCCATGCCTACATTATATGTGCTAATTGTAATGCCTCCTTTTCCCCCTTATCCCTCCCTTCCCACCCATCCTCCCCAGTCCCTTTCCCTTTGGTAACTGTTAGTTCATTCTTGGGTTCTGTGAGTCTGTTGCTGTTTTGTATCTTCAGTTTTTTTCTTTGTTCTTATACTCCACATATGAGTGAAATCATTTGATACTTGATGTTTTATGCCTGGCTTATTTCACTGAGCATAATACCCTCTAGCTCCATCCATGTTGTTGCAAACGGTAGGATTTGTTATCTTCTTATGGCTGTTTAATATTCCATTGTGTATATGCACCACATCTTCTTTATCCATTCATCTACTGATTGCTTAGGTTGCTTCCATACCTTGGCTATTGTAAATAGTGCTGCAATAAACATAGGGGTGTATATGTCTTTTTCAAACTGGGCTCCTGCATTCTTAGGGTAAATTCCTAGAAGTGGAATTTCTGGGTCAAATGGTATTTGTATTTTTAGTTTTTTGAGGAACCTCCATACTGCTTTCCACAATGATTGAACTATTTTACATTCCCACCAGCAGTGTAAGACGGTTCCCCTTTCTCCACATCCTTGCCAAGATTTGTTGTGTATCTTTTGGATGTTGGCCATCCTTACTGGTGTGAGATAATATCTCATTGTCCTTTTAATTTGCATTTCTCTGATGATTAGGAAAGTGGAGCATCTTTTCTTGTGTCTGTTGGCCATCTGAATTTCTTCTTTGGAGAACTGTCTGTTCAGCTCCTCTCCCATTTTTAATTGGCTCATTTGCTTTTTGTTTGTTGAGGTGCGTGAGCTCTTCATATAATTTGGATGTTAACCCCTTATCAGATATGTCATTCATGAATATATTCTCTCATACTGAAGTATGCCTTTTTGTTCTACTGAGAGTATCCTTTGCTGTACAAAGGCTTTTTAGTTTGATATAGTCCCACTTGTTCATTTTTGCTTTTGTTTCCCTTGCCTGGGGAGATATGTTCATGAAGAAGTTGCTCGTGTTTATGTCCAAAAGATTTTTGCCTATGTGTTGTTCAAAGAGTTTTATGGTTTCCTGACTTACATTCAGGTCTTTGATCCATTTTGAGTTTACTTTTGTGTATAAGGTTAGACAATCATGCAGTTTCATTTTCTTACATGTAGTTGTCCAGTTTTGCCAACACCAGCTGTTGAAGAGGCTGTCATTTCCCCATTGTATATCCATGGCTCCCTTATCATATATTAATTAACCATATATGCTTGGATTTCTATCTGGGCTCTGGTTTCTATCTGGGTTCCATTGGTCTATGGGTCTGTTCTTGTGCCAATAGCAAATTGTCTTGTTTACTGTGGCTCTGTAGTAGAGCTTGAAGTTAGGGAGCTCAATTTCCCACTGCTTTATTCATCCTTCTCAGGACTGCTTTGGCTATTCGGGATCTTTTGTGGTTCCATATGAATTTTAGAACAATTTGCTCTAGTTCATTGAAAAATGCCATAGGTATTTTGATAGGGATTGCATTGAATCTGTAGCTTGCTTTAGGCAGGATAGAAATTTTGACAATATTAATTCTTCCTATCCATGAGCACATGATGTGTTTCCATTTATTGGTATCTTCTTTAATTTCATGAGTGTCTTGTAGTTTTCAGAGTATAGTCTTTCACTTCCTTGGTTAGGTTTATTCCTAGGTATTTTATTCTTTTTGATGCAATTCTGAATGGAATTGTTTTCCTGATTTCTCTTTCTGCTAATTCATCATTAATGTATAGGAATGCAACAGATTTCTGTGTATTAATTTTGTATCCCACAACTTTGCTGATTCAATATTAGATCTAGTAGTTTTGGAGTGAATTCTTTAGGGTTTTTTATATACAGTATCATGTCATCTGCAAACAGAGACAGTTTGACTTCTTCCTTGCCAATCTGGATGACATTTATTTCTTTGTGGTGTCTGATTGGCATCACTAGGACTTCTGTAACTATGTTGAATAGAAGTGGGGAGAGTGGGCATCCTTATCTTGTTCCTAATCTTAAAGGAAAAGCTATCAGCTTCTCACTGTTAAATATAATGTTGGCTGTGGGTTTGTCATCTATTGCCTTTATTATGTTGATCCTCTTGATGTATTTTTGAATTCGGTTTGCTAATATTTTGTTGAGTATTTTTGCATCTATGTTCATCAAGGATATTGGTCTGTAATTTTCTTTTTTTGTTGTGTCTTTGCCTGGTTTTGGTATTAGAGTGATGTTGGCCTTGTAGAATGAGTTTGGAAGTATTCTCTCCTCTTCTACTTTTTGGAAAACTTTAAGGAGGATGGGTCTCTGGTCTTCAGTAAATGTTTGATAAAATTCAGCAGTGAAACCATCTGGTCCAGGTTTTTTGTTCTTAGGGAGGTTTTTGATTACCAATTCAGTTTCCTTGCTAGTAGGTGGTCTATTCAGATTTTCTGCTTCTTCCTGGGTGAGCCTTGGAAGGTTGTATTTTTCTAGAAAGTTGTCTATTTCGTCTAGGTTATCCAGTTTGGTAGCATATAATTTTTCATAGTATTCTCTCATAATTCTTTGTATATCTGTGGTGTCCATAGTGATTTTTCCTTTCTCATTTCTGATTCTGTTTATGTGTATAGACTCTCTTTTTTTCTTGATAAGTCTGGTTGGTGTTCATCTATTTTGTTTATTTTTTCAAAGTATCAGCTCTTGCTTTAATTGATTATTTCTATTGTTTTATTCCTCTTGATTTTATTTATATCTGTCCTAATCTTTATTATGTCCCTTCTTCTACTGACTTTCGGCCTCCTTTGTTCTTCCTTTTCTAGTTCATTAATTGTGAGTTTAGACTGTTCATATGGAATTGTTCTTTCCTAAGGTAGGCCTGTATTGCAATATACTTCCCTCTTATCATGGCCTTTGCTGCATCCCACAGATTTTGCAGTGTTGAATTACTGTTGCCATTTGTCTCCATATATTGCTTGATCTCTGTTTTTATTTGGTCATTGATCCATTGATTATTTAGGATCATGTTATTAAGCCTCCATGTGTTTGTGGGATTTTTGTTTTCTTTGTGTAATTTATTTCTAGTTTCATACCTTTGTGATCTGAGAAGCTGGTTAGTACAGTGTCAGTCTTTTTGAATTTACTGAGGCTCTTTTTGTTGCCTAGTATATGATCTATTCTTGAAAATGTATGTGCACTTGAGAAGAATGTGTATCCTGTTGCTTTTGGAAGAAGTGTTCTATAGATGTCCATTAGGCCCATCTGTTCTAATACATTGTTCATTGCCTCTGTCTCTTTACTTATTTTTCTGTTTGGTTGATCTGTCTTTTGGAGTGAGTGGTGTGTTGAAGTGTCCTAAAATGAATGCATTGCATTCCATTTCCCCCTTTAATTCTGTTAGTATTTGTTTCACATATGTAGGTGATCCTGTGATGAGTGCATAGATGTTTATAATAGTTATATCCTCTTCTTGGACTGACCCCTTTATCATTGTGTAATGTCCTTGTTACTTTTTTCATTTTGAAGTCTATTTTGTTTGATATAATTACTGCAACTCTTGCTTTTTTCTCCCTATTAGTTGCATTAAATATCTTTTCCATCCCTTTACATTCAGTATACATATGTGTTTGGGTTTGAAGTAAGTCTCTTATAGGCAGCATATAGATGGGTCTTGTTTTTTTATCCATGCAGTGACTCTATGTCTTTTGATTTGTGCATTCAGACCATTTATATTTAGGGTGATTATTGATAGGTATATACTTATTGCCATTGCAGGCTTTAGATTCATGGTTACCAAAGATTCAAGAGTAATTCCCTTACTATCTAATAGTCTAATTTAACTCACTTTATATGCTATTACAAACACAACTTAAAGGTTCTTTTCTTTTTCCTCCTTTTTCTTCCTCCTCAATTCTTTATATGTTAGTTATCATATTCTGTACTCTTTGTCTATCCCTTGATTGACTTTGGGGGTAGTTAATTTGATTTTGCATCTTCTTAGTAATTAATTATTCTACTTTTTTTACTATGGTTTTATTACCTCTGGTGACAGCTATTATACCTTAGGAACACTTCCATCTATAGCAGTCCCTCCAAGATGCACTGTAGAGGTGGTTTGTGGGAGGTAAATTCTCTCAGCTTTTGCATATCTGAAAATTGTTTAATCCCTCCTTCAAATTTAAATGATAACCTTGCCAGGTAGATAATGCTTGGTTCAAGTCCCTTCTGTTTCATTGCATTAAATATATCATGCCACTCCCTTCTGGCCTGTAAGGCTTCTGTTGAGAAATCTGATGATAGCCTGATGGGTTTTCCTTTGTATGTGATCTTTTTTCTCTCTCTAGCTGCTTTTTAAAGTCTCTCTTTCTCCTTGATCTTTGCCATATTCATCATTATATGTCTTGATGTTTTCTTCCTTGGGGCCCTTGTGTTGGGAGATCTGTGCACCTCCATTGCCTGAGAGACTATCTCCTTCCCCAGATTGGGGAAGTTTTCAGCAATTACCTCCTCAATAACATTTTCTATCCTTTTTTCTCTTTCTTTTTCTTCTGGTACCCCTATAATGTGGATATTGTTCTGTTTGAATTGGTCACACAATTTTCTCCATATTTTTTCATTCTTAGAGATCTTTTTTCTCTCCGTGCCTCAGCTTCTTTGTATTCCTCTTCTCTAATTTCTATTCCATTCACTGTCTCTTCTACTACATCTAATCTGCTTTTAAATCCCTCCATTGTATTTTTCATTTCAGATATGGAATTTCTTAATGATTGAATCTCCATCTTACATTCTTCCCTGAGTTCTTGAATATTTTTCTGTACATCCATGAGCATCTTTATGATTTTTATTTTTATCTCTCTTTCAGGAAGATTGGTGAGTTCTGTTTCATTTGGCCCTTTTTCTGGGGTTTGTGAGATTTTGGTCTGAACCAGGTTCCTTCGACATTTCTTATTTCTATGTGGTTCCCTCTGGTGCCCAGAAGATCTAGTCTCTGGAGCTGTTTAGCCCCTAGAGTGAGGTTGAGGGTCATAGTGGAGCTGCGCTGGTGCCTGGGGGGAGGAAAGAACTCTTTCCTGATTCCCATCTGCGGTGCCTGTCTCCGGTGTCAGAGCCAGTGGGCTGAGCACACAGGTGTAAGCCTCTGTGCTTTGTGTCTCTGGCTATTGTAGGTGGGGCCTCCCTCTGGCTGGCCCAATTCCAGTGCAGTCACTGCCGGTTTGCGAGCAGGTGCCGACAGGCAAGGAAGAAGTCACAGTAGGCTGTGTGTCACAGTGGGGGGCCTTGGAGCTTAGTAGACAGCCAGGGGAATGGAGCGCCTGGAGCTCCTCAAAGTTCCCAACCTGCTGGACAGAGTGCACCCAGACAACCTTGTCCACCTATCTCTTCTCCCGCACAGCAAGCTCCATGCAAACTCCACCCCTTCAGCAGCACTCTCAGTGCTAGGAAGCCTGTCAGACTGCCTGCCTTCCCTTATCCCAGAGTAGCAGGATGTGGATTCCTGCCCTACACAAATGGCTAGAATCTCAGTCTCTCAAGCACTCTGCCTGTCTCAGCTCCCCAACCCCACCAACCTCCAGAGCTCCACACAATACAGATTTGTGCTCCAAAGCAGACCTCCAGGGCTTGGTGTTCAGCAGTCTAGGCTTCCATCCACTCTCTGCTCCATTTCTCTTCCTCCCACTGGTGAGCTTGGGTTGGGGAAGGGCTTGGGTCCTGCTGGATCAAGACTTTCGTACATTACCCTGTTTCGTGAGGTCTGCTCTGTTTGTGAGGTCTGTATGCACCCTGGTGCAGCCTTCTTTCCTCGGAGATGATTTTTATTTTTACTGTTTTAGGGCTAATTGTATTAACTATATTTTCACACTATATGTGGTTTTGGGAGGAATTCTCTGTCTCACCTCTCACAGTGCCATCTTGAATCCCCTTCTAGAAACATTTTGAAGAAAAAAAGGGAGAAGACTTGATAAAATCAGAATTACAACCGATGCCACAGAAATGAAAAGCAGAAGAGATTATTAGGAAAAGTTATACACCAAAAAATGGAATAACCTAGAAGAAATTGATAAATTGCTAATATACTTGACCCTTGAACACCCTCGGGTGTAGGAGCACCAAACCTGTACAGTAAAAAATATACATATAACTTTTGACTTCCCAAAATATTAACTATCAATAGCCTACCATTAACTGGAAGCTTTACCAATAACACAAACACTAAGTTAACATATATTTTGTGTGGTATATGTGTATGTATATGTATATGTATATGTAGAAAACATTCAACAAACTAGGTATATAAGGAATAAATCTCATAATAAAAAAGTCCACATATGAAAAACCCACTATTGTATAATGTATTCTTACAAAAACACTAGAGAAAAGAAATTGTTTTTTTCTTAATTGCCAGAAAACTCCAAAACATTTTTCCATTATATTTATCAAAAAAATCTGAGTATAAGTGGAGATGTACAGTTCAAACCAATGTTGTTCAAGGGTCAACTGTACATGTAATCTACCAAAACTAAATCATGAAGAACAAGAAACTCTGAACACACAAATAATGAGCCAGGAGACTTAATCAATAATCCAAAATCTCTCAACAAAGAAGATCCCAGAACCAGATATTTTCACTGGTTAATCCTATTAAACATTTGAAGAATTGTTGGCAATGATCACCCAAAATATTGAGGATCAAGGATAAACTTCATAATAAAAAAAAACATATAGAAAAACCTACAGCTAACATCATCACACTCAACAGTTAAAAACTGAAAGCTTCCTTCTAATATTAGGAAAAAGAAGGATGACAACTTTTAGTACTTCTTTTTGACATAGTACTGAAGTCCTAGCTGGATAAATTAGACAAGGAAAATGAATAAAAGAAATCCAAATCAGAAAGTATGAAGTAAATTTCCTGTTTGCAGATAACTTGATTCTATATGTCTAAAACCCTAAAAACTCTACAGAAAACATGTTAGAACTAATACATGAATTAATTAAAGTTGCAGGATTCACAATCAGCATACAAAATTCAGGTATATCTCCACACACAAAGACAGATTTGTAAAGGAAGTTAAGAAAACAATCCAATTTATAATAGCATCAAAACTAATGAAATACTCAGGAATAAATTTAACCAATGAGGTGAAATATTTATATTAAAAAACTCCACAATACTGATGAAAGAAATTAAAGGAGACATAAAAAATGGGCATTTTGTGTTCATGGATTGAAAGACTTATTATTATTAAAATATCCATACTACCCAAAGTGATCTATGGATTCAATGCAACTTCATCAAAATCCCAATGGCATTTTTTACAAAAGTAGAGGAAACAATTCTTAAATAACCATTGAACCACAAAAGATCTACCATAGCAAAAGTGATCTTGAGAAAGAAGAACAAAGCTAGAGGTATCACACGTCCAGGTTTCAAAACACATTACAAAGCTACAGTAATTAAAACAGTATGGTACTGGTCTAAAGACAGATATTTGGACAAATGGCACAGAATAGAGAGCCTAGAAATAAATCCACACATACACAGTTAATTGATTTTCAACAAGGTTATGAATATACAATGGGGAAAGATTTTCTCAAATAATGTGAAAACTTGGTAAATATTTGCAAAAAAATGAAGTCAGACCCCTATCTTATATCATGCACAAAAACCAATGTAAAATGGATTAAGATTTAAACATAAGTCCTGAAACTCTAAAAATCCTTGAAGGAAAGCAGAGGAAAATGTTGACATTGGTCTTAAAAATGATTCCTTAGATTAAAAAAAAAAAAAAAAAAATACAGGCAACAAAAGCAAAAATAGACAAATGGGATTGCATGAAACTAAAAAGCTTCTGTATAGTAAAGGAAATGATCAATCAATTGAAAAGGCAACCTATAAAATGAAAGAAAATTATTTGCAAACTAAGTCTCTGAGAAGGAATTATTTTCCAAAAGTTATAAGGAACCCCTACAACTCAAGTACCAAAAACATACAACCTGATTTTAAAAAGGACAAAGTATTTTAACAGATATTTCTCCAAAGACATACAAATGGCCAGCAGGTATACAAAAAGATGCTCAACATCGTTAATTATCAGGGAAATGCAAGTTAAAACTACAATAAGATAATAATGCACATTGTTGGGATGGCTTTTACCAAAAACAAAAGAATAAAAAACCCAAAAGATAACAAGTATTAGAAAAGATGTGGAGAAATCTGAACACTTGTATACTGTTGATGGGAATGTATTACAGTACATCAGTTACGGAAAACAGAATGAAAGTACCTCAAAAAGTTAAAAATAGATCTACCACATGATCCGGCAATCCCTTGTCTGTTATATATCCAAAATAGCTGAAAGCAGTATCTCAAAGAGAAATTGCTACTCTCATGTTCACTGCAACATTACTCATAATAGCCAAGATACAAGAACAACCCAAGTACCCAAAGACAGATGAATGGGAAGATAAAATGGGTAGAGCATATACACTATATACACTATATTTATTATTATTCAGAAATATTATTCAGCTTTAAAGAAGGAAGTTCGGCCTTTTCTGACAACTTGGATAAACCTAGAGGACATTTATGCCAAGTAAAAGAAGCCAGTCACAGAAGAGCAACTACTGAATCACCCCATTTATATGAAGTTCTAACATAGTCAAACATAGAAGCAGAGAATACAATAATGACTGCCAGGGGACTGGGTGGGAGAATGTGGCATTTTTGTTCAATGGGCATAAAGTTTCTGTTATGTTGGATGACTAAAACCTAGCACTCTGCTGTACAACGTGGGGTTTACAGTTAACAATACAGTAGTGTGCACTTCAAAAATTGTTAAGAGGATAGATATCAAAATAACAAAAACAAAGGGGCACAAGGAAAGTTTGGGAGGAATGGGTTTTGTCTATGGCTTGGTTGTGGTGATGCTATCACAGATGTGTACATCTCTTCAAATTAATCAGATTGTACACATTGACTATGTATAGTTCTTGTATATTAATTATACCTCAATGACAGTGTTAAAAGTGCAAACCAACTCATTTTCCAACTCGCTTGCCTTAAAACCCAAAGTCCATAACAGCTTATTATCCTCTACCCATCTGGCTTCTTGTTATCTTTCTGGCTACTTCCCCCACAGTTCTCACCCATGTATGCACCCAACCTCTGTGGTTTCACACATACTCATTTATTAGGGCCGCTGTAACAAATTACCACAAACTTTGTGGCTTAAAGAAATTTATTCTCTCACAGTTCTGGAGGTCAGAAGTCTGAAATCAGAGTATGGACACTGTGGTGCTTTTCCAAACACCCAGGGGGAGCCCTTTCTTGCTCCATCCAGCTTCAGGTGGTTCCAGGTATTCCTCTGTGGCTGCATAATTCCAACCCCAGCCTCTGTCTTCTCATTACCTTCTCCTCTGTTTCTGTGTCAAGTTACCCTCACCTTTCTCAATAAGGACATTGCCATTGGATTGAGGCCCCACTGGATAATTTAGGACTATGTCAGCTTAAGAACCTTAACTTAATCACATCCACAAAGAACCTTTTTCCAAATAAAGTTGAATTCACAGATTCTGAGGATTATGTTATGGACATATCTTTTCTGGAGCTATCAACCCACGGTACCATACATGCTTTCTCCTCACAGAGAACATTGCTCTTCCTGCACCCTCTGTCTGAACACTTTGTTCCCAAGAGTGTTAGCTCATTCCTTTACCCTGTGCAGGTCTTTGCTCTCATTTAACCTTCCGTGGGAAAACATCCCAGAACATCTTATTTGTAATTGCAATATCCTCTCCCCATCCACTGACACATGAAAACCCCCTTTTATTTTTTTTACATAGCACTTATTACCACTTACTACAGTGTAACTTTTTCATTTTTTTCTTTCCTTAATATGAAAATGTAAGCTCCAAATGAGCAAAGAATGTTATCTGTTGTTCAATAATTTATTCCCAGAATCTAGCAGAGTGACTAGACTGGAATGTAGATGGCATTTGATAATTAATTTTTCAATCAATTAAAAAACATGAGCATTGGAAATGTAAAACAGTGGTTGAGAAATGTGATGACACCAGAGTATGAGAAAGAGATCAGTAAAATCTAATGCAGTGAGTAAATGATGACCTTTCCAATAAATTACATTAAGTTTTAAAAAATGGATCCATTCAGATTTTTTAAAAATGAATCTTGTTTCCTAATTCATTGCATTATATAAAAATATCAATTCAGATGAATTTGCAGATCTAAATGAGAAAGGCATAACAGTAAAGCTCATAGAAAAAAATATAGGATATAACTTCATAAACTTTGGACTGGCAAATATTTCTTAAAAATGCACTAACCCTGAGGGAAAAATCTGATAAAGTAGACTACAGCTAAGAACTTTTAAATATTAATTAAATGTTCCTTAAATGGACACTGTTAATGGAGTTCAAAGGCAAGTTATGGACTTAGAAAAATTACTTGCAATTCATACAAATGACTATAGTGAGAATATACGAGAGTACATACAAGTCAATATCAATGGACAAAAGTGAGTCTGAAAAGTCACATCATAGAAAGTATGTAAAATGCTATTGGAGATATGAGATGTTCAGCTTTATTGGTTATTAGAATGATAAAAATAAACCACAAGGTGATACTAGTACATAACTCATTAGAAAAGCTAACATGAATAAGATAGGAAATAGCAAGTTTTGTCAAGAGTATGTTACCACTGGAACTATAATATTGTGCTATTTAGAATGTAAATTGAGACAAGGTCTTTGGAAAACTGGTAGTCTCTACTAAAAACAATCATATGCATGCCCAATAATTCCAATCTTATATTCCTAGACCTAACAGAAATGTGTCTATATCCTCACTAAAAAATATGCACAATAATGCCCATATTAGGGAGCATTATTACTCCCTATACTAAATGCACAATATTATCCCTAAATTGGGAACAACTCAAATGCCTATCAGTAGAATACTAAACAGCAATGAGAATAATGAATAATACTAATGGAAACAACACTGATGAACTTCACAGATATAATGGGAAGTGAAAGAAGCCAGACACAATGAGTATATTCTTTAGGAATTCATGTATATGAAATTCAAAAACAAGCAAAGCTAGCATATGATATTAGAAGTCAGAGTAATGGTTATCTTTGGAGGTGAAATGACAAAAAAGACTCAGAGGGGCTTCTGGGTAATTTGAGTTCAAGGTAAGCAGGGATATTAACTCTATGATCATTCATCAAGCTCTACTCTAATGAATTTTAAACTTTTCTGTATTACTATTCTTATGTATTATTGAAAAGTTTTTAAAAAATATCCACCAGTCTTAGCACTATTACTCCACAAGTCTTTAAACTGTCACCCAAGCATATGGGTACAGAGTCCCTCTTTTTGTAGATGCCATGTGTCCTCCAATGTGTTAGCCAAGAAAATTCATGACTTCAGAGAAATCACGAATCAGTCTAGATTTCATGTTTTTACTGCATGTCTAGCAGTGTTCCAACTGTCTCATGCATCTCTCTATACTCTGCACATAGGGAAAAGAAAGGGCTTAATACTTTTAAAAAACTGAAACAGTTGAGCTGTAAGTGTATGTTGATAGGCCCAACTTTAGTACAGAGCACTTACTTTTATACTTCCCACAGTACCCTTAGATGTAAAGTGTAATACTCCAAATTCAAGCTCTAATGTTTTTACTATAATTAGGTTTCTCTTCCCATATTGTCAGTGGATCACAAATCTCCCTTTCTAGAACTATCTGTCACCCACCTTTTCCATGCTTGGGAATATTATACAGTAACCATCTCCATAATTATCGATTCTTTCCCTGAGCAGGAGCTGCTTCAGATGATATTGGGAAAGCCTACTTAGAGGCTTCATACTAACTTCCCCAATTAGTGCACCAGTTAGGATAGCTGAGTAAGAGTCTTTTTCTGGTTTTAATGGGCCTGAAGAGTACATGAAAATCTCCCTTCTCTCTTATCTCCAGACGAAGAACACTGATATTCACAAAATTAAACATTAACTAATGTATTTGTAGTAAGTGGTAGGTACTAGCCATTGAGGATTCTTTAATTATAATTAATCTGCTTTATTTACAAGCATTTCTAGACCAGAAATCATGACTACAATCACAGAAAGAAACAAGTTAAAGGCTCTGAGTAATTTTTATTTTTTTCACAAATTTGTGATAATAATTTCCAGAGCACATTTCAAACTCTCAGCAAGAAAATAAACGACAGTTATACTACTAATAATAAATTAGTTAAGTCCTTTATATCATTAGCATTTTAATGAATTAAAAACATGTTCCTCAATAAGCCCTGTGAAGTAGGCACTGTGGTCTGAACATTTGTATCCCCCCAAAATTCCTGTAAGTCCTAATGCCCTTTGAGGTGTTATTAGGAGTAGGGGCCTAGAAGTTGGAGCCATCATGAATGAAATTAGTGTTTTTATAAAAGATAATCCACAGAGATCCCTCACCCCTACTGCCATGGGAGGATGCAGAGAAAATGTGCCCTTTATGAATGAGGAAGAGGGCTTTCACCAGTACTGACCATGCTGGAGCCTTGATCTTAGACTTCCCAGCCTCCAGAACTATGAGAAATAAATGTCCTTTGTTACTAAGCCACCCAGGCTGTGGTATCTTGTTATAGCAGCCTGCACTAAGACAGTAGGTATTATTATCCTCATTCTCTTGATAAGAAAACTGAGGCCCAGAGATTTCAACTAACTTCCTTCAAGGTCTCAGAGCTAGCAAGTGTGGGAGCTAATACTTAACCAAATGCTGGAGAAAACCTTAATATCCAGGATGTTTAAAGAAAGCAAGCAGCTGTTCAGGAAGGCAAATTATAATTGGAATTCATAATATGAAAATGTGATTAAAAACTATTATAATCAATTTTATCATCAAAGTGGTAGATGAATTTTTGAGGAAGTATTTGGATATAACATTATAAGGTTTTTGTGTGAATTTTATGAAAAAAACAGTAAATTGTTCAATATTAAAGGGTTTATTCTATTTCTTCTTTTAAAAATATGTCATAATGACTATTGAAATTGGTTAATAGTAAGTATCCTCATGAATCTAGCAGGCCATTTGGGAGTATTAAGAGAGTGATCTATTTATGAACATGAAGAAATAAATGATTGTGCTGTGTCATGGAGAACACCTAACACCTAATGACAGAAACCTAACCGGGTTTCATAAGAAATTTAAAGTCTTGTCTACATAGTCTTATGACAAGAGCTTTCCATTAAGGTAATGATTCAGGGGCTACTGATAAGGATATTGGAAAATGAAGATACATCAGTGGCTGGCACTGACCAACAGAGCTTCAAGGTTGGAACTCAGTTTGTCAGCAGTTTACATAATGAATTAGTCACAACAGTGTGTCAGAGAAGGATGGAAGACTTTGTAGGTCTGTGTCACAGTAAGAAAATGACTAAGTATTTCGATGTGCAATGTGCAGGTCAGAGCAAAACACTTGAACAAATCAGAAAAACTATACACACATTCTGAAAAAATTTTATTAATACCTCACAATAATTTCTAAGTCATTAACAATTCCTACTGGATTCCCTTTACTAACAACACACACACACACACAAATCCTATAATTTATAAGGCTATCCCTGTATATCTTATATGATACTATAAAAATTCTTTTAAGCCTTCTTATTTTTTTTTTTAAGTAAGGACATTAAAGCTTTAAAAGCTCAAACCATACAGGAACCTGTTGAATTAGTTGCTCCATTATAGTCATATCCTAACATTTAGCAGACAAACCTTCTTCCTTTTAGTTTCCTATGCTCTTACTTGATTATTGAACTACTCATCCTTAGGAAAGTGGTTCATAGTGCCTGTCTACTAGCAGGTAGGAACCTATAAACTCCTCTCCTGGTGTTGCAAGTTTTCAAGTTCCCTCAGCAAATTATGTTGTACTTAAGTTTATCACAAGGTTTATCCTTGTAAATTGTCTTCCAGTTGTTAAAGGCCTATCTCATTTGGCCTCCAAAATTGTTGCCTTGTTTATTCTCAATAGGTACAAGTTCCCTAGTGATAAATAGCCTAAAAATATGATTTCTGCTACATGTTCATGTGTATAGAGTATCTTCACCACACACACACACACACACACAATACTTGAATATCATCAATCCTTCAGTAGTCATAGGAAAGACTTTCTAGGATGCTAAACTCTTAGAGCAGAGATGAGTAATTTACTCAACAAAATTTTAGTCAACACCTATTGTGTATTAGGCATTATGCCAAACCCCCTGTCATCTAATAGCTCACAGGCTAGAATGTGAGCCATCAAACACAATTTTAAGTAATTAATTCTAGAAAATATGGAAATGCCTTTCCCACCTGCATCCTTCAGACTTTATTAAGCACCCAAGGATTACCTTCAACAACATTTTTTCATGCAGCCCATCTTCTCATAACTTCCTGTTTAATATGAATCAGAAGTTGTATTTTGGGTGCAAGCAGTCTTCTTTCACACAAAAAGGAAGTTATTAAGAGTGTCAAGTAGGAGCCAAGCAGAATAATAAATAAGGATAGTTTTTTATTAGATTAAAACAATTACTAATTCACTTTAACAAGTCAATTTAGAAGGAAATGAGATGAAGGAAAGGTAAGCAAAGAATAAAAATCAATATATTTTGATTCATTTACTATTTTTTCTTGAAAGAGAAAATGGCAAAATAATGTGATCAAGATTGACTTTTACAATATTCTTCTTGAAGACATTTTCAATATCCAGAGTGTGAAGATGACACAAGCAATAGTGTAAAATATCCTTTCTGTACATGAAAAAAATCTTGTTTGTAAATTGCAAATTAACTTTTTCTTAGTTAATTAAAAGAAGATAAATGTACTTTATATATTAAGAAAACATGAAGGTAACAAGACCTTGTCAACAGAGTTTTTTTGATAAATACTGGTAGGCCATTGACTGTACTTCATGTCTGTGGGTTGTGTTCAAAAGTTTAGAGAAGCTGGAGGAAGTTAATGAACTTGCTGAATAGCTGAGTGATGCTTCTGAAAGGTACTAAATACCAACAATTGTGATCAAGATCATTAACAAAAATTATAAGTTACATAAAAATCTCATTTTAATGAATAGTATCATAATATCTGTTTTAATATAATGTTATATTCTTAATTGAAAAACCTATATTACCTCAAATAGTTTTAATGAACTCTAAGAAAATCTTATTTAACAGATAGGGGTGATAATAGTAATGATATTTTTGTTTAAATACTATTTCATAATTTTCCAAGTGTTTTCATATGTATTGTCTCCTTGTCTTGACCTGATATTTTTCTAATGAGAAAGACAATTGGTATCAATTGCCATTTTAGAAATGAAAATACAACTGTTTAGCTTGTTCCGATTGCCCAAGTAGTCATTCACCCAAGGTAAGTATAGATTATGTTTTGACAGGAAGAATATTCATTTGTGCAACCATTTAAAAACTTGTAACTCCTGGTTGTATGTTAGGTACAGTGGGTACAACAATGAAAAAGACAGTGTCCTTGACCTTGTAGAGTTTAAAATAAAGTTTGTAATTATTTGTTTACTATTTCTCCTTTTGGCCTATAAATTCTGTCTGCAAAAGACCCAATACCAGTAATATTTCTGTGTAAATACCTAGAATCTAAAACGCATCTGACACATAACTGATGCTTAGAAATATTTTATTCATTTGTTCAAAACTATATATTGACTGCCTGTAATACATCAGACATGGTTGAGGCAACATACACCAATGAACCAAATAGGCAAAATCACCATCTTCATTTCAGTGTGTGATGGAGGAAAAAAACATAATGACTTGACAAAGAAGTAAATATTTATAGTATGGTAAATGGTTGCAAATGTTAAGGAAAAAAAATAAAGCTTACAAGACTTCAGGAATATTTATAGTTTTCAATAGAAGGGTCACAAAAGGCCTCTCTGAAAATGTTACATGGAGAAACAGTCTGAAAGTAGGGAGGAAAATGCGGGTATTTGGAGTTTCTTAGACAAAAGGAAAAGTACGAAGGCCCAGAGGTGGTGCAGCCTGCTGTGGCAGAGAAAAATCAAGGAGCCATGTGTGGTTGGAATGGAGCAAGCAAGCAGGAGAGTCAGAGATGAGGTCAGAGAGTGTGATAACTGCTTTGACATGGAGCATAGTGGAGGGTCTTTGGAAAAGAGAACAGTGTCAGGTGATACAGTCCAGCCAAATTAGTTCAGGTCTCTGTCATCAGTCTTTCCATTTCAAGTAACAGAGAATCCAATCCCAACATATTAAAACAAAAAAATATATCAGCTCATGTACATGAAATATCCACAGAAAAGTCACAATTCAATTATGGTTGACTTTGGACTTAATTGCACACAAGGGTCCTGGTATCCTTAGCCTTGCTGCATCATAACATCAAACCCAGCAAAAGTCAGCAAGTCTTTCTGTACAGCTCCAGCAAAGACTGACAGCCTGCTTGAACTGACTTGGGTCACGTGTCCATCATAAACAATCAGGAGAGACAGGGTAGTAAGATATTCTGGCTGAGGTAAGGCTGAGTCATATGCTCCACCCTAAAATTAGCACATGAACTGAGTGGGAAGAATATTTCAGTTTTACCAAACATAGGTAAAATGGATACTGAGAAGCCAATAAACATTAAATACCGAGAGCAGCTTCCAGAGGAAAATGATATCCAAACGGAGAACCATATAGAGATGATACTGGACATACAGATGGGGCCAGGGAACAAAGTAAAGACTTTATAGGCCATAGTAATGAATTTTAACTTTATTTTAAAAAGCTACAAAGAACATTGAGTGCTTTTAACAGGAAAAAAACACACATATTTCAGTTTTTGAAAAACTTCACTCAGCCATGTTGAGAATGGGCTGGAGTGAGGCCATGGTGGACATGGAAAAACCAGGTTTTAGGCTAATGATCTAGCAGATGATTGACACTTGGAGTGAGTGAGTATAGCAGTGGGGATGAAGAGAAATGGTTAGAGTTGAAATGCACTTGGAAGCCAAAATCAATAGGTTTGAAGTTCAGGGGCAAGTGAGGGGAGAGAGAAAGTAGGATTG
Source organism: Manis pentadactyla (assembly GCF_030020395.1). NCBI lineage: Eukaryota > Metazoa > Chordata > Mammalia > Pholidota > Manidae > Manis > Manis pentadactyla. Next base: position 50,973,337 of record NC_080021.1, read on the forward strand.
TGGAGGGTAACACAATGAGCTTCAAAATTTTGGTAACATTACATTTCTTAAAGTGGAAAGTGGGAACATGAATAATCATTTATTACTCCTAATGGCTTAAACACATATCATATAATATTTTCTTTTGTTATATTATGTATCACTTTATGCATGGCAGTGAGGTTCGACTCCCTATCATGGGCCCCAGGAATGCCATTATGGGGGTAACCTTTAATCCCAATGCCCTAGATTAATGGGAACTTGCCTCTAAGGCAATACCATTTTTACCTCCTTGGCTTATTTCTGTCATTTCAGACGATCTTGGATTTTTGGGGTGGAGGGTGGAGCTTGAGGGTAATCCTTTCTTTCTTAAATGGTCAGAAGCTTTTAAGAGTATGTTTATTATGATTTAATCCACATCTTCTAGATGTTTCAGAATTTCTAGCACAACATTCTTCTAGAAATTCATTACTATACCTGGCTTTCAGAGTTAGTAGTGACAAGTGTTTCAACAGCATGGTTAAGTCAGAGTCTGTGGTGTTCGTGATGCCTCTGGCCTTGTCTGAGCCAGATAAAGTGACATTTGCATCTTCACGGGAGCAGTTTACAGTATGACTTCGAACATTTCTTGTGGTTAAGAATTCAAGTCCTCCTGGAGGTTATGTCATTAACCAACATCCTTGGTATACTTTTGTACTGTTTAAATGAGAGTTGGTTTCTGAAATTTCAGCTAAGACCCCAATTAATACAAACACCAATAAGCACATTTCAAAACTTGATTCACTTCTATTCAACAATTGAAGCATAGGTATGGAGAATGCACACTGATCTTGGGATAATGCAGGGTTAGGCACACTTAAAGGACAAATAGCACAGAACCAAAGTCAGGCTTAGAAGAAAATTGAAAGAGAGCTGGAGAGACAGAAAGGAAAGGTGTCTAGAAAGATGAAGTAGAACAATTTATAGATGAAGCAGGGAAGATAGGGTGTTTTCCTGAGATAAGAAATCATCCTATTTCAGAGATGAAGTAATGCTGATGATATCAATACTTAGAATGTTGTCAGAGGAGAAACTTCAGCAAAGTGAAAACGAGGTCATTGAAAATGTGAACATTCAGAAACTGAGAAGCCAGAAAGTTAAACAAATAATGCATCTATTGAGTCACAAAAATGATGAGGTGGGCAGATAAGTGCCAAAGTTTTTAATGAGTGTAGGTAAGAAATTGGAAATCCTATGGTGTTGAGGATGGAGAGGGAGCCAGAGCTGAAATGGATGGGTATCAAGTAAACTGGGCTTTTAATACTAAGAGCAGAGAAGTACTGGGTGGGAATAGCAATGAAGAGTATGATGCCACCACATTTGACCCTGCAGACAGGTCTGGATCTTGCCTCCTAGCAACTCTTATCTTTCTGTATGATGTGCTTCAGATTACTATTTACAGCACTAAAGTGTGCAGGTAGCATTGGTAGGTGTAACCAGAAAGAGCCAAAATAAGGTGAACTCTTCACATACTTTGTGACAAAGAGATTCTATTTTAACAAGAATACAGAAATGTTAATGTTTTAATAAAAATAGCATTCTGCCTTATTCTTATTGTGGCAAGAATTTTGGCAAGACATTTATTTAAAAATATTACTTACATCCTGGTAAAACAGTAAAATGTAAGATGCATTACTGTAGAATGCTTTACAGGTTTCATATAGTCATTAAAGGGAACATAATTCGGGGATTGCTGAAGGTATTGGCATCCATGAAGGTAAGCGTCAGACTACTTAGTGCTTTCCTTCTATAATGTCATGGAGGGGAAAGAGCTATAAACACTTAGGGGGAAGCCATCTTGAATTTACAGTGGGATGTCCACACAGAAGACGGAAAGCAGAATAAGCCAGTGAAATAAGGGCACAGCATTGCTATATAGGATAAATTTGATTTCTAATGAGGGTATTATTTTCCAATCTTTCATGGAAAATTGTATTTGTCTTTTGAAAATGAATTTCCCCTTTGTGTCCTTTGACCATTTTTCCATGTTTGGTGTTAAGGATAACCTTTTCTCTCCTGTATATATTCCAATGCTTTTCATTGGTATTTATTTTCCCACTTATTTTCATTTATGCTGCCATATGATAAATGATAATAACATCGAAGTTTCCCTGTAATGTTTTTTTTTTATTTTTATTGTACTATTTAAAAAAGCTTTGCTCTGAAATTGGATAATCATTTACATATATTTCTGTTGTTTTTAAGATAGAGTTTGCTACAAATACTTCTAAATACTAGAAATTATGTTGATATATGGTGTAAGATGCTCTTCTAAACTTTTTCTTCCTTCCTTCCTTCCTCCCTTTCTCTCTTTTCCAAGTACTTGTTAAAACATTACTTATTGACTAGTGCATCCCTTCCTGCACTGATTTGAAATGATGATTTCAGATAAGCTAAACTTTTTATATGTCTCATTTTCTATATTCCCTACTCTACTCCAGTGTTCCATCTACCTCAGTGTCAGTACCACAATGTTTCGTTATTTTACTTGTCCGTTAATTTTGGTGTTTGGAGGAACATGTTTACAGCTTAACCATTCTCATCTCTATTTTATATTAAAAGAACATTTTAAAATCATTTTGTAACTAAAGTGTGGCTTTATTTTTATCGCAATTGCATCAAAAATAAAAACAAGATAGGCACTGACTTCTTAGAATTATTTAGTCTTCCCATTGAGAAATATAGGTCCTCATTTATGCCAATCAGTCCAATCTTTAGATTTATATAGTCACTGATATTTCTTATTAAGATATCATATATATAATCTTGTTTGTCAGTCATCTTTTCTAAGTTGTTTTGGGTGGTATTAGGGGAAGCTGTTGATCTTTATATTGTCCATTTTACCCAATAATTTTAGTAGTCCTAGTAGTATCCACTGATTGTCTACTTTTAAAATAATCAAATTTAAATAATTTCGATTTTTGTTTATAATATTTGCCACCCTCCCCCCTTATATGTATGTTACATTTAGGGGTGTTTCCAGAGTAAAGTTAATCACTGTGTATAATATAAATGTCCTATGGTAGTCCCAAGTTGAATGGCAATGATCCTAGTGATTCACTAGTAACTAATATTTAGTATAGGGGAAGAAAAAATCTCTTCCTCAATCCATTGTAGGTTTTCCAATGGCGCTATACATTAGACTAGCTAAAAACAAATTACCAAGAGGAAAAACAAACAAGTGTATTAGCATGTGCATCACCATTATACCCGGGAGTCCTCAGAGACAGTAACTCAAAGGGGTGGTTAGAATTTGGGTTTATATACATCTTAAGCAAAATCAAAGGAAAAGGGTTTGGAAGTTTCTGGGTGGGGAAGCAAGTTATGAAAAGATGGCCAGCGACCAGGGAAAGCATGGTGAACAACACGGTAAACAACTGGTAAGATTTGTTATGCAGATTGAAGTCTGTTTTCTCTCCATTGGTGAGAGTTTTTGTTAAGAGTCCCTCTCTTCCAGGTACTGGAGAATGAGACAATTTTGACAAATGTATGCTTCCTTATAAATATAAATTTCCTTAGAGAAATATATACTCCTTTCATAGAGAATATAGTTCTATAACATCATTCTGTGTTGATAGGTAGTAACTACACTACTTGGGGTGAGCATTAAATAATGTAGATCACTGTCATATCAGTCTTTTACATTTGAAACCAGTATAATATTGTACATCAATAGTACTTCAATACACACACACAGACACACACACCTCAATAATATGTATTTCCTTTTCAATAGGAAAATTTCTGCCATCTTCAGAGCTTTTCCTGCTGGTTCTCCATGGCCTTTTCCTCAAAATAATCCATAAATCAAAGAGGCATATTTTGGGGTAGTATGTTCTGGTTACTCTCACTAGCTATTGCTTTGAAATAAATATCTTTAATCATATTAAAGTGCCGTTTTTCTATTTTACTCAATTTTTTGTTTTAATTTAGAAGGAATGTTATCTTTATCTAATGCCTTCTTCACACTTATTGAAATAATCTTGATTTCACTCTTTGGATTTGTTGATGTAATAAAATAAATTGATGTATTTATTAATAATAAGGCATCATTGTATGCAGGATCCTACTTAAACACAGTTTGTCTAGTTCACATACACAAGAGGAATCTATGAGATGCAAACTTTATCTTTTACTCAGATTTTCTATGAAATTCCAAACCATTATTAGGTAATTAGTTTGACTCTACACATATTTGTTCATCTTCTTCTTTTTTAATGTAAACTTATACCATTTGCCATTGGACCTACAGAAGTGCACCTGACTTTTCAAATTAAACCTAGAATTATAAGGACAATGAGAATATATAGCTACTTCTTTTTGGTCCAGCACCTTACACTACTTACTACAAGACTCTAGTGTACCTGCTTTTCCACACTAATGAGAGAAAAGGATGAGGAGTGCCACTCTAAGACTGCCAACAAAACCGAAAAGAACTGAGGTTCTTGTAAATGACCTTATTGAATAGTCAGTGACATAAGCCCCATAACTGATGATGAATATGTCTATTCTCATACGAAACTCTGTTTCAAGAAATGAATTTTGTTTAACACTGAAACACATGTGGAGATTGACTTTATGTGATAAGGACACTGATGAAAAGGGATTTGTCACATCTGTTGACAGATCCTAAATGCCAGATCTCTCATTATTTCCCAAGTAATGCCAATCATACAGTAACTTTTACTTAGCAGTTGTTATTAATCCATCACCTACTAATTATAATATTCCTCACTCACTTTTTCCTCTATAACCAGTGTGATCAACCCTGCAAAACAGGACAAGCCAATGCTCATGACTGTGTATCAGGAAGGTCATTATCTCACTGGTGAGGTTTTCCCACTTCTCTTAATAATCCAGGAGCCCTGACCTGAAAGGCTCAGTTGTCATGGGGGCGCATCACAGACTAAGCTGGATTCAGATAAAACGCTTCTCCTGGCTGCAGGGAGCTCCTCCCGAAGACATCCCCAGAGATCTGATGGGTGTCTCACACTCGTGTTCTGGTTTGTCATTCTTCCAGCAGTTCCTCTATGAATTCAATCACTCTCCCCTAAAGAACATACTCTGTACCAAAGTGATTAGTTAGTCACCCTAAAAAAAGAGGCCTGCTACCACCACTCTGTTCTCTGTACACCCTGGATCCTCACTCACAGCTTCCCAGGCCTTTTCTGAATCTCTAAGTATTTTTTTATTTCCAGGAAATCATCTCTCCCATTCTGATGTTCCTCAGTAGTTCTCTCATACAGACGAAGGGAAAGGCTTGGTCCCCTCCCTTACCTTTTTATGTATTCCACCTCTGTGATACTATCAATGGCTGAGGAAGCACGTGGGAAGCAACTAAAATGTGGCACTCACACACGTGTGTTCCTGTACTCTTACCCTGAGAAAATTGAAGTTTTTCAACTTTTGCATAATTAAGAGACAGCTTTCAAGTAATAACACTACACAGGTAGATCTATTTCAGCTTGCCAGTGATTTCTACAACTGAAGGTCTCCAGCCTTAATCAAAAGAGAGGATTCATCTCACAGGATTTCTATTTAATCTCTATCAAGACAGGAATCCTGATTAACAGGCTTCCAAATATTCTTCTTAGTTATATGTACATAACTAAGACATATCTATATTTTTATATATGTTATGTACATGTAAGATATACATACATATGATATATATATCATAGTATATATATATATACATACATATTATATATTAGTATATATATATATACATAATTATATATATATAACATAAGATAGATATATCCTCATCACTACTTCTGATGATGTAGAAAATTCCATTAATTATATTTTCTCACAATTGAAGAATCTCCTTTTGCATCTCAAAATCTGTCAATCATGTGTAGTGTAATGAAAACATAATTCATTTCTCCTGATTCTCATCTTAGTTCTCTCTTCTAACCCAAATGGGCAATTTTATTCTAGTTCATACCCTGATGAGAGAAAAAAGGAATAGTCTTGTAAGTATTGGATGGGAAAGATAGTATTTTCTTTGTGTCTGAAATATTTATACTTAAAAAGAAAAATATTAAAACTAATAAAAAAGGGCGTTTTACATGTAAATAACATTTCTTATATCTACTGGTGGTTAATATAACATATTTGTTATATAAAATGCCCTTTATATATCCACTATGACCCAAAGACAATAAACAATTAGGCAAAAATGAAACCAACTACAATATAACAGATTTAATGTTATCTGTTTAAAGAACAATGTTAATCAAGCAACAGTTAACAGGAATTGACTATTCTTTGTGTTCGCACAGTGATACCTAGGTAAGAAATGTTTTTAAAATTACAATTCTAAGGATAGCCTCTCTGTAATGTTTTTCATATATTTAGGTCAAAATCTATACAAATACCTTTGCTGCCATCAGAGAATTTCCTTAGTGCCCTATCGAATTATTAACAAGATAGCTCAAGGATTTTTACCATAGCAATATGTTTACCAATTGAATTTCAGAAGGCACAACTCCAGATTTATAAATGTTTTCATACCTAGAACTATTTGAAAAGAGAAAGCTGTAATTAAGTGGTAGAAAGGAACTGCTTTTTGGAACTGCATATTTTTCTACCATACATATACCACAGTGCTTTTTCCTATGATTTATATTTCTCAGTCAGGAACAATGTTGAAATCCTATTAAAAATAACTATTCTGTATTGCAGATAACAAAGCACAGGAAAATAAAAAGCAGCAATTTCACTTAAGTACTATAAAACATGTTTTGATATTTCTTTTTCCTTTTAAAAGATCACTCTACATTTATCAGGGAGGTTTTTACTCAAATAACCTTCTTTAAAATACCATAAATCATTTATTCTTAAAAATTTAGACATTTTTGGTATCAACTATCCTTTTTTTGGAATTCAAGCCTTCCTTAAATATTATTCATTGCTGGTAAGAACAAAAATTAGTACAAACATTCTGGGGTGTAATTGACATGTATACCAAAAGCTATAAAAAACGTACATAACTTTGAACCCTGTTATTCCAAATACCTTAAAATAATATGTGTAAATCTACATAAATGGATGTATATCAAAGTGATATTTATAATAGTAAAGCAATGGGAACAATTTGAATTTCAAATGAGATATAAATCCCTAAATAAATCAAGGCACATCAATACAATGAAAGTTAATGCAGCTAGTAAAAATTATGTGCTAACTAAAGATTGATTGACTTAATATTTATGCTAAAAGACATGATGACATTTTTATTTAGTGATGATGGTATTTTTATTTAAAATATGTATAAACAAATATACCTTCTAAAAATATGGGTCTAGAAAATATATTGTTCTATGAAATGTATTATAAGAACTATATGAAATATGTTTTATGAAGGACATGTATGCAAAAAATTATACATGTGTATAAATATCAAAAAGTAAAGAAGGACTGGTGTAAAGGGTTTAACCCTTATCTCCATGTGGTAAGATTAGCTTAGGCAGTGTCCTAAAAACTTTAACAAAAAATAAGTATTATCTCATGAAGACAAAGAAAATCACTCTAATTTTAAAAATTAAAAAAGAAGTCTACAGAGAGAGACTCTGTCATGCAATCTTTAGTAACACATCAGAAAGCATCTCCAAAGATCTTATCCCACATCTCATAGTCATAATCATGTCTGGGAAGTTGTGATTGTCAATCCACCTGTTCTGATTCAGATTTAGGAAGACAGGTGATTGAACTAAACACACCTAGAAATATTAAGGGTAATGGTGGGTTTCTGCTCAGTTAGAGTTTGCTAGTACCAATTTCAAGCAATCAACACATTTTTTGTCTTCTGAAAGAACAGCATTTATAGATTTAAAAGTATGGTGGCTTTCCACAGATTTTCAAACTTTCTCCCCTTAAGAGCACAACACTGTTTCCAAAAGAATTCTTACATGAAATATAAAACATGCAGTAAGTATTTAAACATATTAAATAGATAAAAACAGAGGTGCTTTCTCTGAATAAGAGCTAAAGGATGTGCAGTACTAGCTGTGAGGCTTCCTTTAGTCCACAGCCTCTTCTCGCCAGTACTTGCCCCTGGGGCACCTCCACAGAACCTCCAGGCTCTGAACTCTGAAATTGCTGATTACAACACTGTTCAGCAAAAATCCTGAAACTGTTATTTACAATTCTGTAAACAAATGTTATACAGAATAATCCCCTAATGACATCAAACCCAAGACATATAATTAACATTAAATGACACTTAGGTCCATATGAATGGATAACACAATAGGTTCATAAACCTAAGGATGATCCATTACACTGATGCTCAGATTCATGTGCAAAGAATTGTTTGTGTTTCTTACTGAAAATAAAGATTCCTAAACCTTCAAAGATTCCAGTTTCAAGTGATTCTGACACAAGTGGACCATAATATTAAGAACACTAAGAGCAAATTTCACAAAACAAAAGCTACTTAAGTTTCACCTACAGCCCCAGGTCAATATCTATAATCACTAGATTAAAAATGGAACTTCCTGATACGTTTCAAGGGAAGTTTATTATAACATGGCTTTCCTCAACTGGTTATTAAAGAAGAATAGATGAAACTAGGGGCAACCCTAAGAACAGAGAAGAGAATAAATGGTTGAAAGACTCACTGGAAGAGTGAATATATGCACATATGTATGTGTGTACGTATAGATATTATATATGTATATATAATACACATATATAACGTTGGAAATCAATTAGATAGCATTTAACAGGAATTCACTTTTGAGAGTTGAGCATTGAAAGCAGTGGTACTGTGATATATATACTGTCATTAAAATAAGTCAGAATACAAGGCACAAACCCTTAAACTTGATATTGAACCTGAATTAGAACGACTGAATTTCTGTTAACTATCACCAGAGAAGGATGTGTTTTAAGCTAGAGTAAACAATTTCAGACTTTGATACCACAAATATAAAACACGTCTATTTTGATAAAATCTTCCTGTAGTAAAAGTGTTGATTAAACTGAGTAATAAAATTTGATATATAAAACTGAAGAAATATTAAAGCAATGTAGATGAACACATAAAGACTGAAATTAAGCAACTGATTGTATTCATTACAATTTTAAAGTTGAAAAAATAACACATAAAACATGTCTGCATAGACATGGGTATGGGAAAATACTGCTTTTCTAAACTCTCCAATTGCATATGAAAATTGGCACTATTTTTACACTTAAGAGTGGGACAACATGTATCCATTCCTTCCATGTGTGCATACAATTAGGTCCAGCTTTCAGAAATGCAAGCTCAGGAAATAATCAGATGAACTCAAAGATACTTTTTTTTAGAACATACTATTTTGCCCACTTCTCTTCAGTGCTACATTGCCTTTTAACACTTAGGATAACAATAAATGAAACACACAACCTTAGGCACAGACTGAGGCTAACGGGTTTCAATTACCTTTTATTTCCAGATAGTTATGCAAGATATTAGCCACCCTGTTCCTACCACTCTTTCATACTTGGAGTCTTAGACGACATGAACAATAACAGGATCCACAGTTACTAAAGAACAGTGGTCAGCACACTTTAAAGTAAATGGCCTGATAGCAAATATTCTTGGCTTTCCAGGCCATAAAGTCTCTGTGGCAACTACTCAACTCTGGTACTGGTGCTCAAAAACAGCCATAGGTAATACAGAAATGAATGAGTGTGGCTGTGTTCCAAGAGCACCATATTTATAGACATTGAAATTTGAATTTCATTTTTCTATTGTATGAAATACTCTTTCTTGACTTCTTTTTTCAACCATCTAAAAATGTAAGAGTGATTCTTAACTTGGGAGTCATACAAAAATAGTAGGCTAGAACTGGACCACAAATATGCATTGTGGATCCCTGGTGAAGAATAAGCTAATTTACTAATAGTAAATGTGGCAATTATTAAGGAGGGTTGTGAAGGCCTGATGTTAACTAAGCACCTATAAGGATGACCATGTATCAGTTCCCTGAGGTATGAATGTGGGAATATTTCTTCCTTTTTTCTCCCCAGCTTAGAGAACACACAAAAAATCTGATGATTTCTGGTCTAAGCTTAAAAGGGAAAAATATTTTTTTCCCAAAATATTCTTATTTGGGAAAATGATAAATAAAAATTCCCCTATCTTTTCTATAAATAATGAACACATCAGTGAATCAAGCAAAGATGATTCATAAGCATCACAGAATCACATTGTAAGTTCTTATCCCTCACAGCAATTATTTAGACTACTACTTGTAAATGGGGTGCAGATCTTGGCATCCTTTCTATAAGTACAATGGTAAAGCTCTGCTAATTGCATCTTTTCTCATGGGAAGAAAAATATCTTTGCAGGTTGGTTACTACGCAGTCTCAGATGCCATAAAACTGGAAACAGTCTACATTTTCAAAAATAAGGGACTGAAACAACTAGACAAACTTTACAATTTTGATAGGGTACAGATCTGAAGTGAATATAAACATGATCTGAAGTGAATATAAAAATGTTGATAGTTTTTTGGAAATGATTCACTGACTTCTGGTTATATCAACATAGCAGGCTAACAAAACCTGAAAACCTTGTCCTAGTGACACCGAGAAATTCTGGATGAAATACATATTTTTTCAATTATTTTAAGGATGAGATCAAGATTACAAAAAGGAAAATATGAGCTCCAAAGTTAAAGAAGGTGCTGAAAATCAGAGCAATTAACCTGTGTGTTGACATTGTATGTATCTGTTAAAGGGGTTTTATTGGTCTTCATACCTAAGGGCTTGGGTTTTAGCTCTGAGTAGAGGGATTAGTAAAGAAATAAATGAAATAACTATATCTTTTGCAACTACTTTGAGTATTTCCTCTTTTTAAATGGTGATAAAAGTTCCTATGCTCTGTACTAAGAGTTACTTTACCATAATATATGTATTTCAACTCATAACACCACCACCACCACCAGCAATTCTAGAGTGTTTCCACTCCTCCTTTACTTGCACTGTTATTAATTGCCCTGGTATTGTCCTTGTAATAATCAGATGAATTCTCCTTCCTCAAACTTCTAAAATCTATACAGCACAAACCCACTGTTATCTATTATAGCCCCTCACAAAAATGTTTCTAATACGTAGTTCATAGTTTTTATACAAAGAAAACAAATTTTTATTCATAATATTCTAAACTAATGCAGAAATATTCTGCAAACTCTTCAGAACTGTCCCAAACTGCCTCAAGGGGGAAATATATTAAACTTCTTTCATAGCATTCAGTACTGTTTTATTCTTCAGAATTGAATATTCCCAAAAAGTTGTCACTACTTACAAGATCTAAGAAAGGCTTCTCATCATGCTTTTGCATGTTTTTTTTTCTTACAACAAAATATATAACAGGATTGACTCGACTTGAAAAAATGGACTAATTAATGATTAATTTAGAAATGTTCACAAAGCTTTAAATACCTGCTAATTATCAAGATGAAAAGGGCCTAATAGCCTCAAATTATCAGCTATGATTTGTCCTTATAAAACTCCTATAATCATAGGCTTTCAACAAGCTTTCTTTGTAATTGCCAAAAGTTAGAGCACAGAATTATAGAGGAATTCTAACAGGATAAAGCATGTTTTCCTCCATTTGAAGTAGATTCTATTAAAGATAAAGCAATAAATATGCGTTTTGCTAGTTATTATTCTAAATGAAATATTACATAAGATATTCAGCTTAATAACTGACTGAAATTTCCTAATCAGAAAATATTCAGAGATTTGAATGTATGAGTTGAAATTTAAATATGTAGAGGATATATGGAAAAATTAAAATTATTTATAACAATTGTTTCTATTCTTGTCTTTGGTCTTTTGTTAATTTAATTGGGATGATGGTTATGTTTATAGAATTTCCTGTATTTCATAATAGGCTGGTTAAAAATATTGATATACCAATAGCTATGTCACCTGTTATAAATACCTTCTTTCTGTCTCTAAGCCCTGCTCTCTATTTCACATCAAATCCATTTTTTGCTTTCTGCACTTTCTCATCTCTTAGTCACTAATAGTTTCTACCTAAGTCACACTCTGTTGAAAATTTTCATAAAATTAGTGATGAGTGCCTTGTTGCTAATTAATATTTTACGGTCCCTAAGTTAGTTAGTCTCTCCGTAGTATTTGATACTTTTGATCCTTTGTCATTAAATTATTTACCTCCCCCTTCTTTGGCAACCATGTCTGTTTTTTTCTCATATTCTCAGTCCCTTTTTCTCAGCAATCATGAGAAATTTTTCCTCTTCCATTAGCTTCTTATGTGCTAGCGTCTCCCCAGCATTCTCTCTTCTCCCTCTGCATATTATCCATGAGAAATCCCCATCTACTGTTGTGGTTTCAAGTGCCAATTGCATGACAATAACTTCAAAATCTGTATTTGTCCTTTCCTTGGCTCCAGAAGCCAAAGTCCAACTGCTTTTATAATATTCACAGCAAAGATAAATCACTTAGATTAGAAAAATGTATATTTAATTCAAATGTTTGCAAAATTAGCAGTTACATATGAATATCTAAAGAAATTTAAAAATATATATGAGGAAAGCAAACTAAAAAGAAAATGCTGCCACTTAACAATAGATACCTACAAGGCTACACACCATTTCTTAAAATTTACTTCAAGCTTTCAGCAGTTTTCTAGATTTTCTACAATGGACATTGACATTACAAAGGTATCATTGACATTACATTGACATTGCTCAGTATCAGTTTTGTTTATTGACTAGCATGTAGCATTAATGTAAATGAATGAAATTCATGCAACATGAATTTTTAAAAATATGATTTGGCTTGAGAAGCCTCTATAATCACTATTCTTATCAAATAGTTTGCTACTTTGACAGCCAAAAAGGAGAGATGCAGTTTTAGGTCTGATATTTTCCATTCCAAGAACCTATTTTCTCTGTGTGGGTTTTCTTTTATGTCAACACATGTCATTGTTTTAAACGATTCCTTTTTTATTACAGTATTTACATAACCCATCTCTACCACTTCTCTGCCTTGATATAATGTTTATGTTTAGCCTTTTTCTGCCTCAGTTACCTCATTTATAAAATGGAGAGAACAATGTCATCTGCTTCATTGGGTTATAGTAACTTAAATGAATAATTTGCTACACAAACTATTTCTAGCATTATGACTATTATATCTTAATCAAAAGATGTCCCAATTAAATTTTTAATCTATTATCTACAAATATACATATTTGGAAAAATAAATATTTACATTTATATATTTTTATATAGAACTATATATAATATATATAATTTTTATATATGTATAATTATATTTTATTATATAATATATAATATATATGTATATATTCATATTGTATGATATATGTATAAATTATTCTCTATGTATAAATATATCTGTATAATTACATTGCATTATATATGATATGTATACATATTTTTATATAAATATATATTTATATATGTATCCCCCTATCAAATCCAAATGCCTATATTCTTATCTTTTATCTCAAAATTGAGCATTATCTTTGTATAATCCTCATCAGTGCAAATAATAAAAGTAACACCACAAAAACAAATAAACATAGCAAAAAAATGTGTTCAGCAAAACTGGATACCAGAAGTGACAGAATTTTAAAAATATAAAATAAGTGGAGAATGATATTAAAAAGGATTCTGGGAAAAGTAATGAATGTTAAAGGTTGGCTAAGAATTTTGAACATGTGAACATGTAAATGTGAACATGTGAATATTTGGAGCCCCTAGAGAAAATAAAGAAGGCTAAAAAGAAGACAATAAAAATATAATTGAAGAAAATTTTTGTCAAGTGTAATTCAAACTGTATCTTGAGATAGGCCTGCCAAACCAAGAGTATTAACCTGAGTGGCCAACACCAGAGTATACTCTGATAAAAGTGTGCATTTTTAAAAAGAATTCTTTGAGTACCTAGAAGAAAAAGGAACATACCATGTTAGGGAAAGAAAAGTAGACTATCATCAGATACTTTAAGAACATGTCTTTTGCAGGTTTTTTTTAACATAAAAGAAGTATTTCAATACTGGAAAAAGCTATAAGCAAATAATTTTTAAGCTCAAAAAAACTAATTTCAAATACAAGGGGAACAACTTTTCAACATGCACAAAATCAAAGAATAGTGGTTGCTTGGAACTTTTATAAAATATCTACCACAGAATGTGCCTCAGGAAACCAGAATGACTGGAGGAAAACACCATAAGCATGGCTGTTGAGCGTTAATTATTGCTTGGACCACCGTTTAAGACTACATGAGGTTTGAAAGAGGCAGTGTATAGTATGTAATAAACAGATGTTCTAACATTCTAGCTACAGCACAAGTATTTTTAAATGAGAGGAATAGAAAGGACATATGAAAATACTTTAATATGTTCTATAATCATATTGGAGATAGTATTGTTACTCCGAGACTCTGGGTGTAATATGTGGAGGAAAACAAAGGAGTAATCACCGGGTGTTCTATTTCTAATAATGTCTATGTCCTTGAGAACCAGAATTCTTTGAATGTAAAAAAAGAGATATGCAAATGTAATAGAGACTAGGTCAATAGAAACTCGATGGCTTAAATTATAATCTCATGAAAACATCATTTTCATAGCTGTCTACTAAAATGGCCTGGAAAAGTGACTGCATCAGTAGCAAGGATCAACCCTATCACACAGATTATAGAACTGAAATATTATTTCTTAAAAAAAAGAAGAGAAAAAGCAGTGCTTATTGGAGAAATGGCTGTTCCAGGTTTAGGTCAGGAAACGTATAAACTGAACCTGAATAATCTTTTCATTTTAGGTATAAAGGAAGTTATCAAAGACTATTCAGAATCTATTATTGACCATCTCACTGTTCAATTATGGAACTTAGAATTTTGTAATGATAATAATGAAAATATATATTTAGCTTCATTGTAATGATAATGACTTTTTCTAAAATTTGGTCACCTTTGAAAGATGATAGGGAACCAACTTAATTAAAAACTTGTGAGTAAAGTAGATTCTGAAGGGCAAGATAAATGTTTGATAACACTATGTTACCATTTGTAGATGAAGGGCAGTGTATCTTTATAATTGCATTCCAAGTAATAAAGTAAAAAAATTTGAAACTAGAATATTTCCAATTTGACACTACCATAAATAGATGGACAATTACATATCAGTGGCTGTTAAGATTCCAAAAAAAAAGAGACCACCATGCAATACATTGTCTTGTTGTCTTTTGCCTCCTACACATATGCCTTCTCTGGTTTTTTGAAACACCTTGTATAGACTTGGCAAATAAATGAAACATGAATCTGATAAGGTCTCTGAATCTAGCTGCAAATGTATGGGAGATGTGGAATAAAAATGGACATATTAATTATTCAGCTAACAATACCCAGATTATGGGAAACTCTACAGGTCAAATGGTCAAAATTCTTCAACAGAAAAAAAAAAAACCACAACATGTTAAAAGTAATGGAGGGGAAAATTACAGGTGAAAAGAAATGTTAAAAATGTAGGCTTTTAATGAATGATCAAGACTAAACTTTACTGTGTTGGAATGCATCTTAAATGATAAAATTATTCAAAAATACAAGGAAATGATACTATAAAAAGTCAGAACAATGTTTTTCTCTGGTGAGAGGAAGGATGCTGAATTGGGACAGAGAGTGTGATATTGATGGAAAAGTTTTATTTCTTGACTTAAAGTCACAGGTATTTGGTGTAGGATAGTGTATTAAGCCTTTTATTTTATTTGGATTATTTTTCATCTGTGTTTAAGTTTTTTTTCTTAAATGGTGAAGGGGAAATAAAGATATTCCTAAACAAAAACAGAAACTTGTTCATTAATTCACCTGACTAACCAAATTACTGAAAGACATTGTTCAGGAAGAAGAAAACTGATCCTAAAAAAAAATAAAGCAATGAGGAAAGAAATGAAGAAACATAAAACAAGGAAACAAAAGCTAATAAGTCTGACTAAGCTAATTGCTGACTATTTACAACAATAATAATATATTGTAGGTTTAAATATATGTAGGGTCAAAAATACATGATAGCAATAACAAAACTGGTGGGAATAGCTAAAGCATTCTCTATTTTCTTCACTGTCTAGGAAGTGGTAAATTATTAATACATACTAAAGTCCAATAATGCATGTTATAATCTCTTGGAAAAATATTAAAATACAGCTGAACAATGTAAAACAAACCAATAATAGGGAAAATGAAATCATAAAATTGCATAATAAAAAGAAGTCCAAAAAAGGGAGAAAGGGCAATATAAAACAAGTGAAAGAAGTGAAACTATGGAAAGATGGAAGATTTATCAAGATCAATAACTGCATTAAATATAAATGAATTAAAGCTTCCAATTGAATAATAAGATTGCCAGACTTCACAGAAAACACAACTATATTCTTCCAAGAGACAAATATTGAATGAGAGAATACAGAGAAATTGAAAAACAGTAGAAAAGATTTACAGTGCAATACTATAAGGTAGGTCCTAAAGAGTAAAACAAGATAAAATGTACAGGAATTAGAACTCTCATTGTTCACAGATAAAATGGTCATACATATAGAAAATTCAAAGAATTTAACTGTAAACTATTAGGATATTAAGTGAATTTAGCCAGGTTTCAACTTACAAAATTAATACTTATAAATAATTTCTTTTCTTTACACTTTAACTGAACTAACTGAAAATAAAACAAAAATATACTTAGTGATATTAAGAATAATCAAATACTGAACATAAACCTAATGAAAAATTTGTGGACAGAAAACTATGAAATATTATAGAAAAAAAATTGAAGATCTAATAGATTGAGGGGATATACCATGGTCATGTAATATAATGGGAAGCTCAATATTTTAAGATATAAATATTATTCAAACTGCACTGGATTTATCCCTATCCAAAATCTGTGTGTGTGTGTGTGTGTGTGTGTGTGTAAATTAACAAAATGAATCTAAAGTTTATATGAAAATTAAAGGCCCAAAATTAGCCAATTAGCCAAGATAATCTTGAAGAACAAGAACAAATTGGGAAGTTGTATCAATTATCAATACTTATCATAAATTATAGTTAAGTAGTAGTATTAGAAAAAAGTGAAAAGAGGGATTTTTATATGAGGCCAGCAGATTTATGATAAAGGAAATACTGAGTTCCAAATGGAAAGGTTAATCTTTCTAATACATGGTAATAGATCAACTTGATCTTTCTAGGGTATAGGCAGTGGGAGAGCATGAACCCTGATTCCTACCTAACAGATCCTTAAAAATAAATTCTAGATGGATTATTAATTTAAGTGTGAAAGGTAAATGAAGAAAGCTTTAAGAGGAAAACAAAGAATATACTTACTAAGAACTATAGTCTGAAAAGATACATTCCTCCAAAATTCATGTGTTGACTAATGCTCAAGGTATTAGAAAGTGGAGTCTATGGGAGGTTATCAGACTCTGAGTGTATAGTCCTCATGAATGAGATTAATGCCCTTATAAAATATTTTTTAAAAAGCTCCCTTGTCCCTTTCACCATATGAGGATATAAGAAGTCTGAAACCTGGAGGAGAGACTCCACATATCCACACTCACATGCTGATCTCACACTACCCAGCCTCCTGAACTGTGAGAAATTAATTTCTGTTCTTTATAAGCTACTAAGTTTGTAATAATTTTTATGCAAATAATTTTTAGTCTGTTTTATGGAACAGACTAAAACACTAGGAGCAGGCAGATTATTTAAAAGAACATAAAAAGCAACAACCATAAGGAAAGAACTAATACATTTTAGTACATTAAAATAAGAACATCTCACAGATGAGAGGAGTGACATTACCAAGATGGCCACATATATTGTTCCAAACTTCACTCCTGCTTACAAGAAAAACTAACAACTATTCAAGAACAAGACACCACTGAGAATCCTAGAACACAGAGGTGAGGCCTAAAGCACCTCCAAACCACAGAGACCAAGACAGGCAGCATTAGAAGGATAAGAGAAGTAGCTACACATTGACCACACCATCCCTCCTCCAGCCAGTGCAGCACCAGAGAGGTTTCCCCTGAGCCTCCAGTCTGGGAAGAGAGAATCCAGGGGTATCAACCATCACCCTTACAATTATAGGTGACAACTCTGATCTCACATTGCAGGGATTGCAGGGGAATCTGTAGAGCAGCACAACTACTGGTGATCTGACTGTGATAAGAAGGGGGAGGACCTTGCCAACAACCAGTACACAGACATTGGAGGATCAAGTGCATATCTGCAGTGCTCAAGTCATTATCTCAACCAGCTGTTTTGCTCATCTGTAGAACCAAGTTGGAATATATTCTGACTAGAGAACTTGTGGGATACAGATCTGCCTGATTTGGGTCCCCAGATGAGGAGTCTTGCTGACCCTGGAGCTGTTTCCCCACACCCAGGAGAGAAGCTGAATCACAGCCCTAATCACTGTCAAGAGTGTCATCTGGCCCCATCTGACCAAAAGGCCAGGTAACAACCACTGGAAGCTGTGTGGCTCAGGGATGCTCAAGCCAAGAGGTGGAAGGGCAGAGTAGATCACTCCCAGAGAAAAGCTAGTACAGAATGTGGGGTATTCTTGGACTATATACAGACAGGGGAATTAATTCATATCCAAAGCTGAGGGTACCTCCAAGACCATCGCACCATGGGAAACTGAGAGTAGCCAAGACTGGTACCTCGCCCTCTTGCTGAGGCAAGGAGCTGAATCATAGCACCACCTGCTGAGGAGAAAATCTTAGGACCCCATCTGACCATAACAGCTGATGAAAACTCCTGGAATCTGTGTGGCCTAGCAGCACTTGAACTGAGAGGCTATGGATAGAGCTAATACTTTGCAGAGCAAAACCCATGGTCCTCTTTGGTACACAAGTCACAGTAC
Source organism: Manis pentadactyla (assembly GCF_030020395.1). Classification (NCBI taxonomy): domain Eukaryota; kingdom Metazoa; phylum Chordata; class Mammalia; order Pholidota; family Manidae; genus Manis; species Manis pentadactyla. The sequence goes on from NC_080021.1 coordinate 50,992,259, forward strand.
ACATCGACTTTAGTTAGAACAAAGAGATTGACCATTTTAGATCTTCTTTCCCCACTCTGCCTATACAGGGAATCTAATTTCTAGCCCTACTCATCAGTGACACAGCCTTCAGCCTGTATGATCAGGGAACCTAACCAGGGCACATGGGAAGTTGCATAGACCATTCAACAGCCCAAAGTACAGTGGTAGATGAATGAAGCGCAACCTGTGGCTTCCTCTGTCTGCAGAGCAAAACTGGTAGCCTCACATAACCAGTGGAGTCAATGCACACATGGGCTTGATTTTAGTCCCCAGACATGCTGAACAAACCCTGTGTCCAGTCTGGCCGCCCCACCAGGGCAAGCTAATTTATAGTCCCATCTACTACTGAATATAGTGCCCAGTATTGATAATCTAATAAGACTGATGAGAGAATCTGAGCAACCATGGAGCCCATCCTCTTAAAGTTTAGTGAATTACAGGAAAACACAGGCAGATAACTAAATTAAATTAGGAAAACAATGCAGGAACAAAATAAGAATTTTAATAAGGAAATAGAAAACATTAAAAACACACACACGCACACAGAAATGTTGGATATGAAATAACTAAAGTGAACAATTCAATAGAGTTCCAAAAGTAGAACTGACCTTACAGAAGGAAGAAAGAATTAGTGATCTGAAAAGTAGAAATTGGAAATTATCCAGCCATAGGAGCCAAAAGAAAAACCAAGAAAAAAGAGTAGGAAAAGCCTACAAGAATTATAGGGCACAATGAAAAGAAATAGGAATTCCAAAATGGTAAGAGAAGGAGAAAGGGACAGAAAGTATATTTAAAGCAAAAATGGCTAAAAAGTGCCTAAGTCTAGGGATAGAAGTGGACATCCACATCCATGAGGCCTGAAGGACCCCAGATAGTTTGAATCTGAACAGGCACACCAAGTCACATTATAATTAAGTTGTCAAATATCAAAGACAAATAATTTTAAGGAAAGCAAGAGAAAAGAAACAAGTTATATATAATGAAATCCCCATAAAAGAACTGTCAGATTTCTCAACAGAAACTTTTCAGGTCAGGAGAGAACTGAGTGACATATTCAAATTGAATAAACTGTCAACCAAGAATTTTATACCTGGTGAAGCTGTCCTTCAGAAGTGAAGAAGGGATAAAGACTTTTCCGAACAAACAAAAAAATGAGGGAGTTTATTACCGCCAGACAGCTTTACAAGAAGTGCCAAAGAGTTCTTTGAGAGGTCAAAGAACACTAATTAACATACACTCAAAAATGAATAGATCACCAGATAGCAAATAAGGAAACAGATTTGAACATTATTATGACCAAATGGACCTAACAGACATGTAAAGAATATTCTATCCAAGAACAGCAGAATACATTCTTTCAAGCTCACATCACACATTTTCTAGGATAGATCATATATTAGGCCACAAAACAAATCTTAGCAAATTCAAGAAGACGGAAGTTGTACCAAATATCTTCTCTGACCAAAATTCCATGACACTAGAAATCAACAAAAAGACAAAATCTGGGAAATTTATGAACACATGGAAATTAAACAACACTCTTCTAAACAATGGAACAAAAAAGACCTTAAAGGGAAAATTAAAAAGTTTTGTGACAAATGAAAATGGAAACACAATTTACTAAAATTCATATCAGATGTAGCAAAGCAGTTCTAAGAGGGAAATGTATATCAATAAAAGCTTACACTCTAAAGAAAGACTTCCTCCCAAAAAATCTAACCCTACACTTTAAGAAGAAATTACTTAGCCTTAAGTTATCAGAATAAAGGAAATAATAAAGATTAGCACAGAAATGAATGAAACACAGAGAAAAAACTATAGAATCGATTGACCAAGAGTTGGTTCTCTGAAAAGAAAAAGTTGACAAACCCTTAGTATAAACAAGAAAAAAAGAGAAAGCACCCAAATCATCAGTTATAAATGAAAAAGGAGATCATACAACTAATACCACAGAAATACAAAGGATCTTAAGAGTCTTCTATGAGCAATTATATGTCAAACTGAACAAAAAAGAAGAAATGGAAAAATTCTTAGAAACATACAACTTACCAAGATTAAATCAGGAAGAAATAAAAAATCTGAACAGACTAATTACTAGTAGAGGGATTGAATCAGTAATCAAAAATCTCAAAACAAAGAAAATCCCAGAAACAGAAGACTTCACTAGTGAATTTTAAACATTTAAAGAATGAATCCTTCTCAAATACTTAAAAAATAAAAAATCAGAGATAAGGGAAAATTCTCAAACTCATTTTTATTTTTTTGGCCAGCATTATCCTGAAATAATGCTAAATAAACTAAAATCAGAAAAGGAAACTATTAGCAAAGAAAATGACAGGACAATACCATGATGAATATATATACAAAAATTCTCAAAAATAAATGCTAGCAAACCAAATTTAGGAACTCATCCACCATGATCAAGTGGGATTTATCCCAGAGATTCAAGGGTGGTTCAATATATACAAATCAATCCATGTGCTACATCACATTAATGGAATGATAGAAAAGAACTGCATTATCTCAAAACATACAGTAAAATTATTTGATGAAAGTCAATATCCATTTATGATAAAAATTCTTAGCAAATTAGGCATACATGGAACATACCTCACCATAATAAAGGCCATATATGAAAAGCCCACAACTAATGTCATACTTATGGAAAAAAGATTGCTAGCGTTTCCTCTAATTTCAGGAACAAGAAAAGGGTGCCTACTCCTACCATTCCCATTCTACATAAGACTGGAAATCCTAGCCAGAGCAATCAGGCAAGAAAAAGAAATATAAGGCATCAGAATTGGAAGGGAAGAACTGTCCCAATTTACAGATGACATTATTTTAGATAAAGAAAAATCATAATCAACCAAAACAATTAGTTCTAATAAATAAATTAGAAAGTTGCAGATACAAAGTTAACATACAAAAATCAGTAGCATTAATATACACTAATAGTGAGTTATCTCAAAAAAGAAATAAGGAAATGATCCCATTTACAACAACATCAAAAACAAAATAATTGTGAATAAATTTAAATAAGGTGAAAGACCTCCAAAAGCTACAAGATATGAATGAAAGAAGTCAAAGTACAAACAAATGAAAGATAGCCCATATACATGGATTGAAAAATTAATATTGGTAAAATGTCAATACTACCATAAGCAGTCTATAAATTCAATACAATCCCTATTATGGTTCCAATGGCATCTTTTTACAGAAGTAGATGAAAGTACTAAAATTTATATGCAACTACAAATGACCCTAAGTAGTGAAATAAATCCTTATAAAGACTAACAAAGCAGTAGACATCACACTTCCTGATTTTAAGTTACAGTAATCAAAACAGCATGGTATTTGTACAAAAACAGAAAAACAGACCAATGGAATAGAATCAAGAGCCCATAAATAAACCAAGCACATAAGATCAATTCATATTTGACAAGCAAGCCAATAATATTCATGGAAAAAGAAACAATTTTTCCAATAAATGGTTCTGCAGTAATTGGATATTCACGTTTAAAGAATGAAACTTTATTCTTTCTTACACCACTCACAAAAATTAATTCAAAGGGATTAAAGACTTAAATGATACATATGAAACCATGAAACACCTAGAAGAAAACAGGAGTAAAGCTCCTGGATATGGGTCTTGGTAATGATTTTTGGATATGACACCTAAAGCACAACCAACAAAATCAAAAAATAAAAGTGGGAGTATATCAAATTAAAAAGCTCCTGCATAGAAAAAACAAAACAAAACAAATCAGTGAAAAGACAACCCATGAATGAGAAAAAATATTTTCAAAACCTATATATGATAAGAGGTTAATATCCAAAATATAAATACTCAAACAACTCAATAGCAATAATAATAATAATAATAATAGGAAGAAGAAGGAGCAAAAAGAGGAGGGAGGAGGGAAGAAGAGAAGGAGAAGGAGAAGGAGGAGAAAGAACCCAATTAAAAGTCGGGGAAGAACTTGAAGAGAAAAATACTCCATGGAAGACATATAAAATTCAACAGGTTCATGAAAAGATGCTCCCCATCACTAGCATTCAGGAGATGCAAATCAAAAACACAGTGAGATGTCACCTCACACTTTTTAGAATGACCATCATTGAAAAGACAAGAGAAAACAAGTGTTGGTATGGATGTGGATAAAAGGGAAACCTTGCACACTTTTGGTGGAATTGTAAATTGGTACAGCCAAATTTATTAAATTGGTCAACCCAAAATATTAAAAATAGAACTACCATGATTCACAAATTCCATGTATGGGAGTATATCTGAAGGAAATGAAAACAGGAACTTAAAAAGATATCTGTACCCCACATTCATAGCAACATTATTTACAAAAGCCAAGATATGGATATAATCTAAATGGCTATCAATGGATGAGTAAAGTTGTGATGTACATGCACACACACACAACGGAATATTTTTCAGCCATAAAAAAAGAGGAAATCCTACCATTTGGAACAACATGGACAGACCTTGAAGGTATTATACCAAGTAAAATAAGTCAGAGAAAGATGTATGATCTCACTTATATGTGAAATCTAAAAACAATTTTTTTAAAAAAAGGAGATCAGACTTGTGGTCACCAGAGACAGAGGGTTGGGGGTAGGAATTGGAAGAATGTGGTCCAAAGATAAAAAAAAAAATACCCAGTTATGAGACAAATGAGTCCTAGGGATATAATGTACAACATAGTGACAATAGGTAACACTGTCGTATGGTATGTAGGAAAATTGTTGAAAGGAAATCCTAAAAGTTCTCATCACAAGTAATTTTTTCCCCGTTTTCTTCTTTTTTTTCTTGTATTTGTATGAGAAGATGGATGTTAGTTCAAGTTACTATAGTATTCATTTCACATGGATGTAAATCAAACAAAAAATAAATAAATTAAGAACTTCTCTTTATCAAAGACCATGAAATCAAAGTGCAAAGGCAAGCCAGAGCATGGGGAAAAGGTATTTATATACTTACATGTATTTTAACAAATCTTTTAAATTAGAAAAACTATACCTTTAAAAATTCTTATAAACATTGATTTATGTTCAGAAGAGAAAATTTGGTAAATAAAACAACACAAGGTTCCTGTTCAAGAGAGTGTCATAGGAAGATCCTGAAATCAACTAGTCTCAAGCACATACTGAATCTAAAGATACATATGGAATTATTTCCACTTTAGAAAAAACACAAAAATTAGCTGAGCAATTCCTACACATCAGGCAAATGAGAATAAAACCCACATAAAAGCACATAGGAATGGTGAGACACAATCCCACTGTATATGCCAACCCCAATGTAGTGCCCCACAAACAAGAGGAAACCCAAAATTTGGAGCTTCTCCCTGAGAAGTGAAGTGTTTGATTCACACATCTGGTACACCACCTCTAAGATCTGCACCTGTCAGACAATCCCCCAAAACATCTAGGTTTGAAAGCCAATAGGACTCAGGTCTAAAAAACCCACAGGCTCTCTAGCAAACCTTGAAATGGATCTTACAAGACTTGCACACTCAGTCTCATGGCCCTGCAATGATGCCTATTGAGAAGCACTCAGACTGAAAGGCTTTTTTGCTTATCATAAGGCATCAGGCTGAGGGGCAGGCTTCTAATTTAATCTAAGGTGATGATGAAATACTCTCTGGGGCCGGAGGCTGGCATATGCCATCATTGTGTTCCCCACTGCCTTGTTCCAGCTGGCACCCCCATGTTCAGTGCAGCGTTACTTACAAAAGCCAAGATACAGGAGTAGCATAAGGTGTCCATTTATGGATGAATGGGTAAAGAAAATATGGTATACGTACAATGGAGTATTATTCAGTTATAAAAAAAAGAAAATCTTGTCATTTGTGACGGCCTGGATGGATCTTTAGGGCTCATGCTAATTGAAATAAGTTAAAGAGAGAAAGACAAATACTGTACCATCTCTTACATGTGGAATCTTAAAACAAAGAAACAAACAAAAAACCCAAGCTCATAGATGCAGAGAACAGATTGGTGATTATCAGAGGCTGTGAGCAGGGGTAAGGTGGGGGGATGAAATGGATAAGGAGGGGAGGATCAAAATATGCAAACTTCCAGTCATAAATAAGTCATGGGATGTAATGTATAGCATGGTGACTATAGTCAATAATACTATATTGCATATTTAAAATAAATATGCAATAAAAAAATTGTTAACTATGCATGGTGGTTATAGATGTTAACAAAACTTATTACAGTAATCATTTCTCATATGCAAATATAAAATTATGCTGTATACCTGAAATTCATGTTATATCATTTAAACATTAATAAACACATACAGGAAAAAATATTGTTAAAAACCATTATTTTAAACTAATATTAAAATGTGCATGTTTCTTTCAAATCTTATTTCTGTATATACCCATTTATAAAATTAGGATCCTGCTTGCATTCTTTTTCCACTTGACAGTCCATCATTATTTAACACCTATGAATAGACTTTAAAGCCTAGACTCTAAAAAAGGTAATATTTTATCATATAGCAATACTTCCTTCAAATTCTATTAAGGGTGAGTTATTTTTTTCATAACTGCATGAAAAATGTGAAATATAATATATGCAAATAAGTAAATTCCTGATTATTTCTTTAAAATAAAATTCCAGGTGAAATCTGTGTTAGAAGATGTGTAGTATAAGGTTAATTATACATATTACAGAGTTACCCCCATAAAACTGCCAATTTATTTTAAAAAAAGAGGAACATTTTAACTTTTTGCTAGTTTGATAGGCAGGAAATTACACCTTTTCATAATTACCAATTCTATGCTTTATTTTCTATTTATACATTTAATGTCTATTAACATTTCATTAATTTCTGAAAGTTTTTGGTCATTTTTAAGTTGAATTGTTCATCTCTGTTCATTTGCATATTCATTTGCTATAAACATTTAAAAATATATGCAATTTAATTTTTTACACATATATATACAGTCTGTTATTTGATAAGTATCTGTTTCCTTTTGAGGATGTTCTTCATTTTTAGTATTCAAGTTTACAAAATTTCTATTTTGTGTACTTTCATTATTGTATGTTTAGAAAACTTTTTCATGTCTGAGAATAGACATATTTTATCAATATAGTTTTACCAGTATTATGATTCCCTAGTTTTTTGCTTGATGTTGTATTAGCTATTTATTGATGGATAATAAATTGCCACAAACTTAGTGATTTAAAACAGAACACATTCTCTCTCATTTCCTGTGGGTCAGGAGTCTGAGCACCACCTAACTGGCTCCTCTGTCTGGGGTCTCACAGGGCTGCAGTGAAGGTGTTGGTGAGACTGTTCTCACATACAGGCTTTACTGGGGAAGAATGTGATTCAAGCCCACTCACATTGACAGCATTAATTTCTCTGTGGTTCTAGGATTGAGTGTACCTCACTCTTGGTAGCTATTTTCAACCTCAGTTCCTATGGGATTCCTACTGTTCCTTACCACATGGCTTTTCCAACATGGCCACTTATTTTACTCCATCAGAGAGGTTGTGAGTCAGCTAGCAATAAGGGGTCTTATAGGGAAAATAACAGAATCATGAGAGTAACATCCTGTAAAAAGTAGAAAAATCTTGGCATCTCTGCCTCCATAATATATGTCTTCTTTGTTTCTTTAGCCTTTAGACCAAAAGAAAATAAAAAAGGGCTTCTGCTCAGCCCTGCAGACCTGAACACAGGCTTGTTAATCATCAAAAGGAATTTTGCTTACAGCTTGAGATTTCTGCAAATAGCCCCTTGCCCAAGGTTTGCCTCCCTTGGGAAGGAGAGAAGCGAACAGCATGAACAGTTTCTCTGGAGGGAGTCAACTGCCCAGGGACCAGGAGTTTCACAACTCCCCTCAGACCCTCGCTGGTGCTCAGATGCCTGCAGTTATCTGTCACCTTGTAGCCTCACCCCTTCAACTCCCCCTTTCCCGAGCATAAAAGGAACTGGAAACCAATCCAAAATTAAGATGAGTCTTCAGGACAACAATTCTCTTATCTGCAAACCTGTTGGCTTATTGAATAAAGCTCTTTCTCTGTTCAACAATTTGTCTCTGGAAATATTGACTGAATCAGGTGGCAGCAGAATTGAACATTCGTGGTGATAATCCCATCATCTTTAGCATATCCTAATAGGTACAAGCAAGTCATGGATCCTGCCCACACTCAATGGAGGTGATTACAGAAAGGCATGAATACTAGGAGGCAGGGATCATAGGAGAAGGGGCATCTTAGAGTCTGGCCAAAAGTTTATGAAGTAATATTGAAGTTCTGAGAACTTTCCACTTGTGACTCTTTCATGTTGTCCTCCACAGCTGTTCTCCTCACGTCTTGCACATGATCTTAGCACCTACGTACTCCTCCTCAACTCTCCTGATTAAACCCATTCTGAAAAACTAGTGCCCACTAATTCACAAGAACAACTTTGATCTTGAAATAGCATTCCTAAAACTGAAATGAAATTCAGGTGTCTTCCTCCTACAAAAGCCTTATTTTAAAAGTCTGCCTTTCTTTTATTTCCAAGTTAGAATGCTCCTTTGAACTTTTTCAAGCCCAGCGTTTTCTAATAAAAGCTTAAAGTAATAGTCTGGTTGATTTTCTCCCATAATCTATAGGTGTTATTTTTTTTAATTTAGGCAGATTTTGGTATATTTCTAATTTCTTGAGATACATCTCAGGACACTCGTTTTATTACAGTGTCTCTAAAAATGAAATAATCTAAGGCTGTGGGTTTTTCTCAGTAAATTTGACATCAGATATTTCTCATAAAATTTCATATATTTTATAAATAACTTAGAAATATGTATTTTGTGCTCTTTATCCAATATAAAAGTACTACTTAATTTTTAATTGGTATTTTTTTCCGGAAATGTGTTACTGATTTCTACTTTAATCTAAAGTGAAATCAGTAATCGAAAATAAAGCTCAAGAAATTTACAAATTTTATGCTCTCTTACTGGTGATTACTATGAGAACATATATAGTAAATTTTGTATGTAGATTCTAGAAGAGATATTTTGATGGTTTGGTTCAAAATTAATATAGATTCAACTTGATAATTAAAGAATTTGAATCTCCTCTGGCTTTTCTTTAAATGGTAGTGGTATTTAAAATCTATAATATTCTATTTCTGTGTATTCTTACATTCAATCATAATGGAAAAATTATTTTTAGAACTGTGTACATATGTTTCTATTGCCTTATTTTATGCTTTATTTTCCCTGTAACCTTGCCACTTTTCTAAAGCTAATTTTACTGTAATAGGAATTATGTACTTGTCTGGATTGATGGTTATTCCTGCATGTGTATTTCTTCCACATTCATGTTTTCTCTAATTTGGTATAGTGGAAACTAGACATGTGTGCTATATATTCCATCTTACCAGAAGCCCTAGAGACTTTTATTTCTGTGATAATTTGACAGGAATACATATTGTTCTTATACCTACTTGTGGTCACATGCATGTGTGTTATGCTTCTCTATTTCTCAGTGTTGATAATGCAACATTTTTTACCTTCTCATTAGCAGAGAAAAGGAACTTGAGATTTTCCTTCCTTTACCTTTTCTTTTTCTACCACTCAGTACTTTAAAATGTAATCTATATAGTCCCTTCTTGTTAACAAATGAGTCCTATTTCTTCAGTATATCTTAATGTCTATGAGAATTTTGGCATTTTACTTTTATTATACAATATTGAATAAAATATTTGGGACTTTAGCTTTCAGCTCAGGCATATAAAGAGTTTAGAAGTTTTTCATCTTGTCCTTATAACAACAAAAAATAGCTGTACTGAAAGTCAATGACTTTTTTTGGACCTGTCAGAAAATTAAGGTTGCAGAGCAAACCACCACCCTGAAATCTGGAGAGACGTATAGAAAATCATAGCTGAGATTAGTTTACCTGGAGAAGACAGAATGTGTAGCTATAAACTTGTAAGAACATTGAATGGCATCTTTGATGAATTGTGGGAGGCTGATTGTGGAGTAATTTGGAGTGAGAAATTCGTCGGGGATCCAATCCTAACCACCCCCTACCCTCTCCATTTTTTGTGTGTTTTACTTCTAGGAAACCCACCGGGTTCTCACAGTGAAGAGCCACAAAGAAATTCTCATTTCTGGAAGGATAGAAAATATTGACTAATTTGAAATGCTTTCAGAACATTTTCCTTACAAAATCCAGGAGAAAAGACTTTACGAGAGCCTTATATGAGGTGGGAGAAGAGCAATTCAATTACCCATTGCAGTTTCCTGGACACACTGTCTCATCTTAGTGGGCACAAATCTTAGAAGAGTTGTGAAGGTCAGAGATCAGGGATACAGGCCCACTAAACCACTGAGATTGAATCCCTGGATTACAAAAATTTCTCTACACCACATTCTACCACCACCATGGAATCACATGGATTACAGCTGAAAGAATTGTAAGGTGCAGACTCTAAGAATAGATCCCTAGGAAAAATCAAAGAAAACAGAGCAAAGAGAAGGTCTCTAGAGGAAATTGTAGCCTCTGACACCTCAGTATCAGCCATTAAACACAGCCCAACTCCTCATCACACTAACATAAAATCTTAAAGACCTGTTTATCTCAGCTCGTATTATCTGGTACATTGTGTCCATATTTTAAAAATCAATAGAATAGTTGTAGTCTGACAAAGAGCTCAAAAGTTATCACTACTAACCTCAGAAGAAGAAAAGCTAAACAAACTGAAAATCAGCAACTCTTCTTACATCCATCAGAGAATTCAGGCCACAGGACTACTCACTGGCTGAAAGACTAGAGACAACCAAAGCTTACAGGGAACAGAAACCACAACCGGAACCTTCTGTGAACACTTAAATGGTAATCAGCTAATTGCTGGAGACTGAGTATGGATCATCTTGAGAGGTAACTCCTGGGGTTTCAGTCTTCTAGGGGGCTCCCACGGGTTCATTAGTTTTAATTCCAGTAGCTCCACTGGGTTCTGATGATGAATATGGAAAAGAACTCCTCCTGTTACCTGCATGGTAGGTAAATGGTATTTACCTGCAGGGAATGGTAAAAGTAACCATTTCAAATTCAACCAGAATGTTCTGTTCTCAGTAATGAAGGCCTGCCCTAAAGGGAAAACTTTACCAGAGCCTAATCAATGCATTTTACCCGAGCCTAACCTACCTAAGGGAAGGAAAATACCCAACTCTAGCCACCTGCAGCCTTCTTGCTTCCCCTAAGGGGGGGTTTTGGGGAGAGCTGAGGAGTACTTGGGAAGGCCACAGACTAGGCATATGAGCCCACTAAGATTAAGACATAGTGTAGGAGTACAGGATGTTCCCCACCCTCAAGCCTCGCCACCATATTTTCAGGGCTTCTGTAAGATAACAGCTGAAAGAAAATGCAAGGCTCAGACTAACAAGTAATCTCTAGAGAAGCTCAAAACCAGGAGAGATGAAAATAAGGGCGTGAGAAGAAATTTTAGCCTCTGATAACGAGTTTATAGCAAATGGTAATCACAGCCTAATACCTAGCCAGATAAATATAAAATCTCACATTAAATGCCTTTCACTTATTGCTCTTAGCAATATTCAATTAAATATTCTACCCATGTATTTTCAACTTTCAACAGCCCATTTCTTTTGTATTGCTTAAAAATATTTCATTGTATGGATATATTAGCTTATCTACTCACATATTGAAGTATATCCTGATTGCTTCCTGTTTTTGGTAATTATAAACAAAGCAGCTAAAAACATTTATGTGTAGTTTTTGTGTGGACATAAGATGTTACATCATTAGGTAATTATGTAGAAGTGAAATTAACATATGATAAAACTATGTTCAGTTTAGAAGAACCTGCCAAGCTGTCTTCTAAAGTAGCAATACCATTGTGCACTCATGCCAGCAATGAAAAAGGGTTGCTGTCACCCCACATTCTTCTCAGCATTTGTTATTGTCAGTTCAGTTTGATCATCACCATTCTACTGGGTGTGCAGTGGTATCTCACTGTTTAAATGTGCGAATTTCTACTGACCTAAGATGTTGAGCATATTTTCATATGCTTATTTGCCATCTATATATTTTCTTAGGTGAGATTGTGTCTTGCCAATGGGTTTCAGCCCCAGGCAAGATTGGTATGGATTTAATGTGACCAAAGAAATTGACAGCAAAACATTCTTGGGGTGAAAGCTTTATACCCAACTTTATTTCCAGGTGGCAAGTCTGCATGCAGCAAGTCAGTCTCTGCTTCTAGGCCCCTCTGTCCACACAGCCGTCCCACACAGCCAATCTCGGGGCCTCTGTCCTCGGTGCTGCCACCACTCCAGCCTCTGCTTGGCTCTCCTGCAGCCTTGCAGCTGTGCCACCGTGTCGCCCAGAGCACTGGGCAGAGCTCTTTTTATAGAGTTAACAGCCATGTATTGCCCACAGGTTTGCAGTGAGCTAGTCAACCAGGGCCAGGTGAGAATCCTGGCCACAGGAACTCTCATTTTATCCACACTCCAACCCTCCAGGATTCTCTCCTCCCAATCTATGTGCCCTTAGTCCTCTGCAATGGTCCCTGTGCAAGGAAGCTTGAACATTGTTCTACAGCCTCTCCAGCAAAAAGTATTGCAGACACACAGGCCGGACTCGTGGCTCTATCTCTGACCTCTGCCTCTTTAGTCTTAATGGCTGGAACTGCTGCACTGGTTTCAGTTGTTGCCATAGCTCCAGTAAGATCCTGTTTGGCTACCCATCTAATTTCCTTCCATCTACTGTTGCCTGTATCAAATCAACTCACATCTGGGTCCTTGTAACCCTCATGGGGCACCTAAAATTCCTCCTGTGAGCAACAGGTCTTATTTCTTTCCGGGTTCTCATTGCTTCAGCTACTGTACATGTCACCTCGCATTTTGTAATCACTGCCTCAAGGCGGGCTGCACTGTCAGGGAAGACAGCTTTCCCATCTCCATCCACCCCTCAGTCCCACAGACACAGGAGCCAAGCTGATATTGACTCCGAGGTCTTCTGCCTAAACTGGGAGCCCAAATCCACCAGCTCAGCCTGAGTATAGGGGCGGCCCATAGAGTGCTCCACGGACTGGGGAGGGGGCTGCTCCTCTCCTTGGGGAACTTTCAGCTGCTGGGTCTTTATTTTCTTTACAACCACTGGGCATCTTTCAATACAGGAGGGGCCAGTGCCTCTGGTACCACTCCTTCATCCTTCCCCAGCTCCTCCATTTCTGGGGCTGACAGCACCTTTCTCTCCCCTCCCCCAGTGCCTCCTCTGCTACAGTGCCTCGCAACAGTGCCAGCTCAGTCTTCAGAAGCTCTCTTACCTTCAGCTCAATGCTTTGCAGCTGACGTTCTCATGCCACCTCCAACTGTGCTTTCCTCAGGCGTTCATCTCTTTTCCTTGATGGCCTCTTCTTCCTTCAGAACACCTGGCAGCACTGCTTTCTCATCTCCAATGGCACCTTGCTGCCTGCGCTCTTGTGCTGCCTCCTCCTGCATCCAGGCCATCTCCTTCCTCAGGGAACTCACAGAAGTTTGCAGCTTGCGTTCTCGTGCTGCCATTTCTTGTGTCTCCTCTGTACACCTTTTTAATTCTATGAGAAGAAGCCAACCCACAGTCCCCGCTGCTTCCCGGGCACTCTGCTTCTCAAAGGATCTGCTTACTATACCAAGGGCCACCCCTACTGCCTCAGGTGTCACCTCCACTTGCCTTCTGTCCTGGGGTGGGGCCCAGTTCTCTAGGAGGCAAGCCACCTCAGACCACATATCCATTGGGGGACAATGCACTGTCTCCCCATTCACAGGGGCAGCCTGCTGAAGCACCCCTCCCATAAGGGCAGCCTGTCTTTTTCCTTAGTCAACAGCGAACTCTGCCGACTTTCACCAATTGTCTTGCCAATGGGTTTCAGCCCCAGGCAAGTTCTCTATGGATTCAATGTGACCAAAGAAAATGACAGCAAAATGTTCTTGGGGTGAAAGGGTTATGCCCAACTTTATTTCCAGGTGGCAGGTCAGTCACTAAAATCCCATTCACTCAGAGCAAGTGTGCATGCAGCAAGCTGGTCTTTGCCTCTGGGCCCCTCTGTCTGCACAGCCATCCTGCATAGCTGTTCTCTGGGCCTCTTTGCACAGTCGTTCTGCACAGCCATCCTCTGGGCCTCTGTCCTCAGCACTGCCACCACTCCAGCCTCTGCTCTGCTCTCTTGCAGCCTTGCAGCCTTGCCACCGTGTCATGCCCAGAGCACTAGGCGGAGCTCTTTATATAGAGTCAACAGCCATGTATTGTCCACAGGTATGCAGTGAGCTAGTCAACCAGAGCCAGGTGAGAATCCTAGCCACAGGAACTCTTATTTTATCCACAGGTTGCTATTCAGATATTTTGACTATTTTTAAGAAAATTTTCTGAAATTTTCTACTCAACTTTTATGTACCAAAATATGAATTTTTTCTTTTAAAATTACCAAATTCTGCTCATGGGCAAATTGGTGAAACCACACAAAAAAACCCAACCTGAAACCTATAATATGGGTCAAGAATAGGTCAGAATATTAGCAATAACATCTTTTTTTCCTATTCTTGCTCACTATTTTTGCTGTTTAGTTTACAAACCTTCCAAATAATTATTTAAATTTATTTTCCATTTAAATGTCAGTGCTTTGAGGGAAAACTATGATCATTTTTCTCTAGAATTATTGCCCTCTTGGCCTGAAAAATATATATATTCAAGTTGTCTTGTCTCCAGTCACCAAGATTTGATGTTTGTCAGCACTCACAGTGAAGGCAGGTGTATCACCGCTACTACTATATATATTTTTTATCTGATTACATATTAAAGATACAATATAATACATGACCAACTAATCTGATGATTTGATTTGCTAGGTGAAATAAGGAGAAATTCCTGAAAAGGAAAGAAAAAGTGTGATCACTTTTTAAAGCAACTTAACATAGAATTGTATATTCTGGGAAAGTATGTGTGAACCTCTTATTGCCATGCAAATTTTCAAATATTTAAACTCAATTACCATATAGAAACACAAAAATTGTGCAACTTGATTACAGTAATAAATTTTAAATTTAGCAATTAACCAGATAATTTGAAAAATATGGCAATCAATAAAATTTTCTATTCTTAGAATTTTATTTTTCTTTCCTGAAAGGAAAATAATTGCAATCCTTCCTAATATCTTTGTTAACACTTATCGCATTCAACAATCATCATCAAAACAGACATGGTCAGTATTAAAAAGAGAATAGAGGTAAACTCTGAAGAAGCATATTTCATGCCTCGTTAGTAGAAATCCCTGTTTGGCCAAAGGTATTACCTTTAATTTTCTACTAATTAGGTATATTGATGAAATGAAATAATAGAACTCATTTTTGGTAACTGCTAAAAACAGAACTTTAATAATTTGTATTCAGCAAAGCTTACTTTTTGAGAAATACTTTCTATTTTACCTAATCACATTAGGGAATGAAATAAATTTTATTGTATATGGAGGCTAAATGTGATACAATAATGAAAAAGTGAGAACTTTAGTGTCTTGCCAATGGGTTTCAGCCCTGGACAAGTTCACTATGGATTCAACGTGACCAAAGAAATTGACAGCAAAACATTCTTTGTGGTGAAAGCGTTTATTACCTGGCTGTTCTTCCTGCAGTAGGTCGAGCACTAGCGTCTCTGCCTCTGCCCAGAGCACTGGGCTGAGCTCTCTATACAGCGCAATAATACCTTATTGTCTAAAGGTGTGGAAGTGGTAGCCTAGCAACAGACCAGTTACATCATCAGGTGGTTTAAGTTCAGTGAGGATCCTGGCTATAGGAACCCCAACTTCCCCACATTTAGTGTATAATTTCAATACAGAAATAAAATAATTGTCTTCTCTTAGCATATCATCATAATAATACAACTGAAATAACAGAAAAATATTTTAAAACTACTTAACTTTATTGTTTGAATACTTAAATGGCAAATTCTTTCTTGATAAACAATAAAATATGATCTCTACAACTGCTTATCCATAACAGGAAGTATATAAAGTAAAATACTAATAGTCAATGAATTAAGTTTTGTTCCACAATGAAACTCGTTTTCTGCTAAGGTATAAATGGACTTTACAATCTAGAAAACTGAAATATTAAATTACATAAAGTTAACTTTAAGAGTATACTTTCAAAACTGATTAATATAGAGCTATCCTTCTGAAAGAGCATTTTTGTGTTTAGTAAAGTTCCTAATGTATGGGTAATTTCTTAGTTTTTATTTGTGATCATACTTCGGGTACTCTGTTAGGGTACTTCTTTTAAACAGCATATTATTGTTTTGATTACTTCGTTATAACGTGTGTCTGATGTATAATTGAAAAGTTGATTTCATATCATAAGATCTCATATAATGTCACAAATCAAGAAACAACTTTACAGTTATTTTTATTTTTGTAGCAGTTATAATGGAATTGTCAAAAACCTGATAAATATCTCATAGTATAACTTTCTCAGTGAGCCTGCATATTCATTTTCTTCATCCCATTTTACATTTCATTTTCTCTTCATCCTAAATAAAATAAATTCAGTTTGCTTATTAATAAGCTCAGTTTGCTGCCTGCATCCAATTTTTTTCAATTTCTCCATCATGAGTACATTTATGTGCTAAATTTTGCATGTCACTTTTTTCAGAAGTTCCTTTTTTTATCTCATTCTTGTTTGGGTCTATGGCAGAGCTAATTATCTTTTAACAGTAGCTGTAAAAATCTTAACAAATTGTTGTATCAAAGACGGAAACAAAGTTCAAAATTCTTCTATTGGGTATTTTCCTCATTAAATAAAATACTATAATGTGTTCCAACAGTAGTGATTAAATTTATTCAATTTTTTAAAGTTATATAGTAAATTAAAAATCACTGACACTCTTATTCTAAGTAAAGGCACATTTCAATGATGGGAAATCTGTCAAAATAAGGAAAATAGTCTACTGGTAGGATTTAAACACCTCAAAAACTTTAAGCTGTGTCTATTTTATGCAAGTATATCCAAGAATATATTTGAACCATAGTGATTTTATTAAACTATTTTGTCTTCATGATGCATAGTTAAATATAAGGAAGCATTTTTTCTAAAAATAATATGACAAAGAGAATAATTATGGGAGCAGAGTGCCTGGATCACTCTATAATTAAATTACCATGAGTTAAATATAAATTGTAATTATATTTTTATTATTGTTTGGAGTTGGGGCAGAAGAGAAATACCCAGTGTCCACACAGCACCACAATTTGTAATTGTGATCAAATAAATTTTAATGGACTGATGAAGACAAACAGAAGAGAGTGCAGGCAATTTATGGTAATTTATATAATGGTGAAGTAACCTAGCTAGAAAACTGTTCACTACATATCAGTTTAACATAGATACACCACAAAATAATCAGAAAAAACTAGTTTGATGGTCAAAAATGTCTATATTCATGAGATGTAAAAGGACAGCATCAGTCTTAATTTAGAATTATGACTGTGTATGCAACTTTTCCACCTCTGAATTGGAGTTGCTTTGTCCTTTCTTTTAAATATTATCATTCAGAATATATATATCTCCATCTCTGCATAAGTAACTGAATACAAATTACAGAATTAACTTAAGTTGTGCTTTATTACTGCATTTTCATATGAACTAAATTTATCTTATTAACTTTCATGTCTGTTCTCTTCTCAGTCCTAAAATGTAATTATTTGTAAAAATATAAAAATGACTTCTCACCCGTCATTTTTAAACTCTTCTTACTATTGCACAAAACAGAAAATATTTTCTAATATCATCCTTTAAATCTGATACTTTAGACATTTTTATAATGAAATTATTACAAGGAAGTATACTATATTTGTTTGCTGTTAATGTGAAAAGCCTTGATGACATGGATGAAAGCATGGCAAATTTAAAAGTCCTTCCTTTTTCCTAACAAAACTGACCAGAAAATTGCCCACAGCATGACAATTGGCTGTTTTGAAATTTGAAAATGACACAGTATATTCACAGGATTTGCAATTTTATGTACCAATTCATTCTGAGATTATAGTCATACCATCAAACACTGTTTCTGAATTGAGACCTTACCAATATGCTCTAAGATCACAAACATCGCCAAAATATACCACGCAAAACTCGACTCTTTCCGGGTGTCATTTTTTACTAAGGTAAACTTCATAATTCTCATTATTATAAAACATTTATTGGCCACAATTTCACTTAGGGTACTACATAAAGCATAATAACGATTCATCTGATACTTTTAAGTATTTTTGATGAATGTAAGCTGTATGAGGGCAAGAAACATGTCTGGTTTATTTATCATTGTTCGTCAATCACTAGTATTGCGCTAGGCTCAGAGAAGGTGCTTGCATATGTTACTGCATATGTTTAAAAAACATCTACTGAAGGAATCATGATTGAATACTGTGCTTAAAAAAAGAAATGAGCTCAATCCAAATAGGATTCCTTTGTTGTGATCATCTTCAGTATTTTTTTAATTCCTCACTACTTATTTCCACTTTCTACTTATATTTTCTCTAGTGTCTTTCTTCTATATTTTGAAGTTGTAAAACTTGGATTGTAATACATTATACCTCAGATTGAAAAGAAAAGCATTCTGGAACTGTTTATTTTATATCTCAATTCCATTTTTAAAAACTGACTTGACATATTTGTTCATTTTAGAGTAATAGATTGGAATCATAGCAAATGCTCAGGATTTTGTTCTATCAGAAAAAGGAGCAATATTTGACTCATAAAATTGTACGTCTCCCTGTGTTGACAATGGAGTTCTATTTATCAGTTGGCAGACCATGTTTGCTGTGTAATAAGTTTGCTCTATTAGAGTTTGCAAAGACAATAGTTTTACCAGTGTTTATTGGCTGGCTTTTTCTGATGATCAATAAATATAATTTTTGGGTGGAGAAAATAAATTTGAGATACATTTCCAACCAACATCATTATTCTTTTGAAGGTCCCTAGTGTAGGAAAACACTACCTTCCCAGTGAGAGAAAATACATTGTATTGTTTCACTCATTTTTATTTGTTCCATGCATGGATTATAAAGCAGAATCTTGTCCAATTTCCTTGTTTCTTTAAGTAGTGATACAGAGGAGCAGTTTTATAGAGCACAGAATATTTTATGACATGTCGAGGAGCCACTGTTCGTAAGTGAATTTTTTGGCAAATACTCATAATAATCACCCTAAAGTTCTGCAGATGTTCTCTTCCAGATGGTATGTCTGAAGATTGCAAATTATTTACTTAAAATATAATGTACACAGATGATCTTTGACATTTCAACACATGTTGTATTCATAGGATGTTATATTGGTTGAAAAAAGTAACCAAAAAACAGGCCTTTCTTTTTAAGGAAGAACATTGGAAAATTACGGAAGATTGAATGCCCAGGAAGTACATACTTCCATTCCTTTGGACAACATATGGAGCAATCTGTGAATATTTCAAACACTTTAACATTTTAAATACATTCTTAATTCTGTCCTATTAAGAAATTATAAAGATTAACATAGTACAGTCATTACTTCTATTTCATATACTGATAATATTCTTAAATGGTTTTACTTTTAAATGTAATAATGAATACTTCTTGAAAAAAATAGAAATTTCAAAAATATACATTGGTATCATTGTTCCATGGTTTTAAGTATAAAACTAACCAAAATATAATCTTTTATGAGATTTTTCCTCATTCCTTTTTTTTTAAGCACCACTCTCATTCTTAAATAATTCCTTTTTTTGCAAAAAAAAATGGCAAAATGTAGGTTGTATATCACATATGTAGTCTACTCTAATACCAACTGATAAGACTAGTGGAATTTTAAATCCTTTCTTTTATGAATTAAATTTATTTAATTTTTTTGTGGTAAAACAACATTGATGGATAAATTTCAAAATATAAAACACATAGGGTTTTTTCCCACTTAGAGTTACAATTAAAATGCTTATTTTTTAGTGAATATTCAGATATTAGCAATAAATTCAATTGTTACACATTATCTATACCACTAACATTGTAATGGTGATTGATGTGTATAGTCACATTTTTCTTTGATCAGGACTATCCTAAGTTAAAAGAATATCAGAAATGCTCTTAAGCAAACATACAACTATTCATCCTCCCAAAGGTCATATCTATAGTTGAAAACAAAGAAGCTTTTTGGAAAAATTAAAGGGCCAAAGGTAGACTTTGGAATATTTTTTTTAGTAGGCATTCTTATCCCCTTTTTACAGATGGAAAAACTGAAGTTCTTTATCAGACCTTGAGTAAATTTAGGGATTGTTCCTCTGTTTTACATAAATCTAATGAGCATGGATAATTTTAGCCTGACAAAACCCTTGTTTCTCCACCTACATAGAGTGAACTTTTCTATCTGCAATACTTTCAAATCAAAATATCTCAGGTTATTCTTTCATTCAACAAAAATTTATTGTACTTCTTTCCAAGATCAACCACTATTTATGGTACTAAGAATACCACAGTGAACAACAATCTTCCTCCTTTCATGGGACATATATTTTGTTGAGTGACAAGCAATAAAAAATTGGTCAATGTATATATATATATATATGTATATATATATATATATATGTAAGAAGAAAATAATGTGAAACAATGGGTGGGAGGGTAAGAGGGATGCTATTTTAGATTAATGTCACAAAATTCTTTTTGATAAAGTGACATATGAACAGGGAGTTCAATGAAATTTTAAATCTTTAATACAGAAGTTGTCTCTAAAGGTAAAAAATGGACTATGTTCATCAAGTTTTAAACTTTATCTGTAAGTTTTATATCTTCATCTTGTTTTCATATTACCAATTAGTGTGCTTTTGTTTCAGCTTGAACAACTGCCTTGAACATTTCAGGAGGGTCAGTCTAGTGGAGATGAAATCCAGATTTTTTTTTCTTTTGTTGGGGAAATTCTTTCTCCTCCAATTCTGAAGGACAGCTTTGCCAGGTAGAATATTCTTGGTTGTAAGTTTTTGGGGTTTTTTCCCCCTATACTTTGAATATATTGTGCCACTCCCTTCTGGACTGCAAGATTTCTCATGAAAAATCTACTGATAGTATTATTGGAATCTTCTTGTGGGTAGCAAGTTTCTTTTCTTTTGCTGCTTTTAACAGTGCTTGCCTTTAGTTTTTGACATTTTAATTATAATGTACCTTGGTGTGGGTCTTTTCAGATCCATCTTATTTGGTATTTTCTGGGCTTGATGGATGTGGATGTCTGTTTCTTTCCCCACATGAGGAAAATTTTCAGCCATTCTTTCTTTGGGAAAACTTTCTACCCTTTTCTCTCTTTTTTCTCCTTCTGGGAAACTTATATTGTGTATATTGGCCCAGCTGATGGTTTCTTGAAATTCCTTTAAGTTATCTTCACTCTTTCATCTTCTTTTCTTTTTACACTTCTGATTGGATTACTTCCACTGCCTTGTCTTCAAATTCACAGATCTGGTCTGCTGTTCTACCCCTCTGTTGAAATTTTCAGTTTGGTTACTGTATTCTTTAGCTGTATAATTTCTGTTTGTTACTTTGTATTTTCTGTGTGTGTTGAAATATTCACATTGTTCACACATTGTTCTCCTGACCTCAGTGAGCATCTTTATAATCATTATTTTGAAACTTTCTATTAGGTAAATCACTTATCTCTGTTTCATTAAGGTTAGTTTCTTTAGATTATACTTTCTTTTGTTTGAAACACATTTCTCTGTTTCTTTATTTCCTTGACCCTCTGTTTTGGTTTCTGAGCATTGAGTCAAACAGCCATCTCTGCCAGTCTTGACAAACGGGCTTTGTGTAGATGAACCTCATTAATCAGCCCAGCCTAAGCTACTGATGACCTTTAGATCTCTGTGATCATCTAAACTCCTGTCTTTGTTCTCAGTGACTCCCAGTAAAAGAGAGTGTGTCAGGACCTGTAAGTCCCAAAGGTGTGGGAGGTGCCCATCCATACCCCTGCCCAGACGCCTGAAGGAATGCTAATTGCCTTCCTCTTCAGCTTCCTGATGCTGTTGAAGGTTGGACTTCCCATTACCCTACATCTGGGAAAGTCAGGGTGTCACATATGTAGCCTAGTCCCTATCAAGGAGAAACTGAGAAATGGGCATTTTTAACTCTGTGTTGAGCCAAAAGGAATCACTGGGGGGCACTTTAGCACCCAAATAGAACCACCTCTTTATGTGGCCCCAGGGGATTCATGAATTCCAAGTCCTATCAGCTCCCACAGCTAGGTGAGTTGGGAGCCAGTCTCATGGGTAGCAGCCAGCTGTAATGGTTGATTGGCTAGATCAATGGATAAGTTCCTTCGGGAAAGAAGCTAGAGACTTGGTTTCCTGTTGGAACAAGCAGTAGGAAGACAATGTGGACATGCCCACCAGCTCTTTTAGGCTCCCAGGAGTATCCCAGTCAGCTCCCACATTCAGATCATTAGAAGCTAGAAACTCACATAGCGGCTGGGAAAGTGTGCAGACAAATCTTTTCACAGGAGAAATTGGGAGATGGATGTTTTTACCTGCTCACGCTGCACCAAGACTGGGGAGAATACTTGCAAGAAGTGCCTATTTGAAAAGTGATTTTATTGTTTAATATGGTCTTGTAGGACTCATGAATGTCAAGCCCTATTGGCTGCCCAGAGCTGGGTGATTTGAGCACTTGCCCTTTAAGTAGCAGCTACAAAAATTGGGGCACTAGATGTGTGAAGGCTCCTTCTAGAGAGAAGCTGGCAACTTGGTTTTATTGTTGCAGCTAACTGGAAGGAAAAAGTAGGGGAAATGCCCATTAGCTCTTTCAGGTTCCCGGAAGGATCCCAGTCAGCACATAGATGCAGGCTAGAGTCAGACCCTCTGGCAGCAGCAGAGAAAGTATGCAGTCATACTCCTACCAGGAAGAAACTGGGAGATGGGCATTTTTGTCTGTTTCGTATGCACTGAAGTCAGGGGATAACCATGAGGTGAGCTTGTGCATCTATTTAACAGCTGATGCTTTGTTTGCTATAGTCTTGTGGGACTTGTGAATTCAAATCCCATTGCTCTCAGAGTTCGGTGATTTGGGGGCCCATCCCTCAGGTGGCAGCCTTAGAAGTTGGGATCCCAAATATGTGGTCCAAACCCTTCACTCCTCAGAAAGAAGCTGGGAACTGGGGGTTCCCTCATCATTGTGAGGTGCTGTACCAGGGGTGGGGTTATGGAGGCAATGTGCCTTAACTGCTCCTACCCATTTCAGTGTAGGTATTATCTCAGTCACCCAATGTGTTGAAGTCACTCAGATAGTTCCTGGCTTTCTCCCAGGAGGAAATGATCTGTGTGTAGCTGTATATGGAGTGCATCTGTAAGAGGAAGGAAAGTCAGAAGCCTCCTGGGCTGCCACCCTGGTGATGTCTCAGCTCATTTGTGTGAACTGCTTTAAGAGAGATTCAGTGAGAGAGATGCCACTGAGGCTAGTTTGTCACTGGGTTTGCTTTAGTTCAGTTTCATCCTGGGCATTAGAGCCCTCTGAGATAAATTCTGTGTAAACATAAGCAATACATGATAATTTTATTTTATCTTTTTAAATCCCAGGGTATTTTAAAGTAGGGTATAAAGAGTGACAACTCTTACTTCTTATCTACTATAAAATGCAGTCCAAACTTGATGCCTAATTAATGACATCTAGGTTGGAACTCTCAGTTTGAAATTCAAATCAACCACACTGATTTAAGGGTACACAGGAATTATACTAACATAAACAAAGAAGTATTGAAATAGGAGCTCCTGAATAAAAGTCTGACATAAGCCTAAGGCAAAAATGAAAACATCAGAATCCCTGCTCTTTCTCAGGGCACACACATACATATAAACACTGGACTATATCAAAGAATATTGTTAAAATATTTATAATCTTTTCCTTCTGTGTGTCTGTCTTCTTCTTCCTACCTATGATCTCCAAGAGTAATAAAGTTAGATTCTGGTCAATATTATCCCAATGAATTAACTCATCAATTACTCTGTATTTATTGAGCACTTATAAATGTTGAATATGTAGTGTGCTATAAGTAATTTTAAAAGTGTATGTTTCAGGCACTGAATTTATTTCTAAAGTTTACATGGGCCTAAACAAAATTCCATTCTTGGGAAAATTTATATTATCTAATGGGTAAGATAGACATTTAAACTAATTATAATAAAATAGTAATAAAGCAATGACTTTTAAAAAGTGAGAGAGATTGCATACAGAGTAGAGTAGAACAGAGAGGGTACTTTTAACTCTCCATGGAGAAGCCTGGGATAGATTTCCAGAGGAGCTCATTATTAAACTATAATGAGGAATATTTAGGCAGATAAAAATAGGAATGGAGATATTAGCAGAGAGAAGATTAACCAGGAATAGAGATGAGAGAGGGTACTTCACCTGGAAGTGAATGTGTATGCATAGTATTAGATGCCCAGTGCCAAATTAAGACAAACTCATGTAACATATAATATATGTGAATTTTATCCTGAAAGTGTTGGAGACACATTTTAAGTATTTTAAGTATTTAAGTATATATTTAAGTATTTAAACATTTTAAACAACTAATTATATTATGTTAGCACATCCTTGCCAACACTTGGTGTTGCCAGTCTTTTTCTTTTTTTTTAACATTAGTCTTTCTAATGAGTGTATAGTGACATCTAATTATGATTTCCATTTGTATTTCCCTAGTAACAAATGTTAAGCAAATTTTCATGTGGTTATTGATGTAGGTATCATTTTCTTTTGTGAAGTCTTGATTTTTAAAAATTTGTCCTCTTCTTGCTAAGTTGTAAGCATTTCTTATGTATTCTAGATATAAACCCCTTGTCTTGTTGCAAAGTTTTTCTCTCCACTCTCTGGTGCCTTTTCATTTTTCACTAGTGTTGTTAGAACAAAAATTTTTTTAAGTCAAATACCCAATTTTTAAGGTTTATGTTTTCTCTATGCAATTTAAGGAATCTTTCCATAACTAAGTACCATTGAAATTATTCTCCTATGTTTCCTTTTACAAGCTTTGTAGTTCGAGGTTTTCTATTTAGGTCTCTTATTCACTTCAAGTAAATTCTGCCTGGTGTGAGGTTCAATGTGTAGATTCATACAGATATCAAGTTGTTCCAACATCATTTGTTACAAAGACACTCTTTTTCTAGATGAGATTGGCACTTCTGTGAAAAATCAAGGAGCCAAGTATGTGTGGAGCTATTTCCAGAATCCTTATTCTGTTACATTGATCTGTTTCATATTGTCTATCTTTTTGTCAATTCTAAATGATATTCATTGTTCTACTTTTTAAAAACTATTCTCCCTATTCAAAGTCTCCTTCATTTCATAAAAATTTAAGAATAAGTTTGTCAATCTCTGTTAGAAAACCTGCTAGGATGTTATTAATATCTATAGATTAATTTGAGGATTATTGAAATCTTCCAATCCATGAACATAGTTAATTACTCCACTTCTCTCAATCTCCAATTTCATGGAGCAGTGATTTGCAGTTTTTCACTGTAGAGGTCTTAGATACCTTTTCTTAAATTTCTTATTAGTATTACATAACCTTTGGTGGCAGTACAGATGAAATTGGTTCTATAATTTCATTTTTCATTGTTTTGTTACTTTTACATAAAAATGCAACTGATTTTTACATATTGACCTTGCATCCTCAACTTCTATCAACTGACATGTTACAGTAATTCTTTTGTAGATTTTTAGGGATTTGCTAAGTAAAAAATTCTATTTCCTGTAATTAATTTGAAGTTTTATTTCTCCCATTCCAATATGTATACCTTCCTTTGTTTGCCTTTCAGTGGCTGAGATCTCCGGTTCAACGTTCAAAGAATCTTTGAAAAGAAGCATCCTTGCCTTGTAATTGATCATATATTCTGAAGCAATTCTTTTAGCATTTATTGTAGAGAAGTTCATGTGGTGATAAATTTTCTTCATTTTTTTTACTTCAATGTTTTTTAAATTTTTTTACTTTATTCCTTAAATATATAAAACTGGATATAGAACTCAGTTGGCTGCATTTTTCCAAGCTCTTTAAAAATGGGCCATCATCTTATAGTTTCTGATGAACTCAGTGGATGGGTTTAATAGCATGTTAGACAAAGCAAGATACAAGAATATTAAATTGAAACCCAGTTCAATAGAAATTATCCAAAGCACAGAGTATGAAAAAAATAATAAACAAAAAGAGAGATGTGTGGGACATAATTAAAAGAGAATCTATGTGCAATTCAAGCCCCAGAAAGAGTGAAGAGAGACATGTAACCAGAAAAGTGTGAAGAGAAAATAGCTAGTATATTCTAAATAAAAGTAAAATATATAAGTCTCAAGTTACGTTCAATAAACTCAAGTGCAGTGGAGTACTCAATAACTGAAATAGGTGTATTAAGGTGATTCTGCACATAAACAAAGTGTGTGCAGTAAATGGTGTGGTCTGCCCTCATGTAAACTGAGAACATGAGAGTAAAAATAGAAAAAAAAGCCATGCATAAACACCGTTATTTTATAGCTATATTTTTAAGGAAATAATTTAGGAGGCAAATGGTGATGAAATGCATCAATAATGAAAGTGACCTCATTAAGCAGTAATTGCAAATTTTGGAAGGAATTTATTTATTGTGAAACCATCATTAAGTGGTAAGAATTATAAAATACATAATCTGTTTCAGACACTCAAGAGTCTTTTGCTATTTTTCATCCATTAAATGACATCTGACTTATTTTCTCACTACCTCAATTTAGCAAATGATTTTATGAACACCAAAATTTCACATTTATTATATTTTATCTGACATAATGATTATACCCAAGACAATCTGAGGTTCCTAAATCCTATTTTTGCCATTTAACTTCCTCCCACATAAGTCAAGTAAAAAATAAATTTCAATTTGATGAACAAGTAGTTTTTTAATCTTCTTGGCCCAAGCAAAGAGGTCATTTTGAGTTGTAATTTCTCCTGAGAAAATGGGAATTCCATTGAGAACATATGTTCAATGACTTCTCAGTAATGTGCTGCCCCATCCTGCCAAAAACTCCTTACATTTCTGTGAAATGTGAAATGTTCCTTCACAGCAAACAGTACCAAAGTGTAATCTATGTGGTATACATTAAATGGTATTAAACCTGATAAGGGTCTATTCAAGGATAGAAATATAAATTACTTCACTCCTACTTTCTTTTAGAAAATAATTCCTATAGAGATACTCTTTACAAGGTTTTTTTAAAAAAAATAGGTGAGCACACTGAACTTCACTCAGTTTTGGAGAAAATATCACTTAAAGCAATTGTGTCTGATTAGCTAGGCATTACTACTTTTTCAAAGTTCTCTAAACTTACTACTTTACTTTCTGTTGACTAATAAATTATAAATACAGTGATTTGATAAGTGTTGATTTTACACAGAATTGTTTGTTTTTCTAGTATCAAATGACAATTACACTGTAATTCATTTCTATCCCTAACTTTGATCATCCATTAATAATGTGTTTACAAGTTCATTTTTGTTTCTGTATGCTAGATTTCTAATATATAGTTATTAGCATCAAGAGTAGAATAATATGTAACATAAAAGTAAAAACTGATACTGATGTATGTACTCAGAATTCAGAATTGAAAAGGAATCTGAATGGTCTAAATATTAGTTACTATGGCACAATAAGAGATTTTAATAAGTTTGCAAATATTTTATGTTTAATTTTCATAGTAAGCTGTGTATTTAATATGTACAGAGGGCATTTCCTGTAAGTACATGCATAGTGAGATGGGGCCCCCAAAAAAAGAAAGAATAAAAAATGTAATCATGCATTTGTTCATTCAGTAGGCAAACTTTTACTAAGAAATAAGCATTCGTGTTTATTATGGACACATTGGTGGCCAGAACAATGAGTGAAACAGACCCTCATTTTAAGAGCAATTGAAAAGGCAAATATAAAAACATGCACATGGTACCTATCATAATTCAGTAATGGAGGATTTAGGGAGGGTTGTTGTTCTTAGAAGGCTAATTATAAGAGTCGTTGCCTAGGCCAAATAGCTATTATGTACCCAAAGTAATATATGAGATGGAAACTTCATAATAACCTTAAAAATAAACTATGATTCCCATTTTATAAATAATGTTTCAGTGAGGCTAAGAATACTGCCCAAGTTTATACTGCTACCACTGGTGGAGTTAGCTAAGTCTGAAACCTTTACGAGTTCTGATGGGCTATAAATACACTCCTGTTTTTGAATTGTAATTATTACATATGCATATCTGCTCCATTGAATTGTAAGCAACATGAGAACAAGAAATATTACTACTCTAAGCCTAGCATCCAGCACAGAGCAGTTGAGATAGAGATAGAAGTGTAACTTATTTGTTAGGAATTAAGCATGTGAAAGAAAGTCAGTATAGAACAGCTAAATATTTACAAGGTATTAGAAAATTAAATGGAGGAAAAATAGGATTTCATTGTTAATAGAAATAACTTGTACAAGAATTATAAAGTTCTAAGGTTAAACCTTATAAGAAATGTTAATATATATTAATAAAATCACAAAAAAAATTTTTAAGGGATATAGAGGAGATCAAATTGTTAGCATTTTGACTGAAAATTCACTAAATATGTCAACTATTTCAAGGAGGTCTTGATATCTTAATAAATTAATCTTAACAACCTAAAAATATGTATAAGAACATTAAAAAGGATATATTATTTTTCTGTATAAGGTATTACATGCTATTTGGCTATAGTAACTGAAACTATGTATTGTATAACTTAAGGGAAAATAATTACATATGTGCAGAAATTTAGTATATGATAAAGGCAGCATTTCAAATTGGGAGGGGAAATATTTCAGTAGGGACTATGTACTTTATCATTGTTCCAACTGAGTGATCAATCACAAGATGCCTTCAATGTGATCTCGGTATGGCTGTGAAGGACACTTCCTTCCACTTGACATTCGCCCTTCTACATACAGGTCAGGGGCCACTTTGTCTCTTGAGAGACTCTGTAATACTCTGAACCATTCAAAGGAAGATTTCACTTAAGCCAAGCTATTTGAGGACCAGACAAAATTTCAGAAAACACAGTAGCCAACAGTTGATATTCCTTCACCCTTAATAAAATGTTCTCATGGATCCTGATAAGATCAGATGCTTAACACAGGCAGTGCATGATACGATCTCTAGCGACAGCGAAGTAATACTGGATATTAAATTCGTTATGCTTCCTACAAGTCAATTTTGGCTTAGTTCCACTGAGATCTCTCCCAGTGACTGTGCCCTGGCTCTTTATCTGCCAAAACAAAGTAAATATGTTTGATCTCAGGAAAACTTTGATGAGTACTTTTTTCTTCTCTAGGTTACTTTGGTTTTAAAAATCAAAATGCTTTCTTTCAGTTCCTTTTTCTTTTTTTTCACTACGAACATATTTTAACATATATAAAGTTGTTACAGTTTTCTTTGAAAAAAAATCTAAATATAATTAAAATGGCATTAGTTTTGAAAAGATCAAAATAATCGATAAAATTCAGTGTTGCAAAGGACATGGAAAATATAAAATCTCACATACTTTTGGTGAAAGCTTGGGGTTCAAGAATTCGAAGACTAATTTGGCACTATTTACCTACAATTTTAAGTGCAAGTAATAGTCCATCTCACAATTCATATGTAGAAGTTTACTTATAGAACACAAAGATTTCAATCAGAACATTATTTGCAAAAACAAAAACAAAAACAAAACAAAACTGAATGTCTGTTCATAAAGAATTGGTTAAGTAAATTTTGGTAAACCACTACACTAGAAAATTGTGTAGCCATTAAAAAGACATATACTATATTACTTAAATGGAAAAATACCTGAGTATATTGCTAACTGGAGAATGAAAGTTGTCAAAAATTATTTCTAAAACATGAAGCTGGATCTCTCCAAAGCCTTCTTACTTTCTCAAAGATGTTACTCCTCAATTTTTTTCTTTTACTTCCCACATCATCCATTTTTCTCTAAGGATTATTTGATAAGACAAAAAGTTGTCAAATTTCACACATCTCAGTGTGGAGGAAAGTAAACCTGTCTTCTCCCTCAGCGTCTTCCAGTCATGACTCAATCTCACTGCTCCTTAACAGAAAACACCCTGAAAAAATAGTCTTTTCTCATTTCTCCACTGACACTGCCATCTTAATTCAGACTGTTACTTAATTTTTATGTGTGCTCTGTTGTAATAACAATAATAATATAAACCTTTACTAGGAGCAGAGTATCTCCAATTTTAAGTTAACTTTATATGAAGTATGTGTAAATGAAAATATTTACATACCAAGTACTTCTTCCACACTACTTGTTAAGACATATCTTTTGATGGTAAATAAGAAGAGATACCAAGAAAACAAAAAACTTACCTTGCAAGACAGGGACATCATACCATTCAAAAGTTATAAAATGTTGCACAAATCAAGAAAAAAAAGTGTTTGGGTAAACAGCAGCTATGTCGATCTGTCCCACTCAAGAACTGGCAACAGGAATGGAATATGGACAAAGAAAACTATCTCACTGCACACTGACTAAAAAGCAAGGGCAAACAGGAGTTTAGAGCTAAGAAAATGACAAGAAGAGCAAATTATTAGTCTTCCTTCAATTTAATCATTTTCTTCAAATTTAGTCACCTTTAGACAACAACAGTTTTGCTCTTGAGAAAGGATGGGAATCCTTGACCAGCTTTCTGTCAAGATGCGGTAACAAGGACCAGATGCACCTGCAGCTGGGAAAACTGAAAAATGGACAAGCAAATGAACAATGGTAATCAAGGCACTGGACATCATACAATGTTGTTAGTGAAAGACCTGAAGAGAAAGAACCCCAGGAATATGCAGAGTGCAGGCAGGTGGGGACAATACTCCAAGGCCTGGGAAAGAGTGCCCAGGATTAGAAAGAACAATATGTGGAGCACACACAGGTCACCTTTTCTCAAGAGCCACACTGAAAAACTCATGCTTGTGTGGGGTTTATGCATGATTAGTTTAACTTGTGAAAAATCTATGTAATTCATCATGTTAACCAAAAAAGAATATTATATGATAATCTAAATATAAGTGGAAAATGTATAAAATTCAACTCCATTCCTAACTTAAAATTCTCAGTAAATAAAGAATAGAAAGTAATTTCCTTAATTTGGTAAATAGCATCGAAAAAGTGATACATGCTCTCACAAATTCAATTTAACATTGGACTAAAGTCTCTAGTGAGTTTGATGGTACAAGAAAAATTAAATAAAAGCCATCCAAGTTGGAAATAATGAAGTAACAGTGTATTTATTCACAGATGACATGGTCATGTATGCAGAAAATCTGAAGGAATCCAGTTGTTTTGGGTTTTTTTTCTTGTTTGTTTAGTAGGATAGACTGGCTACTTCTAAAATTAATTTGGAATTGTATATTACTAAATGGATGAATCTAGAATGTTCCAATTACTGTAGAAAATCATAACAAATTTAAGGGATTAACACTGTCTAATCTAAATGTATCTTATGAAGCTACAGTGACCAAGAGAGCATGCAAGGTATTAGAAAAAAATAGATTGGTGGAAGGAAATAGTCTAGAAACAGACCCACACACACAAAGACAATTTTCAATGAAGTTGCAAAGGCAGTTTTGGTGAGAAAGGATAGTCTTTTCAACTGATGTCATTGGAGCAATTATATATCAATATACATAAAAATACAGAACTTTGAACCATGCCATGAACCATAAACAAAATCCACTAAAAATGGATGTAGACCAAAATGTAGACCAGAATTATAAATACTCTAGAAGACAATATTATGGAATATTTTTTTACCTTAGTTTAAGCAAAGATTTCTTAGGTAAGACAACAAATGCATGGTCCACTTAAAAAAATCAGTCAGTTTGACATCATCACAATAAAAAACTACTCTTCAAACTATACTGTTAAGACATCTAAAATGCAAATTATACGATGAAAGAAAATGTTTGCCTGTCATGTAACTGGTAAAGGACTTCTATCCAGACTTTGTAAAAAATACTCAGTAATAACAAAGTTCAATAACAACAAGACAAGAACCTAATTTTAAAAATGGGCAAAAAGTTTTAACAGACACCTCATCAAAGAGGATATGTGATGCTAAATAAGCTTGGAATTGCGCTCAACATCAATAGTCATAAAGGAAATACAAATTAAAACCATAATGACATACAATACAACTGTTAAAATGAATATATTTCTGTAACAATTTGTCAACAATGTAGGAGAACTGGTACTCTCACGCACTGCTGGTGGAAATGTAAAATGGTACAACCACTTTGGAAAACAAGCAATATTTTTACAATTAATCATATAGCTCCCATATGAACTATCCATTCTACTCATTGGTATTTATCCAAGAGATGTGAAAGCATATGTTCATACAAAGAATTGTATATGGATATTTTAACATCTTTATTTGTAATAGCCAAAATCTGGGGTGGTGGGTGGGAAACATGTTTATCCACTGATGAATGGATAAATTATGATATGTCTATATTGTGAAATACTGCTTAACAATACAAAGAATGTGTGGTTGATAAATGAAATAAAATGGATGAATCTAAAATATTTTTGTGGAATAAAGACAGAAAAAAGGAGTACATAGTATATGATTTTGGTCATAGAAAATTATAGAAATGAAAGCTCATATATTGCAAAAATCAGATCAGTTGTTTCAAGAAAGATGAGAGAGGAGAGAGGGGCAGGATTATCAAGAGGCACAAAGAATCTTATGGAGGAGATGAATGTATTTATTATCTTACTTGCAGTGATGTTTTCCTGAGTGAATATATATGTCATAAGTTTTTGAATTGTACGATGTAAATATTTGAAGTTTATCATATGCTAATTATACCTATATCAATGTGATAAAAAGAAAATCAAACTGAAATCCATCATTTATCTTACCTGTCTTTTACACAGTCCTGGTTCAAATAAACTGGTTTTAAAGAAAGCCTCACTTTATCAAGTTATAGTTAATGATCACCATTTTATGATATAACTTCATAAGACAGTAGGGTAACAATTACTATAACTTTGGGAGGAATAAATAAGGGTAAAAAAGAGTAAAATACAGAAGGAAAGTTTTTATTAAACTGGGATTCCAGTAGAAAAGACAACTAAAACTGAATTTTGTTATTTGAGAAACTGTGCATGTTGGCTTTGTATTTAAATATACGTAATACTGGGAGGAAAAGATGGAGTAAGGCATGGAAAGTAAGATAGCTGGATTTACCACCTGAAGGTGACAAAAATAAATTCTCCATCGTAAGTAATTTTACCCCTCAATAAAATGAGATTAAAACTGATACTCTCAGAGGTTTTATTTTGTTTTACTATGTTTTGTTTTTCTTACTCTAAGACTATGTGATCTGACACTCTTGAATAGAATTAGTAACGGTCAGGAGTTCAAAAATAATTCCATGGCCCTTGTAACTCTGGGGGTTGGCTGTTGGGGATGGGGTGTGTGTGTGTGTGTGTGTGTAAATAGGTTTCCAGCCCAGGGCAAATAAACCTTTGAAAGCCTTTCTTTTCCACCCCCATATCCCAATTATGCAAAAGCCATGTAGGCAGAGGTCACAGGTTTCTGCCAAAACCAGATGCTCATGTCCACCAGCTCATCCTGGGTATAGGGGCAGAGCATGGAGTGCTCCACAACCTGGGAAAGGAGCAGCTCCTCCCCCTAAGGAGCCCACGTTTATTTTTATTGTCTTAAATTACAATCTGAAGTCTTTAATACCGGAGGGGCTGGTGCCTCAGGTGTGGCTTTGGCAACAGGCCCACACTTAGCCCCACCCCCTCACCCTCCCCTGACATCTCTATCATCTTCTGGGCTGAAGGCCCCTCTCCTTCCTCCCCCTTCCCCACAGCTCCTCTCATGGGGATTCTCCTGCTGCCTCCTCCCTCACTGCTAACGTATCTTACAGGAGCAGGACCTATCTTTTCAGTAACTGTCTCTCTTTCTTAAGGCATCCCATAGGTCATTGCCCAGCTCCTCCAAGTAATGCCAAGTGTGTCTCTGTCCTCGATAACCCTTTCCTATATCTTGAGAAACAAATATCCCACAATCCCAGCTAGCCACTCAGGGCCTTTAAGCAGTCTTCTATCTCACCGAGGCTAATTCCACAGCTTCCAGTGTCTCTACACTTCCCCAGTTCTGAGGAAGAGCCCACATATCTAGGAGGTGCT
The DNA here is from genome assembly GCF_030020395.1 of Manis pentadactyla. Lineage (NCBI taxonomy): Eukaryota > Metazoa > Chordata > Mammalia > Pholidota > Manidae > Manis > Manis pentadactyla. The sequence continues at coordinate 51,026,504 of NC_080021.1, forward strand.
TTACTCTAGACCAATGCTTCACTAAGTGCTCCCCAAGTGCAAGTCCCACGGATGGGGGGTTCCCAGGTGAAGCCACACCCTCCACTGGTGCTGGAGTTAAGGTACCCCTCCATCATAGCAGCCACCAGGGCCTCCCCACCATCCATCCACAGGAGAGTTCCTGGGTATCTCCCCACCATCTCTAGGGGCAGCCCGCCCAAGCATCACACCCATGAAGACAGATTTTGGGTTCAGAGGTCCTGCAGACTACCTTCAGGTGTAACTCTGGGGAGGGGAACATAGGTTCCCAGCCCAGAGCAAATAAACCTTAGAGCCAGAATCAGTCAAAGGGAGAAATAAAGTGGGAGAAACACATTTATTGCTTACAAGCAGTCATCAACTTCTACTCACCCGTGTCTCTCGTGACCTGGCTGCAAAAAAAGACCCCACCACGGCTCTCTCCTCCAGGTGCAGCTCACTCTCCATCCTCCTTGTAATCATCTATTGATATGGAGATGGACTAAGACCAGGTGAAAGACTCTGGAAATAATGCAATTTTACCCACAGCTCCTCAAACATAAACATTGTATTTATGTCCAGCCAATTAAATTGTATAATTGCTACAAACACTATGTTGAAGTACTAGCTCATTATAATGAGTAGTTTCTCTCATGTCTACTAAAATGTCTACTAAAAATAAAATGTACATTGTAAAAGAATGATAAATTTCCATTGCTCTAAATTGTGAATAGAAAATCTTTCATTGAGTGAAATACTCTAAATTTATCAACTTAACTTGGTCATATTAAATATGCAATTACATATGTGAAGGGAAAATAATCCATTTCAATTTGTAATAAATATCACAAAGCATAAAAGATGTATTATAATATCTAGATGTAGATCACTGTATTTGTGATTATCAGAACATGACTATTAAATGAAATATGAATTTTGAATACTGAAAAGAGTACATGGAAATCTTAATATGTGTCTTTGTTTCCTTCACTAGGAATTATACTATGAACAAAGAACAGTGTTGTGAAACCATATGTGAAAAGAAATGGGAATCAAAGTGATAGAACAGTGTCTAAAACTATCACTTAGCTGTGGAAACACAATTAGAACGATGTAATTATTCATTACTATTATTTTTTAAAAGAAAAAAATTCTTCAAAATGAGACTGCATTAAGCAGCTAAAAAGTAATCATTGCATGCAGGCTGTGCACAGCTTGCACTCTGACAAATTTGTAAGAATTAAATGCTAGACTGTTCAACTACTTCCAAAAATCAATGTGAAAGGGGGTCAAGGAAGTAGAGGACAGCAATTCTTGTGCATGGATGGACAATTACAAGCTAAAGGAAATGTTTAAATGTTCCACTCTCCTTAGAGAAATCTCAGCCTCAGAATTCTCTCTACCTTTAAAAGAAAATCATTTCCTTTGAAAGAGAACCCTTTCAAAGACTTTCAAGACTAAACTGGCATCAGAATAAACTAGCTTCATTCTATGGCTATTTACATAACAGTATGTAACAGGAAAATAAACATGGTAAACTGCAGGCAGGGAAAGGAAATGAAAGATAAGGAAAAGAGTATAGAGGGGAAATACAAAATGGTATAACCAGAGAAAAAGAGAAATTCATGCTTGTAAAGAACTATTATCTCTTGCCTCACACAAACATTTTTGAAATGTAAATTATTCAATAATGAGTATTTTATTTTACAATATCCAACTTCCAGTTATCACACAGGTAAAATTATATGTTTCATAGATAAACCAGTTCCTGAGGTTTTCATATTACTCAACAAAAAGATGAGAATAAATTAATTAAATGTTTATATAAATTTTGCCAAATCTTGTTAAGACAATCTTTCCCAGGAACTGGCTCAATTAATCAATTAACCTATAAATGCCTAGACATAAATTATTACCATTCTGCTGTCAATAATTGTAGTCATTTTAGAGCTTCTCAGAATGTTTACCAAAGTTGGGGGAAAGCTAAAATAGAAACTCTAATTAGTCAATTCTATTTAACTGCTTTGACCAAAATGGTTTAGAAGATGATTATGGATTAAAATTACCCTTTCTTAAATTTTTGGGGGATTTTTAGAATCTACCTTTTTTCCTGCATAACTAAAGATAATTTGTAGTTGCAGTGGTCTCAACATTAGTGGTCAATGTACATGTGTTATTTTACTTATATACTGGATCAGAATAAAATTACATAGTGCAATTGTATCCATAGTAAATGAGGAACAGACTAATGTTTATAATACCTAAAAACCCCATTTATTGAGTTTCCAGAATTATGCTTTATAATGTCTATTAGTTTAGATAAGAACTAAAATGAATAAAACACTATCTGTTCTTTCATGACCATTAAGAGGTCTGGTACTTTTCACAATCATTCCACACATCACCCTGCAAACCGACCTCCATGCATGTTTGGATAATACCCAACTTTTTCTAGTTCCAAGACCTCCTCAAGTCTTTACAATCCCCAGTGAAGTATCTCAGCACAGTGTCTCCTTTTAACAAATTCCAGGGCATATCTGTCAAAGCTATTAGTCAGCTAAAAGTTTATTGAGCACCCACCCACTGTGTAGAACTGATTATCCCAGTAATTAAGGAAAGAACTAGAATGAGGTGAAAGAAAACAGCACAACATTTAAAAAGAACCATTTTAGTGGATGCCTGTATTTTCTTTCTTCTTTTTCTAGAGCAGTGTAGCAGTTTGTTTACAAGAAGTGCAATTTCCCCTTATTGAACCTGACATAGGTATGAGCCATTTATTTAAAGTTTACTTCATATTCTGGTTTTTCATTTCCTCTGTGAAATATTTCCTATAGACTTTGAAGTAAATCTCAGTGATGGTTGGTCCCACTACAAGAAAATATTTTCTTTTTTACTTTACTTCTCAATTTACTGCTTTAAATCACGAGCATTTAAAATGTGGAATGACAAGACACCAGATGTACGTAACTGTAGCTCAAAATGAATGATACTGTGAACTGTGGTGGTTAGAGATTCAAATTGAAACAGACCTCTCAAATGTGGAAACCTCACTTCAAATAGGCATATTATATTCAATAGCTATACTTATGACACAGAGACATTGTCAGACTTTTTATTAAGACTCATACTTTCAAGGCTTTGTTGTAACTGTAGCAAAAAGAAATGGTGTCACCATGTATATTATTGATGGATAGATATATTCAATTGATGAATAAATATAATTACTGATGAATACATATATATGTATATGTATATTTTTTCTTTGATGGGAAGACAAAAAGAAAATAATTAGGTTACATAGTTATTAGATAGATGCATCTTTTTCTTAACATTGCCTCAGGTTGTCAGAATAGATTTGAAGGCATTTTAAGTATAAAACATAATGTGAAATTTCTTTCTTTTCTTCTTTAAAAGTATTCTGTTATATTTCCCAAAGAACAAAAGCAATCTAGCTAGAACCAAAAGAAACATAATACATGGCAAATGCTGTAAGTGGAAGCTACAGGAGAAGAGCTTCTGTTCTCAAATAATCATAAGGATAACAAAAATGTGTTTCTCTGTTGAGAAGGATAGGCTGGGGCTCTGACTGAGAGGTTGATTAACAAGACCTGGGCTGCTGACCTCCCACTTGTGGAGTTGAGTGTACTCGATAACAAGCCATTAGTCTTTCAGGATCCAGAGAGCACTGATTTTTTTTTTTGCCTATATAATAACATGTAAAGCATATTAACAAGGGTATTCGTTTGCTAGAGATGCATCACAAAGTACCACAAACTAAGTGACTTAACACAACAAGAAATTTGTCTCACAATTCTAGAGGCTCGAAGTTGTAGATCGATGTTTTGGCAGGGCCATCCTCCCTCTAAAGGCACTGAGGAAGGATCTGTCCTAGGACTCTCTCCTAGATTTTGGCAGTTCCTTGGTTTATGGTGGCATAACTCCAGTCTTCACATGGTGCTCTTCCTACATATATCCTGTGCTTAAATTTCTCCTTTTTTTAAGCACATCCCCTTTTTATAAGTTGTATTGGGGCCCTGCCCGACTCCAGTATGACCTCATCTTATCTAATTGCATCTGCAGTGACCCCACTTCATACAACATCACATTCTGAGGTATTGAGGGCTACTTGAACATATGGACCTTTGGGAGACACAGTTAAGCCCACAACAACATAGCTTCCTACAAGCAAAAAAATTAATATATTCTCACACTCAGACATTGGAATACTATCTGTAACTCACACTGTTCATGCATAAATCAAATTGTACTGAAGTCTATGCAACAGTCAGCAAAACGAAGCTGGTTTGGTTCTAACAAAGTTCCATTTGGGGGGAAAATAGTCATGACTTGTAGATAAGTAGCAAAAATGATTTCAAAAGCTGTTTTTATAATATTTTCAAGATTTCAAATCAGATGCCTTCTCTACTAAGAAAAATTTGACCTTGAAATGTGCTATTACTGAGGATGATGGACTATTTGTTTACTGGAAGAGTTATTTGATTTGATTTGAGGACACTAGGAAAGCCAATCTGAAATTGGCTGGAAGCTAATTCTTTTAGAACAAAATGATATAATTAACTCATTTTCACTTTATCTGATGATTTCCTCACTGAGAAATCTTTGTAAAACCACTTCTATCAGGAGGAAACAAATGAACAAACAACAACAAAAAAACCTTTTTCTTTTACAAAAACATTAGCAAACAATTGTGGCTAGGCTTTAAAGTTTACACCTCTGATGAATATTTTATACTCGGTCAACATCAAAGGGAAAATAAAGGGCTACTGATTTTTCAGTTTCATTGTATGCCTGCATATTTCTTCCTATATCTTTAGTTTCAAAAGGCTTAGAGAGCAAAGGTATCAGTTCTGAAGATTAAAGAGGACTGGACCTTTTAAAATATGTATGATCAGATATTCAATAAACTTAAGCTGTCATAGATTCTCAATTCATTTTAATACAACAACTATTTGTGGATTGCCAACAATATGAAACACATTATAGCAAGCAGGATGGGAAGTTAAAAGCAGAATCAGGCATATGGTCTCTTGCCCTTTAAGAGGCTGTAGTTGGTTTAGACAAACTGAAACAATTAACCAAAATAGATAACTAAAGACAGAAGGTATCAATGTAGGACTTTAAAAGTATAATAATTGTTAACAATATCAATAACAATATAATATTTAACAGTCATACCAGGTGTTCTAAATGCTCTCTCTATATTTATTTAATCTTGATAACAATATTATCATAATAGTATTATGATATAGATATTCATGATCCCTGGTGTACAGATAAAAATAAACTGAGGCAAAAAGAGAGTACATAATGTTGTTTCTGAGGCTAAACAATTGAAGCTGTGATTTAAAGTAAGCCAGTTTGTTTCTATAATCTTTTTTCTTGGCCATTACTCTGTATTACCCCTCTACTCTTAATATTCCTTGTACCAGATAGCAATTTAGGATACTTCTATTCACACATTAATAAAATCCATTAAATACAGTAAAAGTAACCAAAAAAAATAAGAATGAGGAAAGATTCTTGTTACTAAACCAAAAACTATGAAAAAAGTCAAGTTTTTAAACTTTGGAGTAAATTAGGAGAATGTCAGAAAGTATATCAGATGCTATAGAAATGGAGTAGGGGAGGCATAAGCCTAGTCTTTCTCCCAACAAATACTTCCCCAGACCCATTTGAGGGACAGATTGCATCAAAAGTAAGCAGAAAGTCCAAGGACTGCCCCTTACATAAGGAGTCTAAGGAAATGGGAAGCAAAGGACATCCTTGAAAAGACCCAGACCCGTGTGCAGAATGGCGGTAGCACAGGGCTAAAGGAGAAATGTCACACAAGCTATCTCGACTTCCCACAATCCATTTTTCTCAGCTTGAGAAAAGCTACCTGAAAAAACTAGGGGAAAAGGGACGAGGGAAGGAGCAATCACCCGGCAGTTGCCATTTACAGTCAGGTTAGCAGAAGTATGAAAGGGAGAACCTGGTATGTTAGGATTCATTCACTGATATTTGTTTTGAAAGAGAAAATGCCAATAATTACAGGAGATTTGTTTAGAAATTATTTTACTCCAGATTTACAAACTGAAATTGCTGATTGCCATGGTTTACTTCCACATCTCACTTCAGAAATGGTAATAAAGAGAAAAATAGCAGCATGGGGTTTATGCCAAGATACACTTTTTAAAATCAGAAAAAGAATATAACAAGCAAAAAGTGTCTCTGTGAATAAAGTGAAGGTGCCTGTGGCCAGGATTCTCACCTGGCCCTGGTCGGCTAGCTCACTACTCACGTGTGGGTAATACGTTGCTATTGACTCTATACAAAGAGCTCCACCCAGTGCTCTGGGTGACATGGTGGCATGGCTGCAGGGCTGCAGGAGAGCAGAGGCTGGAGGGTGGCAGCGCCGAGGACAGAGACTGAGACAGCTGCAGGGGCAGAGGCCCAGAGGCTGAGACCAGCTTGCTGCATGCAGACTCGTTCTGAGTGGACGGGATTCTAGTGATTGACCTGCCACCATGGAAATAAAGTTGGGTATAAACTGTTTCACCCCAAGAATATTCCACTGTCTTATTTCAGTCTCATTGAATCCATAGTGAACTTGCCCAGGGCTGAAACCCATTGGCAAGACAGAACCCCACTGCCATGATCAACTCTATCAATTCCTGTGAGAAGCTGGGAGAACACTCCATAGTTTAGACTTTTTAAATAGAATTACTGTTCCCAAATGACCACACTACTGAGATCCAAATGAAGGCACAGGCCCGTCCAGATAGCCAACTAGAAAGAAACCTTTGAACCAAGCTAATTATTAAAAATATGGCTTCAATGAGTCACACCCTCATCTACCTGACTAACTAGGATGAATGCTGGCATCCATGTGTATTTCTGGCAAGGTCAGAAGATTCTGGTTCCCTGGACATCTATTTTCACTAGGACTTTGATTATCAATCAGGTGTCTCCATCATTTAATCTGACCTGCTGACCTAACTCTTCCCTCCCTTTGCTGTGTCCTTATGGACTGCAGGTTGGAGCCTGCAAATTCCTCTACATCAACAGTCTTTTATCTGAACTTTTTCCATCCTTCTTGTCTAGGCTGGAATGGCTTCCCCCACTTCCCAGGGCACTGCCTTCCCTTCTCCAGGGGAAGCTATTTATCTCCACTTGCCAAGTAAGTTAGGTTCTTTGTCTCCCCTCTCTCTGCCCCTTAGTCTCAAACTAGAGTCACAGGAAGACGGGTCAGGAAAAAAACATTTCTTAAAATGCAGTGATGAATGAGAGGTAAATAAAAAGCCATAAAATAAACTTAAACAATTAAAATTAACAAATTAATTTGGTAAACTGGCCATTCAAGATAAGAGACTTGTAATTAATCTGCTTCCCAGTATGACTTACTTTGAACTGATCCCGAATCTTCTCTTCCATTTTCCCTTCTCTTCCCAGATGAGCTCATTTATTTCAATGAATTTAAATATCATTTCTGTGCTTATAACTCAGATATTCATGCCTCAAGCCCAAACCATCCCCTATAAACTAATCTCATATTACTCAAATACTTAATATTTCCATCTCAGGATCTTACAGGGTATTTGTCCAAATTGAAACTCATTTTCTCCCTAGCTGCTACTCAAACCAAATGGAAGCCCTCTCTCATCTAGTTCCTATTAATAAACAGTGTCACTATTTACCTGGTTATTCCAACCCAAAGCAAAGTTCATCTGTGATGACTCCCATTCTTTCATCCACCTGCACTGAATCTGTCTTCCATGTCATGCGGTCTATTGCCTACACAGCTGAAATCCCTTTACTCCCCTTCCAAAACCTTCATAGAAACCACTGTCATCTGTCATTTGAATTGCTGCATTACTGCACCGGCCCCTAATAAGCCTCCCTGCACTTACTTTCTCTAGCTTAATCAACTGCAGTCCATTTTGCACATGAGCACATCAGATTGCTGCTTTCCTGCTTAAAAGCCTCTAAAAATTTCCCATTGAATTGAAAGTTAAACCTAACTTGGGAGCCAACCTAAATCAGGGGTTGGCAAACTGTTTTTTGTAAAGACCAAAACAGTAAATAATTTAGGTTTTGCTACCCCTATGGTTGTGTCACTGTAGCAAAAAAGCAGGGATAGGCAATTTGTAGACAAACTAGTGCAGCTGTGTTCCAACAAATTTTATTTGACACTGAAATTTGAATTTCACATAATTTTCACCTCAAATTATTCTTCTTTCAATTTTCTCCAACCATTTAAAAATATAAGACACACTCTTACTCACAGACATACAAAATGAGGTGGTGAACCAGATTTGGCCAATGGGCCACAGTTTGACAATCCACCCTAAATAATTACCCCAGGCTACTTTTCTGACATGTTCTTAAGCCTCTTTCCTCCAGATCAGTGTGCACACCTGTCTACTTTTAATTACCTCCTTCAGCCCCGGGCAAGTTTGCTATGGATTCGATGTGACAAAAGGAATGACAGTAATTCTCGGGGTGAAAGGGTTAGGCCCAACTTTATGTCCATGGTGGCAGGTCAATCACTAAAATCTCATTCACTCAGAGTGAGTCTGCATGCAGCAAGCCGGTCTCTGCCTCCTGGCTTCTCTGCCCACACAGCCGTCCCAGTCTCTGTCCTCGGTGCTGCCACCCCTCCAGCCTCTGCTCTGCTCTCCTGCGACCTTGCAGCCATGTCATTGTGTCGCCCAGAGCACTGGGCAGAGCTCCTTATATAAAGTCAATAACAACACATTGCCCACATGTGTGCAGTGAGCCAGCCAACCAGGGCCAGGTGAGAATCCTGGTCACAGGAACCTTCATTTTATCCACAGCAACCATACCAGCCTTTCTCTGACCCAGCTAAATACTCCAGACTTCCTCTGACCCAGCCCCTGTGCATGTATTCTTATGTCGACTTAGAATATGGCATCTTTTGTGTGTGTGAATGGCTTGTTCTTTATCCTTTCTCCCGCCACAAAAATATGACCTCTTTGTAACTGTGCCTGTTATTTTCCCTCTACAAAGTATATTTTTACCCCACCCCAATATCCTTTTTTTCTTATCACATATCACTCCAAAAAATTACCTGTCTGGTGCCAAGCATATAATAGTTAATAAAAGGATGACAGAAATAAAATAACAATTCTCCATACTCACATATACAACAATGGAAACATGGAATCTCTGGAAGACAGGAAGTGGCACACCTTGTTACATACAAATGCTACAGAATGATTGCCTTTAACATATACATAAGCAAAGTTAATAAATAAATGCCAACTGTTATATGAGGAGGATTTCAAGACTAGATATCCTGAAGTTTAACAGATACAGATTTACAAATATGGTGGAGGGTCCCAGGTAGAGAGTTAGGGCTGCCTATAGCCTGGTGAGTATTTCCAAAGAGAAGTGCCTGTCTACTTCTAATTACCTCTTTCTTAAGAACTGCTGCATTTGACTTACTAATATTTCTTAAGGATTTTTGTGTCTTGTATTAGCCTGGCATTTTTTCCTGTTTTTGTCAGATTTGGTACCAGGTTTATGTTGACTTCCTAAAACACATTGGGAAATATTCATTCCTCCTGTTTTCCGCAGGAGTTTGTGTGAGACTGGCATTATTTCTTCCTAAAATGTTTGATGGAATTCACTTTGTGAAACCATCTGGACCTAAAATTGTCTTTGGAGATTTCATTAACAAATCCAATTACTTTGATTACTTTAGAGCTATTTTGATTTTTTATTTAATGTGTGCCCATTTGAGTAGGCTATGTATTTCAAGGACTTTGTTCATTTCATCTGTTATTTGATCTACTGTCCTAATGTCTGGACAATATTATTTGTCCTAATATTATCTGTTATTATTTTGATGCCTATAGAATCTGTGGTGACAGCTGCTCTGTCATTTCAAATATTTGTAATTAGTATACTCTTCTCCATTTCTCTCATTATTTTTCTCTCCTTCTCCCTCTCCTTCTCTCTCTCCCTCTCTTCTCCGTTTGAAATACCCTGTAGAAAAATGTCAGGTTTTGGAGTATTTTCCAGAATCCTAAATATTTAACTGTGTCTCAGATCTCTGTGCTGCCACTCATTCTTCCTCACATCTAGACTTTAATTTCTGGCGTGATCAGTCTCATCCAGTCATTTTATTAAGGATATTGATATTCTCCAAAACCTTTTGTTACTTCAAGTTATATTTATTGACACTGAGTATTAGTAACTAAAACTGGGGCGTTATTAAAGCACAAAAATATGCTCTCATCTGAGTGGCTATGTACTGTGGCCTCCAGAGAACTCCATGGTGACTCTTGAAAGGATGAAAGTGAAAAAATCAAGTAACATCTTAGTATTATGGTGAAAATAGTTTTCATATTGTGAATCTTTTGAAAGGGTCTCAGGAATAAAAAAGAATTCCCAGACCATACTTTAGGGTCATACTTAGTACTAGGCTGCATAGGCTCTTCTGAAGTAGCTTCATGTGAAAACTAGTGTTTTCAGCATGCACATTCTTTATTTAAATTTGAAATGATAAAATAGTTTGAAGTGCTTGAGGCTGATTCATTATCTAGAGATATACAAAATCATTTTGGCAATATTTGCTCCATTGTTTATTTTTTTATCACCATTTTTGTTCTTGCCTCTTTATATATAGTTCATTGACTATACAACAGTATCTCATATCACCTTAATCAAAAGCTCTCTGTAAATCATATGTTCTCCAAAATTTAACAATTTATGAATTTATTTGTATCCTGGGCCATATATCCTGGGGGGGGGGCATTTAACAATCATTGTATAAGTATATATTAGGTTTTTTCATAAGGATCACTGAATACTACAGAATTCTCTGGAAAGAAACAGTGAAATATAAAGCTGTACTTAACCATATTCCCTTTACTTCTTGCACATATTACTTTAACAGCATCATTGGCAGTCCTTTTAATTTTTATGAAACAAAAACTTCATATGTGGTTTGCCAATTTTGAAGAAAATTGGTGGTATGAAATTCTACCTAATAATACAATACCCCTAATCAGAGTACAAAAATAGATTTGTGCCCTGGTAGCAAAGAGCATAAGAGTGCACAGAGCTTGGTTCCTACACCATTTCTTCAATAAAAGGAATCAGGGCTCTTTGGAGGAATTGCTGATTCTAGGGCTGGAGATCAGAATATACAAGATGAGGCTGGAGCATCTTGTGGCAGTCCTTACCAGAAAGTAAGGGCATGCTCACACACACACACACACACACACACAGATGGGGGTATGCCAGGCAGACATGCTGAAAGGAGCAACCTCTGGCCAAGCTGGAACAATTCAAGCAACAAAACAAATAACATAGTGTTCAATTATAACACAAGGCAGAAAATTCACGTGAATACTCACATAAATAAATGATAGGATAAATAAGCAAATGGAGGAGAACAGGCAAATCTCCCAAGCGAAAGAATTCCAAATAATTTATGTAATTCCAATAAATCCCCACTCAAAAAAATAAAACATGACTCTCTTCCCCTTAAGTGTGGGCGTCACATAGTGATTTCCTTCCAAAACACACTGTGGAAATGGGGACAAAGAGTAACTTTAGAGTGGAGGAATGTAAAAACATACTTCCCTGGCCAGGCTATAAAGGTTAACATCAGCAGTGATAAATCATGGTAATACCACAAACCCTTGACATGACGTGAGGAGAATGGTACTTTCCCTCTTTAGTCCTCCCTGCTAAACCCATAATCCTGTGAAGCTGTAAGAAAAACACCATGCAGACCCAGACAGACTATAAGACACCTGACCAGCATTCCTCAAAACTGTCAGTTCATTAAACCCGAGGATAGTCTGAGAAACAGTCACAGTCTACAAAAGCCTAAGGGGATATGATGACTGTATATATAATGTGGTATCCTGCATGGGATCCTGAAACAGAAAAAAAGAAGGGACACTAGGGAAAAAAATAAGGAAATCTGAATAAAGTATTGTCTTTAGTTAATAATATTATATCAAAATTGATTAGTTGTGACAAATGTATCATACTGATATAAGATAGTAACAATAGAGCAACTGTAGGGAGGGTATAATGAAAATGCTCTACTATTTTCACAACTTCTGTAAATCTAGAACTATCCTAAAATAATCTGCCCAGTTTTAATATCGTTTGTCCTTTACTATCAACTGATTAGATGTATTTTTCTCTGTGGTAATTTATAAAATTAAATCCTACGCAAAACACCTTGAACTCTTTAAAAGACATTGAATATGTAATTCAAGGAAAGCATACCCTAAAATTTATTTCCTCTGTAGAAGAATTAAACATAGGGCACTTTTTAAAAGTCACTTAGCATAGTTGAGGGTTTTTAACTTGATTGCTTTTCTCTTGGATCTAATTTTGAATCCCTGTGCTTTTGAAACTTCTCTGTGCCATAATCTTACTTTTGTATGTGCAAAGCAACATATGCAGGTTACTGTGCAATGGGTGGAAGCAAGTCCCTTTTTATTCATTCTTTTCAAAAGCAAAGAGCAAACAAGGTATTTGGCTAAGGTCCAGTTCTTGTTTTTTCATTTCCATTTCACCTTGGTTTTATTCATGAATTGCCAGGCTTTAATTTTTTTTCACTTCAAAGTGAATCTGCTTTTTATTCATTCTTAGGATTCAAATAGTACAAACACTAACAATTTCTGTACAATGCAAATAGGGCTTTGTGATGAAGAGCAAATCTTTTCAGCTAGGAACACTTTAAATTTGAGTGAATACTGACAAACAGCCAAAATGTGTTTACAAAAGTTTCCACTGAAGGAGCTCTGACACTGAGATTAATGGCTGAAAATAATAATGTCTTCCCCATAGAATTCTTGCAAGAGTTAAATATGATCATTTTTGCAACATATTTATAATTGTGATGGCACATAGATGTTAGCTGATATTGTCATTAGAATTCTTTAGTAAAATCACTATTTCTTTCTGGGTATTTTTGCATTATATGTACCAACCAATCCAAGGCCTACTGTCTTCAAAATTATGAAGAAACTGACAATGTCATGCGATACAATTAATATCCCTCACCTAATTTATAGATTTAGCAGTTGGGAAAGTAATCCTCTAATAAATGAAATTTTGACTACATCAGTGAATGTTGAACAAGTTTTTTTTAACCAAAAGAGTAAAAAAAAAAAGCACCTTTCATTCGTTTTGGAAAATTTGTTAATTCTTTATTAACATTTACTCATTCTTTTAATTAGATCAATTATTATTTGCCTACTATGTATTTGACATGATTTCATAAACTGTGCTTGTTGATGATAATTCAAGGTTTAAAAAGACAGAGGTTGTCCATTTGTTTGGTACTATCTAGCCAGAATCAAACACTGTGAACACTTAATTTTAAGGGATTATTTAAGTAGGTGGATATTTGGATCTGGAATTGAATAGTGAACGTAATATAAACATAAACTGAATTAGAATATAACTTGGCAGATGACTTGGTAACAGCCACTAAGGGAATAGATATAATTACCTGGGAAAATAATAATTGAGAAAGAAAAAATTTAGAACTAAGTCATCAAAAACTTCAGTACTTAATGTCTGTGTAGAGGAAGGAAAAGAAGCAGACTGACAAGTTACAGCTCAGTCAGATGAAAGTGGGGTGATGGGAGTGAAGGAAAGAACTTGTTTCAAGGAAAAAGTGGTCAACTATATTCAATGTAGCTCAGAAGGAAAGCAGCTGAGAAATAAAAAGTAAACTGGGGGGTCTTCAGTGACCCTAATGAGAATAAAATTAATGATGAAATGGGGTAGAATCTAGCATAGGGTTAATGAGTGTGGGGGATGAGGAGATGGAGCCTATGAATGTAGATTTTTTTTTCCCCATGAATTTGGTTAAGAAAGATAAGAAAGGAATGAGACAGTATTTTTGTTTTAAGGCAGACTTGAATATATTTAATGGCTTATAAAATGAAGGAGAGGCAATGAATCAATAGTACAAATTTCTGAGAATTTAGTAGGTGGCATCTAGAGCAAAATTGACAGAAGATAAGAGAAGCAGTTCCTGATTTTAGTAGAAGGCAAGATCCAGAATGCTCCAAAGAGAAATTTGATGTTGGGAATTTGATGGAATATTTTATGTTTTCTATCTTATATCCTACATAGAAATATAATCATATGCGGAACAGGCCAGCCAGAGGCCAAGGACAGTCAGAAGTTTGAAGGAACATTCAACTTGGACATAGAATAAAGAGAGTAGGAGAATGATATGTCTAGAGAAATCTAAAAGGAATGAAAATCATGATGATAGCTCAATTGAAGTCAATCATGAGAGTTTTAGTACAATATTCCTTTGCATCATTTTTCCCAGTAGTCTTCAGTAGTCTGAGCACAGGCAGTGAAAAGGCAGAGAGTAAGCTCCAAGCTGAAATGGAGTTCTGCCATATAAATATGATAGAAGGGCAAAGGGACCAAGAAATTAAAAAGGGTATCAAAAGATATCAAAAGAAATAACTTGTCCAACCAGTTTTTTGAGTGGTTACCATCGCCATACTAGGCACTGGGTATAAAGAGAAGAATTAGATGGGGATCCTTACCTTAGCTATCCAATATTCAAGCTCAATACACAGGTACTGATATAATTAATCAGAACATTTGTGATTAAGTACTGTCATAAAAATATGCATCAAGTACATTGCTAGCACAGAAGAGGTTTTTCTAACCAATATGGTATTGAGGTGTTGATCTGGCTGTTATGTGGAGTTAGCCAAACTGTGAGATTAAGTCCTTCAGACTTCAAATCTGCCCAAGCCTCCTCTCTCAGCTGCAAAAGAGCTAGGGGCCAAGTACAAATTTAGAGGGCAAAGCCCACAAGTCCATCTCATTTCTGACATGAACTTCAAGTTAGAGATTTTCCCAAAAACACCCTTGATACTTCAGCAAGCAAGCCTATAGAATTCATGAGAACTTATTGTACTCGTGATTAATTTATTACAGAGAAAGGATACATTGAAATCAGCCCAGAGAAGAGGTGCACATAGGGTATAGCCTGGGAAGATCTCAAATGTGAAGTTTCTGTTGTCCCCAGGACACATCACACCCCCCATGATATGTGCCAATATCCATGGCATACTGCCAACCCTGGAAGTTCATCAAAACTTTAGTCTCCAGAGCTGTTGTAGAGACATTATTACATAGGCATTGGTTGAACTCCATCTCCAGGTCAGCTGATACCCTGTGACCCAAAGTCCCCACCCTAAATCACATGGTGGATCTTTCTGTCATGGCGAACCCCTACCCTAAGACCATGACGGGCTCCACCCTGAGTCACCTCATTAGCATAAAGTCAGGTGTGGTCCCAGAAACACACCATGAGTAACAAAGACACTCCTAATAATAGGAAAACTTAGAGGCTAACTCTCAGGGACAAAACTCTGGTACAAAGACCAGATCTCTCTTTGGGCAAGGCCAGATTCCTTACTACATAGTTCTGGTTCCCCAGAGCAACTGAGACTGAGGTGACTCAGGTAACAGTGACTTATTATGCTAATGCTCCCAGGAGAAATGAGAAATTAAATGAGGGAGAGGAAAGGGAAGGCAATAGATTAAAGGAAGGATGTGATTCAGGCAAAATCACAAACTTGATCTGATTATAGTGGGGGAGAGGCTCTAAAGAAACACTGTCCAATAGAAATATAATGTGAACCACGTGTGTAATTTAAAATTTTCTAGTACACTCCATAAAAAATGAACAGGAGAAAATTATATTAATATATTATTTTAGTAAAATATTTGTAAAATATTATTACTTCAACATGTGATCAAGAAAAAATGTAATATTTGAAGACATTTTGTACTGTCTTTGAAATCTGATGTGCATTTCCCACTTAAGTTGCATCACAGTTCAAGTTAGCTGTATGCCAAGTGCTCAAGAGTCACATGTGTCTAGTGGCCACCAGGTGGATGGCGCATCACTAGGAATACATTTCCCCTCAGAGCTTGTTCCACCTGAAGGCTGGGGAGCTGTCAGCAGTCACTGACTATGAATGATGTAAACTCCCAGTCACCTCCAGTTCCCTATTGCCCAAGGCCAAAGTATTGAAGAAAGTTGCAAGTATAGTTAGAAGCAGAGTACGCAAAAGCTGTAAAATTCATGCAAAGAACCAGGAATCTGGACAGAGCATAAGTCTCTGGTATAGGATTTTCTCATGAAAATGTGGATGTTTGAATTGAGTTCTGAGGGAAAATGAATAGGAGCAGAGAGAAGAACATTGTTAAGCTAAGAACACACAACAGAAAGAAAAATTACTGGCATATGACCATCATGGAGACCTTCAAGTATTTCCATGTCAGTAAAGGTTAGTGTTTAGGGAGGAATAACAGAAATGAACTTTGCATATGTGAGTAGAGATCAAATCTCTTAGATCTTACAAACTGGTAAAAGGAGTATAGATATAATACTAAGGCTAAAAGGGGTCATTAAAGGATGTTGAGGAAGAAAATTACTGAGCAATGGTATTAATAATCATATAGACACCAATTTATTATAGGTATGTTTAATTGCTCAGACAGGCATATGACTTTGAAGTAAACCTCTTTTTTGATTTTCCAGCATAATCTTAAAGAGGAACAGTTGTGATTGGTCAGTCTGGCTTTCAGTTAATTGCAGTGAAATATCATACCTGCTGGGTTGCTTCTGATTGAAATTAACAAGACCAACCTTATAATGTCTTATTTGTTAAGAAAAATATGGTGTCCCTGATAAGTGAATCCTTGAGGTAAGGTGACCTCATGATGGTTATTTGGTTCTAGTTCAGTTCTGTTAAATGAGTTCTGAAAAGTCAATTTTCCAAATTTATTATTTCCACAATTATTAGTAAGGTTTGGAGGAAGTCTTATGAGACAGACTTAGTGGCTTTTGAAAAACATATTATTTTGTCTTCCTTTTGTTTTCCACAAAATATGTATTTTTGATTAGGTCAGTATCAACCACTTATGAATAGAATCAGGTGGGAATAGATAACAACATATATTGCTTCATGTGGTAAATAAAATCTTAGTAATCTAGGATTTCTGATGTTTGCAAGAGAAAGAACAAAATCTTAACATATGTCAATATGAATTTAAAAGAAAAATTATCCCTCTTTTTTTGCTTTGCCTGTTCACCTCCCCCACTTACGTTTTTAGAAGAGGGACTAAACTGGGGGACATTGGGGAACCTACAGTGTTAAAATATTTTTTAAGCTTTCTGCAATCTTAGGCACATACAGGGCAATGTCTTCCCCTCTGACATAGGAAATCTACAATATTTTAGCCTGTGTATCATTCTAATTTACCATTAGTGACTTCAAATGTATTCAGTCTTGAGAAGAGAATAGGGAGCAGGTTGAGGAAAGAAGAGGGTAGACTGAGCTCTAAGAGAGAGCTGTAAAACCAGGTGGGTATCTCAGTACCACTTGCATGGGCCTG